>NC_079213.1:43227104-43834212 GCF_029633865.1 Lampris incognitus | reverse complement strand
GATGTCATAGTATTGGCATGTTTTCAACCTGACTTCATAGTATTCAGATGTTTTCAACATGATGTCATAATATTGACATGTTTTCAACATGACTTCATAGTATTCAATGTTTTCAACATGATGTCATAGTATTGAGATGTTTCAACATGACTTCATAGTATTCAAATGTTTTCAGCATGACTTCATAGTATTCAGATGTTTTATTTTTAAATTACTTCATAGTATTCAGATGTTTTCGACATGATGTCATAGTGTTCAGATGTTGTTTTTTTACATGACTTCATAGTTTTCAGGTGTTTTTAACATGACTTCATAGTATTCAGATGCTTTTAACATGACTTCATATAATTCAGGTGTTTTTAACATGACTTCATAGTATTCAGATGGTTTTTTTTAACATGACTTCATAGTATTCAGATGTTTTCAACATGATGTCATAGTATTCAGATGTCTTCAACATGACTTCATAGTATACAGATGTTTTTTAACATGAGTTTATAGTATTCAAATTATTTTTTTAACTTGACTTCATAGTATTAAGGTGTTTTCAACCTGACTTCATAGTATTCAGATGTTTTCAACATGACTTCATAGTGTTCAAATGTTTTCAGCATGACTTCATAGTATTCAGATGTTTTCAACATGACCTCATGGTATTCAAATGTTTTCAGCATGACTTCATAGTATTCAGATGTTTTATTTTTAAATGACTTCATAGTATTCAGATGCTTTTAACATGACTTCATATAATTCAGGTGTTTTTAACATGACTTCATAGTATTCAGATGCTTTTAACATGACTTCATATAATTCAGGTGTTTTCAACATGACTTCATAGTATTCAGATGGTTTTTTTTAACATGACTTCATAGTATTCAGATGTTTTCAACATGATGTCATAGTATTCAGATGTCTTCAACATGACTTCATAGTATACAGACGTTTTTTAACTTGACTTCATAGTATTCAGATGTTTTCAACCTGACTTCATAGTATTCAGATGTTTCAACATGACTTCATAGTATTCAAATGTTTTCAGCATGACTTCATAGTATTCAAATGTTTTATTTTTAAATGACTTCATAGTATTCAGATGTTTTCGACATGACGTCATAATGTTCAGATGTAGTTTTTTTACATGACTTCATAGTATTCAGATGCTTTTAACATGACTTCATATAATTCAGGTGTTTTTAACATGACTTCATAGTATTCAGATGTTTTCAACATGACTTCATATAATTCAGGTGTTTTTAACATGACTTCACATTATTCAGATGCTTTCAACATGACTTCATATAATTCAGGTGTTTTTAACATGACTTCATAGTATTCAGATGTTTTTTTAACATGATTTCATAGTATTCAGATGTTTTCAACATGATGTCATAGTATTCAGATGTCTTCAACATGACTTCATAGTATACAGACGTTTTTCAACATGACTTATTAGTATTCAGATGTGTTTTTAACATGACTTCATAGTATTCAGATGGTATTTTTAACATGACTTCATAGTATTCAGATGTTTTTTTGTAACATGACTTCATAGTATTCAGATGTTTCAACATGACTTCTTGGTATTCAGATGTTTTTAACATGACGTCATAGGATTCAGATGTTTTCAACATAACTTCATGATATTCAGATGTTTTTTTAACATTACTTCATAGTATTCAGCTCGTTTTTTTAACATGACTTCATAGTATTCAGATGTTTTTAACATGCCTTAATAGTATTCAGAAGTTTTCAACCTGACTTCATAGTATTCAGATGTTTTCAACATGATGTCATAGTATTGGCATGTTTTCAACCTGACTTCATAGTATTCAGATGTTTTCAACATAGTGTCATAATATTGACATGTTTTCAACCTGACTTCATAGTATTCAATGTTTTCAACATGATGTCATAGTATTGAGATGTTTCAACCTGACTTCATAGTATTCAGATGTTTTATTTTTAAATGACTTCATAGTATTCAGATGTTTTTGACATGACGTCATAGTATTCAGATGTTGTTTTTAACATGATTTCATAGTATTCAGATGCTTTTAACATGACTTCATATAATTCAGTTGTTTTTAACATGACTTCATAGTATTCAGATGCTTTTAACATGACTTCATATAAGTCAGGTGTTTTTAACATGAGCTCATAGTATTCAGATGGTATTTTTAACATGATTTCATAGTATTCAGATGTTTTTTTGTAACATGACGTCATAGTATTCAGATGTTTCAACATGACTTCATAGTATTCAGATGTTTTTAACATGATGTCATAGTATTCAGATGTTTTCAACATAACTTCATGGTATTCAGATGTTTTTTTTAACCTTACTTAATAGTATTCAGCTTGTTTTTTTTAACATGACATCATAGTATTCAGATGTTTTTAACGTGACCTCATGGTATTCAAATGTTTTCAGCATGACTTCATAGTATTCAGATGTTTTATTTTTAAATTACTTCATAGTATTCAGATGTTTTCGACATGACGTCATAGTGTTCAGATGTTGTTTTTTTACCTGACTTCATAGTATTCAGATGCTTTTAAGATGACTTCATATAATTCAGGTGTTTTTAACATGACTTCATAGTATTCAGATGCTTTTAACATGACTTCATATAATTCAGGTGTTTTTAACATGACTTCATAGTATTCAGATGGTTTTTTTTAACATGACTTCATAGTATTCAGATGTTTTCAACATGATGTCATAGTATTCAGATGTCTTCAACATGACTTCATAGTATACAGACGTTTTTTAACATGACTTCATAGTATTCAGATGATTTTTTTAACTTGACTTCATAGTATTAAGGTGTTTTCAACCTGACTTCATAGTATTCAGATGTTTCAACATGACTTCATAGGATTCAAATGTTTTCAGCATGACTTCATAGTATTCAGATGTTTTATTTTTAAATGACTTCATAGTATTCAGAAGTTTTCGACATGACGTCATAATGTTCAGATGTTGTTTTTTTACATGACTTCATAGTATTCAGATGCTTTTAACATGACTTCATATAATTCAGGTGTTTTTAACATGACTTCATAGTATTCAGATGCTTTTAACATGTCTTCATATAATTCAGGTGTTTTTAACATGACTTCATAGTATTCAGATGCTTTTAACATGACTTCATATAATTCAGGTGTTTTTAACATGACTTCATAGTATTCAGATGTTTTTTTTAACATGACTTCATAGTATTCAGATGTTTTCAACATGATGTCATAGTATTCAGATGTCTTCAACATGACTTCATAGTATACAGACGTTTTTCAACATGACTTATTAGTATTCAGATGTGTTTTTAACATGACTTCATAGTGTTCAGATGGTATTTTTAACATGACTTCATAGTATTCAGATGTTTTTTTGTAACATGACTTCATAGTATTCAGATGTTTCAACATGACTTCATGGTATTCCGATGTTTCAACATGACTTCATAGTATTCAAATGTTTTCAGCATGACTTCATAGTATTCAGATGTTTTATTTTTAAATGACTTCATAGCATTCAGATGTTTTCGACATGACGTCATAATGTTCAGATGTTGTTTTTTTACATGACTTCATAGTATTCAGATGCTTTTAACATGACTTCATATAATTCAGGTGTTTTTAACATGACTTCATAGTATTCAGATGCTTTTAACATGACTTCATATAATTCAGGTGTTTTTAACATGACTTCATATTATTCAGATGCTTTTAACATGACTTCATATAATTCAGGTGTTTTTAACATGACTTCATAGTATTCAGATGTTTTTTTAACATGATTTCATAGTATTCAGATGTTTTCAACATGATGTCATAGTATTCAGATGGTATTTTTAACATGACTTCATAGTATTCAGATGTTTTTTTGTAACATGACTTCATAGTATTCAGATGTTTCAACATGACTTCATGGTATTCAGATGTTTTTAACATGACGTCATAGGATTCAGATGTTTTCAACATAACTTCATGATATTCAGATGTTTTTTTAACATTACTTCATAGTATTCAGCTCGTTTTTTTAACATGACTTCATAATATTCAGATGTTTTTAACATGCCTTAATAGTATTCAGAAGTTTTCAACCTGACTTCATAGTATTCAGATGTTTTCAACATGATGTCATAGTATTGGCATGTTTTCAACCTGACTTCATAGTATTCAGATGTTTTATTTTTAAATGACTTCATAGCATTCAGATGTTTTTGACATGACGTCATAGTATTCAAATGTTGTTTTTAACATGACTTCATATTATTCAGATGCTCTAACATGACTTCATATAATTCCGTTGTTTTTAACATGATTTCATAGTATTCAGATGCTTTTAACATGACTTCATATAATTCAGGTGCTTTTAACATGACTTCATATAATTCAGGTGTTTTTAACATGACTTCATAGAATTCAGATGGTTTTTTTTAACATGACTTCATAGTATTCAGATGTTTTCAACATGATGTCATAGTATTCAGATGTCTTCAACATGACTTCATAGTATACAGACGTTTTTAACATGACTTCATAGTATTCAGATGTTTTTTTGTAACATGACTTCATAGTATTCAGATGTTTCAACATGACTTCTTGGTATTCAGATGTTTTTAACATGACGTCATAGGATTCAGATGTTTTCAACATAACTTCATGATATTCAGATGTTTTTTTAACATTACTTCATAGTATTCAGCTCGTTTTTTTAACATGACTTCATAGTATTCAGATGTTTTTAACATGCCTTAATAGTATTCAGAAGTTTTCAACCTGACTTCATAGTATTCAGATGGTTTTTTTTAACATGACTTCATAGTATTCAGATGTTTTCAACATGATGTCATAGTATTCAGATGTCTTCAACATGACTTCATAGTATACAGACGTTTTTTAACATGAGTTTATAGTATTCAAATTATTTTTTTAACTTGACTTCATAGTATTAAGGTGTTTTCAACCTGACTTCATAGTATTCAGATGTTTTCAACATGACTTCATAGTGTTCAAATGTTTTCAGCATGACTTCATAGTATTCAGATGTTTTCAACATTACCTCATGGTATTCAAATGTTTTCAGCATGACTTCATAGTATTCAGATGTTTTATTTTTAAATGACTTCATAGTATTCAGATGCTTTTAACATGACTTCATATAATTCAGGTGTTTTTAACATGACTTCATAGTATTCAGATGCTTTTAACATGACTTCATATAATTCAGGTGTTTTCAACATGACTTCATAGTATTCAGATGGTTTTTTTTAACATGACTTCATAGTATTCAGATGTTTTCAACATGATGTCATAGTATTCAGATGTCTTCAACATGACTTCATAGTATACAGACGTTTTTTAACTTGACTTCATAGTATTCAGATGTTTTCAACCTGACTTCATAGTATTCAGATGTTTCAACATGACTTCATAGTATTCAAATGTTTTCAGCATGACTTCATAGTATTCAGATGTTTTATTTTTAAATGACTTCATATTATTCAGATGTTTTCGACATGACGTCATAATGTTCAGATGTAGTTTTTTTACATGACTTCATAGTATTCAGATGCTTTTAACATGACTTCATATAATTCAGGTGTTTTTAACATGACTTCATAGTATTCAGATGCTTTCAACATGACTTCATATAATTCAGGTGTTTTTAACATGACTTCACATTATTCAGATGCTTTCAACATGACTTCATATAATTCAGGTGTTTTTAACATGACTTCATAGTATTCAGATGTTTTTTTAACATGATTTCATAGTATTCAGATGTTTTCAACATGATGTCATAGTATTCAGATGTCTTCAACATGACTTCATAGTATACAGACGTTTTTCAACATGACTTATTAGTATTCAGATGTGTTTTTAACATGACTTCATCGTATTCAGATGGTATTTTTAACATGACTTCATAGTATTCAGATGTTTTTTTGTAACATGACTTCATATTATTCAGATGTTTCAACATGACTTCTTGGTATTCAGATGTTTTTAACATGACGTCATAGGATTCAGATGTTTTCAACATAACTTCATGATATTCAGATGTTTTTTTAACATTACTTCATAGTATTCAGCTCGTTTTTTTAACATGACTTCATAGTATTCAGATGTTTTTAACATGCCTTAATAGTATTCAGAAGTTTTCAACCTGACTTCATAGTATTCAGATGTTTTCAACATGATGTCATAGTATTGGCATGTTTTCAACCTGACTTCATAGTATTCAGATGTTTTCAACATAGTGTCATAATATTGACATGTTTTCAACCTGACTTCATAGTATTCAATGTTTTCAACATGATGTCATAGTATTGAGATGTTTCAACCTGACTTCATAGTATTCAGATGTTTTATTTTTAAATGACTTCATAGTATTCAGATGTTTTTGACATGACGTCATAGTATTCAGATGTTGTTTTTAACATGATTTCATAGTATTCAGATGCTTTTAACATGACTTCATATAATTCAGTTGTTTTTAACATGACTTCATAGTATTCAGATGCTTTTAACATGACTTCATATAATTCAGGTGTTTTTAACATGAGCTCATAGTATTCAGATGGTATTTTTAACATGATTTCATAGTATTCAGATGTTTTTTTGTAACATGACGTCATAGTATTCAGATGTTTCAACATGACTTCATAGTATTCAGATGTTTTTAACATGATGTCATAGTATTCAGATGTTTTCAACATAACTTCATGGTATTCAGATGTTTTTTTTAACATTACTTCATAGTATTCAGCTTGTTTTTTTTAACATGACATCATAGTATTCAGATGTTTTTAACGTGACCTCATGGTATTCAAATGTTTTCAGCATGACTTCATAGTATTCAGATGTTTTATTTTTAAATTACTTCATAGTATTCAGATGTTTTCGACATGACGTCATAGTGTTCAGATGTTGTTTTTTTACCTGACTTCATAGTATTCAGATGCTTTTAAGATGACTTCATATAATTCAGGTGTTTTTAACATGACTTCATAGTATTCAGATGCTTTTAACATGACTTCATATAATTCAGGTGTTTTTAACATGACTTCATAGTATTCAGATGGTTTTTTTTAACATGACTTCATAGTATTCAGATGTTTTCAACATGATGTCATAGTATTCAGATGTCTTCAACATGACTTCATAGTATACAGACGTTTTTTAACATGACTTCATAGTATTCAGGTGATTTTTTTAACTTGACTTCATAGTATTAAGGTGTTTTCAACCTGACTTCATAGTATTCAGATGTTTCAACATGACTTCATAGTATTCAAATGTTTTCAGCATGACTTCATAGTATTCAGATGTTTTATTTTTAAATGACTTCATAGTATTCAGGAGTTTTCGACATGACGTCATAATGTTCAGATGTTGTTTTTTTACATGACTTCATAGTATTCAGATGCTTTTAACATGACTTCATATAATTCAGGTGTTTTTAACATGACTTCATAGTATTCAGATGCTTTTAACATGTGTTCATATAATTCAGGTGTTTTTAACATGACTTCATAGTATTCAGATGCTTTTAACATGACTTCATATAATTCAGGTGTTTTTAACATGACTTCATAGTATTCAGATGTTTTTTTTAACATGACTTCATAGTATTCAGATGTTTTCAACATGATGTCATAGTATTCAGATGTCTTCAACATGACTTCATAGTATACAGACGTTTTTCAACATGACTTATTAGTATTCAGATGTGTTTTTAACATGACTTCATAGTGTTCAGATGGTATTTTTAACATGACTTCATAGTATTCAGATGTTTTTTTGTAACATGACTTCATAGTATTCAGATGTTTTTAACGTGACCTCATGGTATTCAAATGTTTTCAGCATGACTTCATAGTATTCAGATGTTTTATTTTTAAATTACTTCATAGTATTCAGATGTTTTCGACATGACGTCATAGTGTTCAGATGTTGTTTTTTTACCTGACTTCATAGTATTCAGATGCTTTTAAGATGACTTCATATAATTCAGGTGTTTTTAACATGACTTCATAGTATTCAGATGCTTTTAACATGACTTCATATAATTCAGGTGTTTTTAACATGACTTCATAGTATTCAGATGGTTTTTTTTAACATGACTTCATAGTATTCAGATGTTTTCAACATGATGTCATAGTATTCAGATGTCTTCAACATGACTTCATAGTATACAGACGTTTTTTAACATGACTTCATAGTATTCAGGTGATTTTTTTAACTTGACTTCATAGTATTAAGGTGTTTTCAACCTGACTTCATAGTATTCAGATGTTTCAACATGACTTCATAGTATTCAAATGTTTTCAGCATGACTTCATAGTATTCAGATGTTTTATTTTAAATGACTTCATAGTATTCAGAAGTTTTCGACATGACGTCATAATGTTCAGATGTTGTTTTTTTACATGACTTCATAGTATTCAGATGCTTTTAACATGACTTCATATAATTCAGGTGTTTTTAACATGACTTCATAGTATTCAGATGCTTTTAACATGTGTTCATATAATTCAGGTGTTTTTAACATGACTTCATAGTATTCAGATGCTTTTAACATGACTTCATATAATTCAGGTGTTTTTAACATGACTTCATAGTATTCAGATGTTTTTTTTAACATGACTTCATAGTATTCAGATGTTTTCAACATGATGTCATAGTATTCAGATGTCTTCAACATGACTTCATAGTATACAGACGTTTTTCAACATGACTTATTAGTATTCAGATGTGTTTTTAACATGACTTCATAGTGTTCAGATGGTATTTTTAACATGACTTCATAGTATTCAGATGTTTTTTTGTAACATGACTTCATAGTATTCAGATGTTTCAACATGACTTCATGGTATTCCGATGTTTCAACATGACTTCATAGTATTCAAATGTTTTCAGCATGACTTCATAGTATTCAGATGTTTTATTTTTAAATGACTTCATAGCATTCAGATGTTTTCGACATGACGTCATAATGTTCAGATGTTGTTTTTTTACATGACTTCATAGTATTCAGATGCTTTTAACATGACTTCATATAATTCAGGTGTTTTTAACATGACTTCATAGTATTCAGATGCTTTTAACATGACTTCATATAATTCAGGTGTTTTTAACATGACTTCATATTATTCAGATGCTTTTAACATGACTTCATATAATTCAGGTGTTTTTAACATGACTTCATAGTATTCAGATGTTTTTTTAACATGATTTCATAGTATTCAGATGTTTTCAACATGATGTCATAGTATTCAGATGGTATTTTTAACATGACTTCATAGTATTCAGATGTTTTTTTGTAACATGACTTCATAGTATTCAGATGTTTCAACATGACTTCATGGTATTAAGATGTTTTTAACATGACGTCATAGGATTCAGATGTTTTCAACATAACTTCATGATATTCAGATGTTTTTTTAACATTACTTCATAGTATTCAGCTCGTTTTTTTAACATGACTTCATAATATTCAGATGTTTTTAACATGCCTTAATAGTATTCAGAAGTTTTCAACCTGACTTCATAGTATTCAGATGTTTTCAACATGATGTCATAGTATTGGCATGTTTTCAACCTGACTTCATAGTATTCAGATGTTTTATTTTTAAATGACTTCATAGCATTCAGATGTTTTTGACATGACGTCATAGTATTCAGATGTTGTTTTTAACATGACTTCATATTATTCAGATGCTCTAACATGACTTCATATAATTCCGTTGTTTTTAACATGATTTCATAGTATTCAGATGCTTTTAACATGACTTCATATAATTCAGTTGTTTTTAACATGACTTCATAGTATTCAGATGCTTTTAACATGACTTCATATAATTCAGGTGCTTTTAACATGACTTCATATAATTCAGGTGTTTTTAACATGACTTCATAGTATTCAGATGGTTTTTTTTAACATGACTTCATAGTATTCAGATGTTTTCAACATGATGTCATAGTATTCAGATGTCTTCAACATGACTTCATAGTATACAGACGTTTTTTAACATGACTTCATAGTATTCAGATGTTTTTTTGTAACATGACTTCATAGTATTCAGATGTTTCAACATGACTTCTTGGTATTCAGATGTTTTTAACATGACGTCATAGGATTCAGATGTTTTCAACCTGACTTCATAGTATTCAGATGGTTTTTTTTAACATGACTTCATAGTATTCAGATGTTTTCAACATGATGTCATAGTATTCAGATGTCTTCAACATGACTTCATAGTATACAGACGTTTTTTAACATGAGTTTATAGTATTCAAATTATTTTTTTAACTTGACTTCATAGTATTAAGGTGTTTTCAACCTGACTTCATAGTATTCAGATGTTTTCAACATGACTTCATAGTGTTCAAATGTTTTCAGCATGACTTCATAGTATTCATATGTTTTCAACATGACCTCATGGTATTCAAATGTTTTCAGCATGACTTCATAGTATTCAGATGTTTTATTTTTAAATGACTTCATAGTATTCAGATGTTTTTAACATGACTTCATATAATTCAGGTGTTTTTAACATGACTTCATAGTATTCAGATGCTTTTAACATGACTTCATATAATTCAGGTGTTTTTAACAGGACTTCATAGTATTCAGATGTTTTTTTTTAACATGACTTCATAGTATTCAGATGTTTTCAACATGATGTCATAGTTTTCAGATGTCTTCAACATGACTTCATAGTATACAGACGTTTTTTAACATGACTTCATAGTATTCAGATGATTTTTTTAACTTGACTTCATAGTATTAAGGAGTTTTCAACCTGACTTCATAGTATTCAGATGTTTTCAACATGACTTCATAGTGTTCAAATGTTTTCAGCATGACTTCATAGTATTCAGATGTTTTATTTTTAAATGACTTCATAGTATTCAGATGTTTTTAACATGACTTTATATAATTCAGGTGTTTTTAACATGACTTCATAGTATTCAGATGTTTTTAACATGACTTCATATAATTCAGGTGTTTTTAACATGACTTCATAGTATTCAGATGCTTTTAACATGACTTCATATAATTCAGGTGTTTTTAACATGACTTCATAGTATTCAGATGCTTTTAACATGACTTCATATAATTCCGCTGTTTTTAACATGACTTCATAGTATTCAGATGTTTTTTTTAACATGACTTCATAGTATTCAGATGTTTTCAACATGACTTCATAGTATTCAAATGTTTTCAGCATGACTTCATAATGTTCAGATGTTGTTTTTTTAAATGACTTCATAGTATTCAGATGTTTTCGACATGACGTCATAGTGTTCAGATGTTGTTTTTTTACCTGACTTCATAGTATTCAGATGCTTTTAAGATGACTTCATATAATTCAGGTGTTTTTAACATGACTTCATAGTATTCAGATGCTTTTAACATGACTTCATATAATTCAGGTGTTTTTAACATGACTTCATAGTATTCAGATGGTTTTTTTTAACATGACTTCATAGTATTCAGATGTTTTCAACATGATGTCATAGTATTCAGATGTCTTCAACATGACTTCATAGTATACAGACGTTTTTTAACATGACTTCATAGTATTCAGGTGATTTTTTTAACTTGACTTCATAGTATTAAGGTGTTTTCAACCTGACTTCATAGTATTCAGATGTTTCAACATGACTTCATAGTATTCAAATGTTTTCAGCATGACTTCATAGTATTCAGATGTTTTATTTTTAAATGACTTCATAGTATTCAGAAGTTTTCGACACGACGTCACAGTGTTCAGATGTTGTTTTTTTACATGACTTCATAGTATTCAGATGCTTTTAACATGACTTCATATAATTCTGGTGTTTTTAATATGACTTCATAGTATTCAAATGCTTTTAACATGACTTCATATAATTCAGGTGTTTTTAACATGACTTCATAGTATTCAGATGGTTTTTTTTAACATGACTTCATAGTATTCAGATGTTTTCAACATGATGTCATAGTATTCAGATGTTTTCAACATGATGTCATAGTATTCAGATGTTTTCAACATGATGTCATAGTATTGGCATGTTTTCAACCTGACTTCATAGTATTCAGATGTTTTCAACATGATGTCATAATATTGACATGTTTTCAACCTGACTTCATAGTATTCAATGTTTTCAACATGATGTCATAGTATTGACATGTTTCAACATGACTTCATAGTATTCAGATGTTTTCAACATGACCTCATGGTATTCAAATGTTTTCAGCATGACTTCATAGTATTCAGATGTTTTATTTTTAAATGACTTCATAGTATTCAGATGTTTTTAACATGACTTCATATAATTCAGGTGTTTTTAACATGACTTCATAGTATTCAGATGCTTTTAACATGATTTCATAGTATTCAGATGTTTTCAACATGATGTCATAGCATTCAGATGTTTTCGACATGACGTCATACTGTTCAGATGTTGTTTTTTTACATGACTTCATAGTATTCAGATGCTTTTAACATGACTTCATATAATTCAGGTGTTTTTAACATGACTTCATAGTATTCAGATGCTTTTAACATGACTTCATATAATTCAGGTGTTTTTAACATGACTTCATATTATTCAGATGCTTTTAACATGACTTCATATAATTCAGGTGTTTTTAACATGACTTCATAGTATTCAGATGTTTTTTTAACATGATTTCATAGTATTCAGATGTTTTCAACATGATGTCATAGTATTCAGATGGTATTTTTAACATGACTTCATAGTATTCAGATGTTTTTTTGTAACATGACTTCATAGTATTCAGATGTTTCAACATGACTTCATGGTATTCAGATGTTTTTAACATGACGTCATAGGATTCAGATGTTTTCAACATAACTTCATGATATTCAGATGTTTTTTTAACATTACTTCATAGTATTCAGCTCGTTTTTTTAACATGACTTCATAATATTCAGATGTTTTTAACATGCCTTAATAGTATTCAGAAGTTTTCAACCTGACTTCATAGTATTCAGATGTTTTCAACATGATGTCATAGTATTGGCATGTTTTCAACCTGACTTCATAGTATTCAGATGTTTTATTTTTAAATGACTTCATAGCATTCAGATGTTTTTGACATGACGTCATAGTATTCAGATGTTGTTTTTAACATGACTTCATATTATTCAGATGCTCTAACATGACTTCATATAATTCCGTTGTTTTTAACATGATTTCATAGTATTCAGATGCTTTTAACATGACTTCATATAATTCAGTTGTTTTTAACATGACTTCATAGTATTCAGATGCTTTTAACATGACTTCATATAATTCAGGTGCTTTTAACATGACTTCATATAATTCAGGTGTTTTTAACATGACTTCATAGTATTCAGATGGTTTTTTTTAACATGACTTCATAGTATTCAGATGTTTTCAACATGATGTCATAGTATTCAGATGTCTTCAACATGACTTCATAGTATACAGACGTTTTTTAACATGACTTCATAGTATTCAGATGTTTTTTTGTAACATGACTTCATAGTATTCAGATGTTTCAACATGACTTCTTGGTATTCAGATGTTTTTAACATGACGTCATAGGATTCAGATGTTTTCAACATAACTTCATGATATTCAGATGTTTTTTTAACATTACTTCATAGTATTCAGCTCGTTTTTTTAACATGACTTCATAGTATTCAGATGTTTTTAACATGCCTTAATAGTATTCAGAAGTTTTCAACCTGACTTCATAGTATTCAGATGTTTTTTTTTAACATGACTTCATAGTATTCAGATGTTTTCAACATGATGTCATAGTATTCAGATGTCTTCAACATGACTTCATAGTATACAGACGTTTTTTAACATGAGTTTATAGTATTCAAATTATTTTTTTAACTTGACTTCATAGTATTAAGGTGTTTTCAACCTGACTTCATAGTATTCAGATGTTTTCAACATGACTTCATAGTGTTCAAATGTTTTCAGCATGACTTCATAGTATTCATATGTTTTCAACATGACCTCATGGTATTCAAATGTTTTCAGCATGACTTCATAGTATTCAGATGTTTTATTTTTAAATGACTTCATAGTATTCAGATGTTTTTAACATGACTTCATATAATTCAGGTGTTTTTAACATGACTTCATAGTATTCAGATGCTTTTAACATGACTTCATATAATTCAGGTGTTTTTAACAGGACTTCATAGTATTCAGATGTTTTTTTTTAACATGACTTCATAGTATTCAGATGTTTTCAACATGATGTCATAGTATTCAGATGTCTTCAACATGACTTCATAGTATACAGACGTTTTTTAACATGACTTCATAGTATTCAGATGATTTTTTTAACTTGACTTCATAGTATTAAGGAGTTTTCAACCTGACTTCATAGTATTCAGATGTTTTCAACATGACTTCATAGTGTTCAAATGTTTTCAGCATGACTTCATAGTATTCAGATGTTTTATTTTTAAATGACTTCATAGTATTCAGATGTTTTTAACATGACTTTATATAATTCACGTGTTTTTAACATGACTTCATAGTATTCAGATGTTTTTAACATGACTTCATATAATTCAGGTGTTTTTAACATGACTTCATAGTATTCAGATGCTTTTAACATGACTTCATATAATTCAGGTGTTTTTAACATGACTTCATAGTATTCAGATGCTTTTAACATGACTTCATATAATTCCGCTGTTTTTAACATGACTTCATAGTATTCAGATGTTTTTTTTAACATGACTTCATAGTATTCAGATGTTTTCAACATGACTTCATAGTATTCAAATGTTTTCAGCATGACTTCATAATGTTCAGATGTTGTTTTTTTAAATGACTTCATAGTATTCAGATGTTTTCGACATGACGTCATAGTGTTCAGATGTTGTTTTTTTACCTGACTTCATAGTATTCAGATGCTTTTAAGATGACTTCATATAATTCAGGTGTTTTTAACATGACTTCATAGTATTCAGATGCTTTTAACATGACTTCATATAATTCAGGTGTTTTTAACATGACTTCATAGTATTCAGATGGTTTTTTTTAACATGACTTCATAGTATTCAGATGTTTTCAACATGATGTCATAGTATTCAGATGTCTTCAACATGACTTCATAGTATACAGACGTTTTTTAACATGACTTCATAGTATTCAGGTGATTTTTTTAACTTGACTTCATAGTATTAAGGTGTTTTCAACCTGACTTCATAGTATTCAGATGTTTCAACATGACTTCATAGTATTCAAATGTTTTCAGCATGACTTCATAGTATTCAGATGTTTTATTTTTAAATGACTTCATAGTATTCAGAAGTTTTCGACACGACGTCACAGTGTTCAGATGTTGTTTTTTTACATGACTTCATAGTATTCAGATGCTTTTAACATGACTTCATATAATTCTGGTGTTTTTAACATGACTTCATAGTATTCAAATGCTTTTAACATGACTTCATATAATTCAGGTGTTTTTAACATGACTTCATAGTATTCAGATGGTTTTTTTTAACATGACTTCATAGTATTCAGATGTTTTCAACATGATGTCATAGTATTCAGATGTTTTCAACATGATGTCATAGTATTGGCATGTTTTCAACCTGACTTCATAGTATTCAGATGTTTTCAACATGATGTCATAATATTGACATGTTTTCAACCTGACTTCATAGTATTCAATGTTTTCAACATGATGTCATAGTATTGACATGTTTCAACATGACTTCAGAGTATTCAGATGTTTTCAACATGACCTCATGGTATTCAAATGTTTTCAGCATGACCTCATAGTATTCAGATGTTTTATTTTTAAATGACTTCATAGTATTCAGATGTTTTTAACATGACTTCATATAATTCAGGTGTTTTTAACATGACTTCATAGTATTCAGATGCTTTTAACATGACTTCATATAATTCAGGTGTTTTTAACAGGACTTCATAGTATTCAGATGTTTTTTTTTTAACATGACTTCATAGTATTCAGATGTTTTCAACATGATGTCATAGTATTCAGATGTCTTCAACATGACTTCATAGTATACAGACGTTTTTTAACATGACTTCATAGTATTCAGATGATTTTTTTAACTTGACTTCATAGTATTAAGGAGTTTTCAACCTGACTTCATAGTATTCAGATGTTTTCAACATGACTTCATAGTGTTCAAATGTTTTCAGCATGACTTCATAGTACTCAGATGTTTTATTTTTAAATGACTTCATAGTATTCAGATGTTTTTAACATGACTTCATATAATTCAGGTGTTTTTAACATGACTTCATAGTATTCAGATGTTTTCAACATGACTTCATAGTGTTCAAATGTTTTCAGCATGACTTCATAGTTTTCAGATGTTTTATTTTTAAATGACTTCATAGTATTCAGATGTTTTCGACATGACGTCATAGTGTTCAGATGTTGTTTTTTTACATGACTTCATAGTATTCAGATGTTTTTAACATGACTTCATATAATTCAGGTGTTTTTAACATGACTTCATAGTATTCAGATGATTTTTTTAACTTGACTTCATAGTATTAAGGTGTTTTCAACCTGACTTCATAGTATTCAGATGTTTCAACATGAATTCATAGTATTCAGATGTTTTCAACATGACCTCATGGTATTCAAATGTTTTCAGCATGACTTCATAGTATTCAGATGTTTTATTTTTAAATGACTTCATAGTATACAGACGATTTTCAACATGACTTATTAGTATTCAGATGTGTTTTTAACATGACTTCATAGTATTCAGATGTTTTTAACATGACGTCATAGGATTCAGATGTTTTCAACATAACTTCATGATATTCAGATGTTTTTTTAACATTACTTCATAGTATTCAGCTCGTTTTTTTAACATGACTTCATAGTATTCAGATGTTTTTAACATGCCTTAATAGTATTCAGAAGTTTTCAACCTGACTTCATAGTATTCAGATGTTTTCAACATGATGTCATAGTATTGGCATGTTTTCAACCTGACTTCATAGTATTCAGATGTTTTCAACATGATGTCATAATATTGACATGTTTTCAACCTGACTTCATAGTATTCAATGTTTTCAACATGATGTCATAGTATTGAGATGTTTCAACATGACTTCATAGTATTCAGATGTTGTTTTTAACATGACTTCATATTATTCAGATGCTCTAACATGACTTCATATAATTCCGTTGTTTTTAACATGATTTCATAGTATTCAGATGCTTTTAACATGACTTCATATAATTCAGTTGTTTTTAACATGACTTCATAGTATTCAGATGCTTTTAACATGACTTCATATAATTCAGGTGCTTTTAACATGACTTCATATAATTCAGGTGTTTTTAACATGACTTCATAGTATTCAGATGGTTTTTTTTAACATGACTTCATAGTATTCAGATGTTTTCAACATGATGTCATAGTATTCAGATGTCTTCAACATGACTTCATAGTATACAGACGTTTTTTAACATGACTTCATAGTATTCAGATGTTTTTTTGTAACATGACTTCATAGTATTCAGATGTTTCAACATGACTTCTTGGTATTCAGATGTTTTTAACATGACGTCATAGGATTCAGATGTTTTCAACATAACTTCATGATATTCAGATGTTTTTTTAACATTACTTCATAGTATTCAGCTCGTTTTTTTAACATGACTTCATAGTATTCAGATGTTTTTAACATGCCTTAATAGTATTCAGAAGTTTTCAACCTGACTTCATAGTATTCAGATGTTTTTTTTTAACATGACTTCATAGTATTCAGATGTTTTCAACATGATGTCATAGTATTCAGATGTCTTCAACATGACTTCATAGTATACAGACGTTTTTTAACATGAGTTTATAGTATTCAAATTATTTTTTTAACTTGACTTCATAGTATTAAGGTGTTTTCAACCTGACTTCATAGTATTCAGATGTTTTCAACATGACTTCATAGTGTTCAAATGTTTTCAGCATGACTTCATAGTATTCATATGTTTTCAACATGACCTCATGGTATTCAAATGTTTTCAGCATGACTTCATAGTATTCAGATGTTTTATTTTTAAATGACTTCATAGTATTCAGATGTTTTTAACATGACTTCATATAATTCAGGTGTTTTTAACATGACTTCATAGTATTCAGATGCTTTTAACATGACTTCATATAATTCAGGTGTTTTTAACAGGACTTCATAGTATTCAGATGTTTTTTTTTAACATGACTTCATAGTATTCAGATGTTTTCAACATGATGTCATAGTATTCAGATGTCTTCAACATGACTTCATAGTATACAGACGTTTTTTAACATGACTTCATAGTATTCAGATGATTTTTTTAACTTGACTTCATAGTATTAAGGAGTTTTCAACCTGACTTCATAGTATTCAGATGTTTTCAACATGACTTCATAGTGTTCAAATGTTTTCAGCATGACTTCATAGTATTCAGATGTTTTATTTTTAAATGACTTCATAGTATTCAGATGTCTTCAACATGACTTCATAGTATACAGACGTTTTTTAACATGAGTTTATAGTATTCAAATTATTTTTTTAACTTGACTTCATAGTATTAAGGTGTTTTCAACCTGACTTCATAGTATTCAGATGTTTTCAACATGACTTCATAGTGTTCAAATGTTTTCAGCATGACTTCATAGTATTCATATGTTTTCAACATGACCTCATGGTATTCAAATGTTTTCAGCATGACTTCATAGTATTCAGATGTTTTATTTTTAAATGACTTCATAGTATTCAGATGTTTTTAACATGACTTCATATAATTCAGGTGTTTTTAACATGACTTCATAGTATTCAGATGCTTTTAACATGACTTCATATAATTCAGGTGTTTTTAACAGGACTTCATAGTATTCAGATGTTTTTTTTTAACATGACTTCATAGTATTCAGATGTTTTCAACATGATGTCATAGTATTCAGATGTCTTCAACATGACTTCATAGTATACAGACGTTTTTTAACATGACTTCATAGTATTCAGATGATTTTTTTAACTTGACTTCATAGTATTAAGGAGTTTTCAACCTGACTTCATAGTATTCAGATGTTTTCAACATGACTTCATAGTGTTCAAATGTTTTCAGCATGACTTCATAGTATTCAGATGTTTTATTTTTAAATGACTTCATAGTATTCAGATGTTTTTAACATTACTTTATATAATTCACGTGTTTTTAACATGACTTCATAGTATTCAGATGTTTTTAACATGACTTCATATAATTCAGGTGTTTTTAACATGACTTCATAGTATTCAGATGCTTTTAACATGACTTCATATAATTCAGGTGTTTTTAACATGACTTCATAGTATTCAGATGCTTTTAACATGACTTCATATAATTCCGCTGTTTTTAACATGACTTCATAGTATTCAGATGTTTTTTTTAACATGACTTCATAGTATTCAGATGTTTTCAACATGACTTCATAGTATTCAAATGTTTTCAGCATGACTTCATAATGTTCAGATGTTGTTTTTTTAAATGACTTCATAGTATTCAGATGTTTTCGACATGACGTCATAGTGTTCAGATGTTGTTTTTTTACCTGACTTCATAGTATTCAGATGCTTTTAAGATGACTTCATATAATTCAGGTGTTTTTAACATGACTTCATAGTATTCAGATGCTTTTAACATGACTTCATATAATTCAGGTGTTTTTAACATGACTTCATAGTATTCAGATGGTTTTTTTTAACATGACTTCATAGTATTCAGATGTTTTCAACATGATGTCATAGTATTCAGATGTCTTCAACATGACTTCATAGTATACAGACGTTTTTTAACATGACTTCATAGTATTCAGGTGATTTTTTTAACTTGACTTCATAGTATTAAGGTGTTTTCAACCTGACTTCATAGTATTCAGATGTTTCAACATGACTTCATAGTATTCAAATGTTTTCAGCATGACTTCATAGTATTCAGATGTTTTATTTTTAAATGACTTCATAGTATTCAGAAGTTTTCGACACGACGTCACAGTGTTCAGATGTTGTTTTTTTACATGACTTCATAGTATTCAGATGCTTTTAACATGACTTCATACAATTCTGGTGTTTTTAACATGACTTCATAGTATTCAAATGCTTTTAACATGACTTCATATAATTCAGGTGTTTTTAACATGACTTCATAGTATTCAGATGGTTTTTTTTAACATGACTTCATAGTATTCAGATGTTTTCAACATGATGTCATAGTATTCAGATGTTTTCAACATGATGTCATAGTATTCAGATGTTTTCAACATGATGTCATAGTATTGGCATGTTTTCAACCTGACTTCATAGTATTCAGATGTTTTCAACATGATGTCATAATATTGACATGTTTTCAACCTGACTTCATAGTATTCAATGTTTTCAACATGATGTCATAGTATTGACATGTTTCAACATGACTTCATAGTATTCAGATGTTTTCAACATGACCTCATGGTATTCAAATGTTTTCAGCATGACTTCATAGTATTCAGATGTTTTATTTTTAAATGACTTCATAGTATTCAGATGTTTTTAACATGACTTCATATAATTCAGGTGTTTTTAACATGACTTCATAGTATTCAGATGCTTTTAACATGACTTCATATAATTCAGGTGTTTTTAACAGGACTTCATAGTATTCAGATGTTTTTTTTTTAACATGACTTCATAGTATTCAGATGTTTTCAACATGATGTCATAGTATTCAGATGTCTTCAACATGACTTCATAGTATACAGACGTTTTTTAACATGACTTCATAGTATTCAGATGATTTTTTTAACTTGACTTCATAGTATTAAGGAGTTTTCAACCTGACTTCATAGTATTCAGATGTTTTCAACATGACTTCATAGTGTTCAAATGTTTTCAGCATGACTTCATAATACTCAGATGTTTTATTTTTAAATGACTTCATAGTATTCAGATGTTTTTAACATGACTTCATATAATTCAGGTGTTTTTAACATGACTTCATAGTATTCAGATGTTTTCAACATGACTTCATAGTGTTCAAATGTTTTCAGCATGACTTCATAGTTTTCAGATGTTTTATTTTTAAATGACTTCATAGTATTCAGATGTTTTCGACATGACGTCATAGTGTTCAGATGTTGTTTTTTTACATGACTTCATAGTATTCAGATGTTTTTAACATGACTTCATATAATTCAGGTGTTTTTAACATGACTTCATAGTATTCAGATGATTTTTTTAACTTGACTTCATAGTATTAAGGTGTTTTCAACCTGACTTCATAGTATTCAGATGTTTCAACATGAATTCATAGTATTCAGATGTTTTCAACATGACCTCATGGTATTCAAATGTTTTCAGCATGACTTCATAGTATTCAGATGTTTTATTTTTAAATGACTTCATAGTATACAGACGATTTTCAACATGACTTATTAGTATTCAGATGTGTTTTTAACATGACTTCATAGTATTCAGATGTTTTTAACATGACGTCATAGGATTCAGATGTTTTCAACATAACTTCATGATATTCAGATGTTTTTTTAACATTACTTCATAGTATTCAGCTCGTTTTTTTAACATGACTTCATAGTATTCAGATGTTTTTAACATGCCTTAATAGTATTCAGAAGTTTTCAACCTGACTTCATAGTATTCAGATGTTTTCAACATGATGTCATAGTATTGGCATGTTTTCAACCTGACTTCATAGTATTCAGATGTTTTCAACATGATGTCATAATATTGACATGTTTTCAACCTGACTTCATAGTATTCAATGTTTTCAACATGATGTCATAGTATTGAGATGTTTCAACATGACTTCATAGTATTCAGATGTTTTCAACATGACCTCATGGTATTCAAATGTTTTCGACATGACGTCATAGTGTTCAGATGTTGTTTTTTTACATGACTTCATAGTATTCAGATGCTTTTAACATGACTTCATATAATTCAGGTGTTTTTAACATGACTTCATAGTATTCAGATGCTTTTAACATAACTTCATATAATACAGGTGTTTTTAACATGACTTCATAGTATTCAGATGTTTTCAGCATGACTTCATAGTATTCAGATGTTTTATATTTAAATGATTTCATAGTATTCAGATGTCTTCAACATGACTTCATAGAATACAGACGTTTTTTAACATGACTTCATAGTATTCAGATGATTTTTTTAACTTGACTTCATAGTATTAAGGTGTTTTCAACCTGACTTCATAGTATTCAGATGTTTCAACATGACTTCATAGTATCCAAATGTTTTCAGCATGACTTCATAGTATTCAGATGTTTTATTTTTAAATGACTTCATAGTATTCAGATGTTTTCGACATGACGTAAAAAGGTTCAGATGTTGTTTTTTTACATGACTTCATAGTATTCAGATGCTTTTAACATGACTTCATATAATTCAGGTGTTTTTAACATGACTTCATAGTATTCAGATGCTTTTAACATGACTTCATATAATTCAGGTGTTTTTAACATGACTTCATAGTATTCAGATGCTTTTAACATGACTTCATATAATTCAGGTGTTTTTAACATGACTTCATACTATTCAGATGTTTTTTTTAACATGACTTCATAGTATTCAGATGTTGTTTTTAACATGACTTCATAGTATTCAGATGCTTTTAATATGACTTCATATAATTCCGTATTTTTTAACATGATTTCATAGTGTTCAGATGCTTTTAACATGACTTCATATAATTCAGTTGTTTTTAACATGACTTCATAGTATTCAGATGCTTTTAACATGACTTCATATAATTCAGGTGTTTTTAACATGACCTCATAGTATTCAGATGGTATTTTTAACATGATTTCATAGTATTCAGATGTTTTTTTGTAACATGACGTATTAGTATTAAGATGTTTCAACATGACTTCATAGTATTCAGATGTTTTTAACATGATGTCATAGTATTCAGATGTTTTCAACATAACTTCATGGTATTCAGATGTTTTTTTTAACATTACTTCATAGTATTCAGCTTGTTTTTTTTAACATGACTTCATAGTATTCAGATGTTTTTAACATGCCTTCATAGTATTCAGAAGTTTTCAACCTGACTTCATAGTATTTAGATGTTTTCAACATGATGTGATAGCATTGAGAGGTTTTTAACATGCCTTAATAGTATTCAGAAGTTTTCAACATGACTTCATAGTATTCAAATGTTTTCAGCATGACTTCATAGTATTCAGATGTTTTATTTTTAAATATCTTCATAGTATTCAGATGTTTTCGACATGACGTCATAATATTCAGATGTTGTTTTTTTACATGACTTCATAGTATTCAGATGCTTTTAACATGACTTTATATAATTCAGGTGTTTTTAACATGACTTCATAGTATTCAGATGTTTTTAACATGACTTCATATAATTCAGGTGTTTTTAACATGACTTCATAGTATTCAGATGCTTTTAACATGACTTCATATAATTCAGGTGTTTTTAACATGACTTCATAGTATTCAGATGCTTTTAACATGACTTCATATAATTCCGCTGTTTTTAACATGACTTCATAGTATTCAGATGTTTTTTTTAACATGACTTCATAGTATTCAGATGTTTTCAACATGATGTCATAGTATTCAGATGTTTTCAACATGACTTCATAGTATTCAAATGTTTTCAGCATGACTTCATAATGTTCAGATGTTGTTTTTTTAAATGTCTTCATAGTATTCAGATGTTTTCGACATGACGTCATAGTGTTCAGATGTTGTTTTTTTACATGACTTCATAGTATTCAGATGCTTTTAACATGACTTCATATAATTCAGGTGTTTTCAGCATGACTTCATAGTATTCAGATGTTTTATATTTAAATGACTTCATAGTATTCAGATGTTTTCGACATGACGTCATAGTGTTCAGATGTTGTTTTTTTACATGACTTCATTGTATTCAGATGCTTTTAACATGACTTCATATAATTCCGTTGTTTTTAACATGATTTCATAGTATTCAGATGCTTTTAACATGACTTCATATAATTCAGGTGTTTTTAACATGACTTCATAGTATTCAGATGGTTTTTTTTAACATGACTTCATACTATTCAGATGTTTTTTTTAACATGACTTCATAGTATTCAGATGTTTTTTTTAACATGACCTCATAGTATTCAGATGGTATTTTTAACATGATTTCATAGTATTCAGATGTTTTTTTGTAACATGACGTATTAGTATTCATATGTTTCAACATGACTTCATAGTATTCAGATGTTTTTAACATGATGTCATAGTATTCAGATGTTTTCAACATAACTTCATGGTATTCAGATGTTTTTTTTAACATTACTTCATAGTATTCAGCTTGTTTTTTTTAACATGACTTCATAGTATTCAGATGTTTTTAACATGCCTTCATAGTATTCAGAAGTTTTCAACCTGACTTCATAGTATTTAGATGTTTTCAACATGATGTGATAGCATTGAGAGGTTTTTAACATGCCTTCATAGTATTCAGATGTTTTCGACATGACGTCATAATGTTCAGATGTTGTTTTTTTACATGACTTCATAGTATTCAGATGCTTTTAACATGACTTTATATAATTCAGGTGTTTTTAACATGACTTCATAGTATTCAGATGTTTTTAACATGACTTCATATAATTCAGGTGTTTTTAACATGACTTCATAGTATTCAGATGCTTTTAACATGACTTCATATAATTCAGGTGTTTTTAACATGACTTCATAGTATTCAGATGCTTTTAACATGACTTCATATAATTCCGCTGTTTTTAACATGACTTCATAGTATTCAGATGTTTTTTTTAACATGACTTCATAGTATTCAGATGTTTTCAACATGATGTCATAGTATTCAGATGTTTTCAACATGACTTCATAGTATTCAAATGTTTTCAGCATGACTTCATAATGTTCAGATGTTGTTTTTTTAAATGACTTCATAGTATTCAGATGTTTTCGACATGACGTCATAGTGTTCAGATGTTGTTTTTTTACATGACTTCATAGTATTCAGATGCTTTTAACATGACTTCATATAATTCAGGTGTTTTTAACATGACTTCATAGTATTCAGATGCTTTTAACATAACTTCATATAATTCAGGTGTTTTTAACATGACTTCATAGTATTCAGATGTTTTCAGCATGACTTCATAGTATTCAGATGTTTTATATTTAAATGACTTCATAGTATTCAGATGTTTTCGACATGACGTCATAGTGTTCAGATGTTGTTTTTTTACATGAATTCATTGTATTCAGATGCTTTTAACATGACTTCATATAATTCTGGTGTTTTTAACATGACTTCATAGTATTCAAATGCTTTTAACATGACTTCATATAATTCAGGTGTTTTTAACATGACTTCATAGTATTCAGATGGTTTTTTTTAACATGACTTCATAGTATTCAGATGTTTTCAACATGATGTCATAGTATTCAGATGTTTTCAACCTGACTTCATAGTATTCAGATGTTTTCAACATGATGTCATAGTATTGGCATGTTTTCAACCTGACTTCATAGTATTTAGATGTTTTCAACATGATGTGATAGCATTGAGAGGTTTTTAACATGCCTTCATAGTATTCAGAAGTTTTCAACATGACTTCATAGTATTCAAATGTTTTCAGCATGACTTCATAGTATTCAGATGTTTTATTTTTAAATGACTTCATAGTATTCAGATGTTTTCGACATGACGTCATAATGTTCAGATGTTGTTTTTTTACATGACTTCATAGTATTCAGATGCTTTTAACATGACTTTATATAATTCAGGTGTTTTTAACATGACTTCATAGTATTCAGATGCTTTTAACATGACTTCATATAATTCAGGTGTTTTTAACATGACTTCATAGTATTCAGATGTTTTCAGCATGACTTCATAGTATTCAGATGTTTTATATTTAAATGACTTCATAGTATTCAGATGTTTTCGACATGACGTCATAGTGTTCAGATGTTGTTTTTTTACATGAATTCATTGTATTCAGATGCTTTTAACATGACTTCATATAATTCTGGTGTTTTTAACATGACTTCATAGTATTCAAATGCTTTTAACATGACTTCATATAATTCAGGTGTTTTTAACATGACTTCATAGTATTCAGATGGTTTTTTTTAACATGACTTCATAGTATTCAGATGTTTTCAACATGATGTCATAGTATTCAGATGTTTTCAACTTGACTTCATAGTATTCAGATGTTTTCAACATGATGTCATAGTATTGGCATGTTTTCAACCTGACTTCATAGTATTTAGATGTTTTCAACATGATGTGATAGCATTGAGAGGTTTTTAACATGCCTTCATAGTATTCAGAAGTTTTCAACATGACTTCATAGTATTCAAATGTTTTCAGCATGACTTCATAGTATTCAGATGTTTTATTTTTAAATGACTTCATAGTATTCAGATGTTTTCGACATGACGTCATAATGTTCAGATGTTGTTTTTTTACATGACTTCATAGTATTCAGATGCTTTTAACATGACTTTATATAATTCAGGTGTTTTTAACATGACTTCATAGTATTCAGATGTTTTTAACATGACTTCATATAATTCAGGTGTTTTTAACATGACTTCATAGTATTCAGATGCTTTTAACATGACTTCATATAATTCAGGTGTTTTTAACATGACTTCATAGTATTCAGATGCTTTTAACATGACTTCATATAATTCCGCTGTTTTTAACATGACTTCATAGTATTCAGATGTTTTTTTTAACATGACTTCATAGTATTCAGATGTTTTCAACATGATGTCATAGTATTCAGATGTTTTCAACATGACTTCATAGTATTCAAATGTTTTCAGCATGACTTCATAATGTTCAGATGTTGTTTTTTTAAATGACTTCATAGTATTCAGATGTTTTCGACATGACGTCATAGTGTTCAGATGTTGTTTTTTTACATGACTTCATAGTATTCAGATGCTTTTAACATGACTTCATATAATTCAGGTGTTTTTAACATGACTTCATAGTATTCAGATGCTTTTAACATAACTTCATATAATTCAGGTGTTTTTAACATGACTTCATAGTATTCAGATGTTTTCAGCATGACTTCATAGTATTCAGATGTTTTTAACATGACTTCATAGTATTCAGATGTTTTTTTTAACATGACTTCATAGTATTCAGATGTTTTCAACATGATGTCATAGTATTCAGATGTTTTCAACATGACTTCATAGTATTCAAATGTTTTCAGCATGACTTCATAATGTTCAGATGTTGTTTTTTTAAATGACTTCATAGTATTCAGATGTTTTCGACATGACGTCAAAGTGTTCAGATGTTGTTTTTTTACATGACTTCATAGTATTCAGATGCTTTTAACATGACTTCATATAATTCAGGTGTTTTTAACATGACTTCATAGTATTCAGATGCTTTTAATATGACTTCATATAATTCCGTTGTTTTTAACATGATTTCATAGTGTTCAGATGCTTTTAACATGACTTCATATAATTCAGTTGTTTTTAACATGACTTCATAGTATTCAGATGCTTTTAACATGACTTCATATAATTCAGGTGTTTTTAACATGACCTCATAGTATTCAGATGGTATTTTTAACATGATTTCATAGTATTCAGATGTTTTTTTGTAACATGACGTATTAGTATTCAGATGTTTCAACATGACTTCATAGTATTCAGATGTTTTTAACATGATGTCATAGTATTCAGATGTTTTCAACATAACTTCATGGTATTCAGATGTTTTTTTTAACATTACTTCATAGTATTCAGCTTGTTTTTTTTAACATGACTTCATAGTATTCAAATGTTTTTAACATGCCTTCATAGTATTCAGAAGTTTTCAACCTGACTTCATAGTATTTAGATGTTTTCAACATGATGTGATAGCATTGAGAGGTTTTTAACATGCCTTCATAGTATTCAGAAGTTTTCAACATGACTTCATAGTATTCAAATGTTTTCAGCATGACTTCATAGTATTCAGATGTTTTATTTTTAAATGACTTCATAGTATTCAGATGTTTTCGACATGACGTCATAATGTTCAGATGTTGTTTTTTTACATGACTTCATAGTATTCAAATGCTTTTAACATGACTTTATATAATTCAGGTGTTTTTAACATGACTTCATAGTATTCAGATGTTTTTAACATGACTTCATATAATTCAGGTGTTTTTAACATGACTTCATAGTATTCAGATGCTTTTAACATGACTTCATATAATTCAGGTGTTTTTAACATGACTTCATAGTATTCAGATGCTTTTAACATGACTTCATATAATTCCGCTGTTTTTAACATGACTTCATAGTATTCAGATGTTTTTTTTAACATGACTTCATTGTATTCAGATGTTTTCAACATGATGTCATAGTATTCAGATGTTTTCAACATGACTTCATAGTATTCAAATGTTTTCAGCATGACTTCATAATGTTCAGATGTTGTTTTTTTAAATGACTTCATAGTATTCAGATGTTTTCGACATGACGTCAAAGTGTTCAGATGTTGTTTTTTTACATGACTTCATAGTATTCAGATGCTTTTAACATGACTTCATATAATTCAGGTGTTTTTAACATGACTTCATAGTATTCAGATGCTTTTAACATAACTTCATATAATTCAGGTGTTTTTAACATGACTTCATAGTATTCAGATGTTTTCAGCATGACTTCATAGTATTCAGATGTTTTATATTTAAATGACTTCATAGTATTCAGATGTTTTCGACCTGACGTCATAGTGTTCAGATGTTGTTTTTTTACATGACTTCATTGTATTCAGATGCTTTTAACATGACTTCATATAATTCTGGTGTTTTTAACATGACTTCATAGTATTCAAATGCTTTTAACATGACTTCATATAATTCAGGTGTTTTTAACATGACTTCATAGTATTCAGATGGTTTTTTTTAACATGACTTCATAGTATTCAGATGTTTTCAACATGATGTCATAGTATTCAGATGTTTTCAACCTGACTTCATAGTATTCAGATGTTTTCAACATGATGTCATAGTATTGGCATGTTTTCAACCTGACTTCATAGTATTCAGATGTTTTCAACATGATGTCATAGTATTGACATGTTTCAACATGACTTCATAGTATTCAGATGTTTTCAACATGACCTCATGGTATTCAAATGTTTTCAGCATGACTTCATAGTATTCAGATGTTTTATTTTTAAATGACTTCATAGTATTCAGATGTTTTCGACATGACGTCATAGTGTTCAGATGTTGTTTTTTTACATGACTTCATAGTATTCAGATGCTTTTTACATGACTTCATATAATTCAGGTGTTTTTAACATGACTTCATAGTATTCAGATGCTTTTAACATGACTTCATATAATTCAGGTGTTTTTAACATGACTTCATAGTATTCAGATGCTTTTAACATGACTTCATATAATTCAGGTGTTTTTAACAGGACTTCATGGTATTCAGATGTTTTTTTTTAACATGACTTCATAGTATTCAGATGTTTTCAACATGATGTCATAGTATTCAGATGTCTTCAACATGACTTCATAGTATACAGAGGTTTTTTAACATGACTTCATAGTATTCAGATGATTTTTTTAACTTGACTTCATAGTATTAAGGTGTTTTCAACCTGACTTCATAGTATTCAGATGTTTTCAACATGACTTCATAGTGTTCAAATGTTTTCAGCATGACTTCATAGTATTCATATGTTTTATTTTTAAATGACTTCATAGTATTCAGATGTTTTTAACATGACTTCATATAATTCAGGTGTTTTTAACATGACTTCATAGTATTCAGATGTTTTCAACATGACTTCATAGTGTTCAAATGTTTTCAGCATGACTTCATAGTATTTTGATGTTTTATTTTTAAATGACTTCATAGTATTCAGATGTTTTCGACATGACGTCATAGTGTTCAGATGTTGTTTTTTTACATGACTTCATAGTATTCAGATGTTTTTAATATGACTTCATATAATTCAGGTGTTTTTAACATGACTTCATAGTATTCAGATGATTTTTTTAACTTGACTTCATAGTATTAAGGTGTTTTCAACCTGACTTCATAGTATTCAGATGTTTCAACATGACTTCATAGTATTCAGATGTTTTCAACATGACCTCATGGTATTCAAATGTTTTCAGCATGACTTCATAGTATTCAGATGTTTTATTTTTAAATGACTTCATAGTATACAGACGATTTTCAACATGACTTATTAGTATTCAGATGTGTTTTTAACATGACTTCATAGTATTCAGATGGTATTTTTAACATGACTTCATAGTATTCAGATGTTTCAACATGACTTCATGGTATTCAGATGTTTTTAACATGACGTCATCGTATTCAGATGTTTTTAACATGACGTCATAGGATTCAGATGTTTTCAACATAACTTCATGATATTCAAATGTTTTCAGCATGACTTCATAATGTTCAGATGTTGTTTTTTTAAATGACTTCATAGTATTCAGATGTTTTCGACATGACGTCAAAGTGTTCAGATGTTGTTTTTTTACATGACTTCATAGTATTCAGATGCTTTTAACATGACTTCATATAATTCAGGTGTTTTTAACATGACTTCATAGTATTCAGATGCTTTTAACATAACTTCATATAATTCAGGTGTTTTTAACATGACTTCATAGTATTCAGATGTTTTCAGCATGACTTCATAGTATTCAGATGTTTTATATTTAAATGACTTCATAGTATTCAGATGTTTTCGACCTGACGTCATAGTGTTCAGATGTTGTTTTTTTACATGACTTCATTGTATTCAGATGCTTTTAACATGACTTCATATAATTCTGGTGTTTTTAACATGACTTCATAGTATTCAGATGTTTTTTTTTAACATGACTTCATAGTATTCAGATGTTTTCAACATGATGTCATAGTATTCAGATGTTTTCAACCTGACTTCATAGTATTCAGATGTTTTCAACATGATGTCATAGTATTGGCATGTTTTCAACCTGACTTCATAGTATTCAGATGTTTTCAACATGATGTCATAGTATTGGCATGTTTTCAACATGACTTCATAGTATTCAGATGTTTTCAACATGACCTCATGGTATTCAAATGTTTTCAGCATGACTTCATAGTATTCAGATGTTTTATTTTTAAATGACTTCATAGTATTCAGATGTTTTCGACATGACGTCATAGTGTTCAGATGTTGTTTTTTTACATGACTTCATAGTATTCAGATGCTTTTTACATGACTTCATATAATTCAGGTGTTTTTAACATGACTTCATAGTATTCAAATGCTTTTAACATGACTTCATATAATTCAGGTGTTTTTAACATGACTTCATAGTATTCAGATGCTTTTAACATGACTTCATATAATTCAGGTGTTTTTAACAGGACTTCATGGTATTCAGATGTTTTTTTTTAACATGACTTCATAGTATTCAGATGTTTTCAACATGATGTCATAGTATTCAGATGTCTTCAACATGACTTCATAGTATACAGAGGTTTTTTAACATGACTTCATAGTATTCAGATGATTTTTTTAACTTGACTTCATAGTATTAAGGTGTTTTCAACCTGACTTCATAGTATTCAGATGTTTTCAACATGACTTCATAGTGTTCAAATGTTTTCAGCATGACTTCATAGTATTCAGATGTTTTATTTTTAAATGACTTCATAGTATTCAGATGTTTTTAACATGACTTCATATAATTCAGGTGTTTTTAACATGACTTCATAGTATTCAGATGTTTTCAACATGACTTCATAGTGTTCAAATGTTTTCAGCATGACTTCATAGTATTCAGATGTTTTATTTTTAAATGACTTCATAGTATTCAGATGTTTTCGACATGACGTCATAGTGTTCAGATGTTGTTTTTTTACATGACTTCATAGTATTCAGATGTTTTTAATATGACTTCATATAATTCAGGTGTTTTTAACATGACTTCATAGTATTCAGATGATTTTTTTAACTTGACTTCATAGTATTAAGGTGTTTTCAACCTGACTTCATAGTATTCAGATGTTTCAACATGACTTCATAGTATTCAGATGTTTTCAACATGACCTCATGGTATTCAAATGTTTTCAGCATGACTTCATAGTATTCAGATGTTTTATTTTTAAATGACTTCATAGTATACAGACGATTTTCAACATGACTTATTAGTATTCAGATGTGTTTTTAACATGACTTCATAGTATTCAGATGGTATTTTTAACATGACTTCATAGTATTCAGATGTTTCAACATGACTTCATGGTATTCAGATGTTTTTAACATGACGTCATCGTATTCAGATGTTTTTAACATGACGTCATAGGATTCAGATGTTTTCAACATAACTTCATGATATTCAGATGTTTTTTTAACATTACTTCATATTATTCAGCTCGTTTTTTTAACATGACTTCATAGTATTCAGATGTTTTTAACATGCCTTAATAGTATTCAGAAGTTTTCAACCTGACTTCATTGTATTCAGATGTTTTCAACATGATGTCATAGTATTGGCATGTTTTCAACCTGACTTCATAGTATTCAGATGTTTTCAACATGATGTCATAATATTGACATGTTTTCAACCTGACTTCATAGTATTCAATGTTTTCAACATGATGTCATAGTATTGAGATGTTTCAACATGACTTCATAGTATTCAGATGTTTTCAACATGACCTCATGGTATTCAAATGTTTTCGACATGACGTCATAGTGTTCAGATGTTGTTTTTTTACATGACTTCATAGTATTCAGATGCTTTTAACATGACTTCATATAATTCAGGTGTTTTTAACATGACTTCATAGTATTCAGATGCTTTTAACATAACTTCATATAATTCAGGTGTTTTTAACATGACTTCATAGTATTCAGATGTTTTCAGCATGACTTCATAGTATTCAGATGTTTTCGACATGACGTCATAGTGTTCAGATGTTGTTTTTTTACATGACTTCATAGTATTCAGATGCTTTTAACATGACTTCATATAATTCAGGTGTTTTTAACATGACTTCATACTATTCAGATGTTTTTTTTAACATGACTTCATAGTATTCAGATGTTGTTTTTAACATGACTTCATAGTATTCAGATGCTTTTAATATGACTTCATATAATTCCGTTGTTTTTAACCTGTTTTCATAGTGTTCAGATGCTTTTAACATGACTTCATATAATTCAGTTGTTTTTAACATGACTTCATAGTATTCAGATGCTTTTAACATGACTTCATATAATTCAGGTGTTTTTAACAAGACCTCATAGTATTCAGATGGTATTTTTAACATGATTTCATAGTATTCAGATGTTTTTTTGTAACATGACGTATTAGTATTCAGATGTTTCAACATGACTTCATAGTATTCAGATGTTTTTAACATGATGTCATAGTATTCAGATGTTTTCAACATAACTTCATGGTATTCAGATGTTTTTTTTAACATTACTTCATAGTATTCAGCTTGTTTTTTTTAACTTGACTTCATAGTATTCAGATGTTTTTAACATGCCTTCATAGTATTCAGAAGTTTTCAACCTGACTTCAAAGTATTCAGATGTTTTCAACATGATGTGATAGCATTGGGAGGTTTTTAACATGCCTTCATAGTATTCAGAAGTTTTCAACATGACTTCATAGTATTCAAATGTTTTCAGCATGACTTCATAGTATTCAGATGTTTTATTTTTAAATGACTTCATAGTATTCAGATGTTTTCGACATGACTTCATAATGTTCAGATGTTGTTTTTTTACATGACTTCATAGTATTCAGATGCTTTTAACATGACTTTATATAATTCAGGTGTTTTTAACATGACTTCATAGTATTCAGATGTTTTTAACATGACTTCATATAATTCAGGTGTTTTTAACATGACTTCATAGTATTCAGATGCTTTTAACATGACTTCATATAATTCAGGTGTTTTTAACATGACTTCATAGTATTCAGATGCTTTTAACATGACTTCATATAATTCCGCTGTTTTTAACATGACTTCATAGTATTCAGATGTTTTTTTAACATGACTTCATAGTATTCAGATGTTTTCAACATGATGTCATAGTATTCAGATGTTTTCAACATGACTTCATAGTATTCAAATGTTTTCAGCATGACTTCATAATGTTCAGATGTTGTTTTTTTAAATGACTTCATAGTATTCAGATGTTTTCGACATGACGTCATAGTGTTCAGATGTTGTTTTTTTACATGACTTCATAGTATTCAGATGCTTTTAACATGACTTCATATAATTCAGGTGTTTTTAACATGACTTCATAGTATTCAGATGCTTTTAACATAACTTCATATAATTCAGGTGTTTTTAACATGACTTCATAGTATTCAGATGTTTTCAGCATGACTTCATAGTATTCAGATGTTTTTAACATGACTTCATAGTATTCAGATGTTTTTTTTAACATGACTTCATAGTATTCAGATGTTTTCAACATGATGTCATAGTATTCAGATGTTTTCAACATGACTTCATAGTATTCAAATGTTTTCAGCATGACTTCATAATGTTCAGATGTTGTTTTTTTAAATGACTTCATAGTATTCAGATGTTTTCGACATGACGTCAAAGTGTTCAGATGTTGTTTTTTTACATGACTTCATAGTATTCAGATGCTTTTAACATGACTTCATATAATTCAGGTGTTTTTAACATGACTTCATAGTATTCAGATGCTTTTAACATAACTTCATATAATTCAGGTGTTTTTAACATGACTTCATAGTATTCAGATGTTTTCAGCATGACTTCATAGTATTCAGATGTTTTATATTTAAATGACTTCATAGTATTCAGATGTTTTCGACATGACGTCATAGTGTTCAGATGTTGTTTTTTTACATGACTTCATTGTATTCAGATGCTTTTAACATGACTTCATATAATTCTGGTGTTTTTAACATGACTTCATAGTATTCAAATGCTTTTAACATGACTTCCTATAATTCAGGTGTTTTTAACATGACTTCATAGTATTCAGATGGTTTTTTTTAACATGACTTCATAGTATTCAGATGTTTTCAACATGATGTCATAGTATTCAGATGTTTTCAACCTGACTTCATAGTATTCAGATGTTTTCAACATGATGTCATAGTATTGACATGTTTCAATATGACTTCATAGTATTCAGATGTTTTCAACATGACCTCATGGTATTCAAATGTTTTCAGCATGACTTCATAGTATTCAGATGTTTTATTTTTAAATGACTTCATAGTATTCAGATGTTTTCGACATGACGTCATAGTGTTCAGATGTTGTTTTTTTACATGACTTCATAGTATTCAGATGCTTTTTACATGACTTCATATAATTCAGGTGTTTTTAACATGACTTCATAGTATTCAGATGCTTTTAACATGACTTCATATAATTCAGGTGTTTTTAAAATGACTTCATAGTATTCAGATGCTTTTAACATGACTTCATATAATTCAGGTGTTTTTAACAGGACTTCATAGCATTCAGATGTTTTTTTTTAACATGACTTCATTGTATTCAGATGTTTTCAACATGATGTCATAGTATTCAGATGTCTTCAACATGACTTCATAGTATACAGAGGTTTTTTAACATGACTTCATAGTATTCAGATGATTTTTTTAACTTGACTTCATAGTATTAAGGTGTTTTCAACCTGACTTCATAGTATTCAGATGTTTTCTACATGACTTCATAGTGTTCAAATGTTTTCAGCATGACTTCATATAATTCAGGTGTTTTTAACATGACTTCATAGTATTCAGATGCTTTTAACATAACTTCATATAATTCAGGTGTTTTTAACATGACTTCATAGTATTCAGATGTTTTCAGCATGACTTCATAGTATTCAGATGTTTTCGACATGACGTCATAGTGTTCAGATGTTGTTTTTTTACATGACTTCATAGTATTCAGATGCTTTTAACATGACTTCATATAATTCTGGTGTTTTTAACATGACTTCATAGTATTCAAATGCTTTTAACATGACTTCATATAATTCAGGTGTTTTTAACATGACTTCATAGTATTCAGATGCTTTTAACATGACTTCATATAATTCAGGTGTTTTTAACATGACTTCATACTATTCAGATGTTTTTTTTAACATGACTTCATAGTATTCAGATGTTGTTTTTAACATGACTTCATAGTATTCAGATGCTTTTAATATGACTTCATATAATTCCGTTGTTTTTAACATGTTTTCATAGTGTTCAGATGCTTTTAACATGACTTCATATAATTCAGTTGTTTTTAACATGACTTCATAGTATTCAGATGCTTTTAACATGACTTCATATAATTCAGGTGTTTTTAACATGACCTCATAGTATTCAGATGGTATTTTTAACATGATTTCATAGTATTCAGATGTTTTTTTGTAACATGACGTATTAGTATTCAGATGTTTCAACATGACTTCATAGTATTCAGATGTTTTTAACATGATGTCATAGTATTCAGATGTTTTCAACATAACTTCATGGTATTCAGATGTTTTTTTTAACATTACTTCATAGTATTCAGCTTGTTTTTTTTAACATGACTTCATAGTATTCAGATGTTTTTAACATGCCTTCATAGTATTCAGAAGTTTTCAACCTGACTTCAAAGTATTCAGATGTTTTCAACATGATGTGATAGCATTGAGAGGTTTTTAACATGCCTTCATAGTATTCAGAAGTTTTCAACATGACTTCATAGTATTCAAATGTTTTCAGCATGACTTCGTAGTATTCAGATGTTTTATTTTTAAATGACTTCATAGTATTCAGATGTTTTCGACATGACTTCATAATGTTCAGATGTTGTTTTTTTACATGACTTCATAGTATTCAGATGCTTTTAACATGACTTTATATAATTCAGGTGTTTTTAACATGACTTCATAGTATTCAGATGTTTTTAACATGACTTCATATAATTCAGGTGTTTTTAACATGACTTCATAGTATTCAGATGCTTTTAACATGACTTCATATAATTCAGGTGTTTTTAACATGACTTCATAGTATTCAGATGTTTTTTTTAACATGACTTCATAGTATTCAGATGTTTTCAACATGATGTCATAGTATTCAGATGTTTTCAACATGACTTCATAGTATTCAAATGTTTTCAGCATGACTTCATAATGTTCAGATGTTGTTTTTTTAAATGACTTCATAGTATTCAGATGTTTTCGACATGACGTCATAGTGTTCAGATGTTGTTTTTTTACATGACTTCATAGTATTCAGATGCTTTTAACATGACTTCATATAATTCAGGTGTTTTTAACATGACTTCATAGTATTCAGATGCTTTTAACATAACTTCATATAATTCAGGTGTTTTTAACATGACTTCATAGTATTCAGATGTTTTCAGCATGACTTCATAGTATTCAGATGTTTTATATTTAAATGACTTCATAGTATTCAGATGTTTTCGACATGACGTCATAGTGTTCAGATGTTGTTTTTTTACATGACTTCATTGTATTCAGATGCTTTTAACATGACTTCATATAATTCTGGTGTTTTTAACATGACTTCATAGTATTCAAATGCTTTTAACATGACTTCATATAATTCAGGTGTTTTTAACATGACTTCATAGTATTCAGATGGTTTTTTTTAACATGACTTCATAGTATTCAGATGTTTTCAACATGATATCATAGTATTCAGATGCTTTTAACATAACTTCATATAATTCAGGTGTTTTTAACATGACTTCATAGTATTCAGATGTTTTCAGCATGACTTCATATTATTCAGATGTTTTATATTTAAATGACTTCATAGTATTCAGATGTTTTCGACATGACGTCATAGTGTTCAGATGTTGTTTTTTTACATGACTTCATTGTATTCAGATGCTTTTAACATGACTTCATATAATTCTGGTGTTTTTAACATGACTTCATAGTATTCAAATGCTTTTAACATGACTTCATATAATTCAGGTGTTTTTAACATGACTTCATAGTATTCAGATGTTTTTTTTTAACATGACTTCATAGTATTCAGATGTTTTCAACATGATGTCATAGTATTCAGATGTTTTCAACCTGACTTCATAGTATTCAGATGTTTTCAACATGATGTCATAGTATTGGCTTGTTTTCAACCTGACTTCATAGTATTCAGATGTTTTCAACATGATGTCATAATATTGACATGTTTTCAACCTGACTTCATAGTATTCAATATTTTCAACATGATGTCATAGTATTGACATTTTTCAACATGACTTCATATTATTCAGATGTTTTCAACATGACCTCATGGTATTCAAATGTTTTCAGCATGACTTCATAGTATTCAGATGTTTTATTTTTAAATGACTTCATAGTATTCAGATGTTTTCGACATGACGTCATAGTGTTCAGATGTTGTTTTTTTACATGACTTCATAGTATTCAGATGCTTTTAACATAACTTCATATAATTCAGGTGTTTTTAACATGACTTCATAGTATTCAGATGTTTTCAGCATGACTTCATAGTATTCAGTTGTTTTATATTTAAATGACTTCATAGTATTCAGATGTTTTCGACATGACGTCATAGTGTTCAGATGTTGTTTTTTTACATGACTTCATTGTATTCAGATGCTTTTAACATGACTTCATATAATTCTGGTGTTTTTAACATGACTTCATAGTATTCAAATGCTTTTAACATGACTTCATATAATTCAGGTGTTTTTAACATGACTTCATAGTATTCAGATGGTTTTTTTTAACATGACTTCATAGTATTCAGATGTTTTCAACATGATGTCATAGTATTCAGATGTTTTCAACCTGACTTCATAGTATTCAGATGTTTTCAACATGATGTCATAGTATTGGCATGTTTTCAACCTGACTTCATAGTATTCAGATGTTTTCAACATGATGTCATAATATTGACATGTTTTCAACCTGACTTCATAGTATTCAGATGTTTTCAACATGATGTCATAGTATTTACATGTTTCAACATGACTTCATAGTATTCAGATGTTTTCAACATGACCTCATGGTATTCAAATGTTTTCAGCATGACTTCATAGTATTCAGATGTTTTATTTTTAAATGACTTCATAGTATTCAGATGTTTTCGACATGACGTCATAGTGTTCAGATGTTGTTTTTTTACATGACTTCATAGTATTCAGATGCTTTTTACATGACTTCATATAATTCAGGTGTTTTTAACATGACTTCATAGTATTCAGATGCTTTTAACATAACTTCATATAATTCAGGTGTTTTTAACATGACTTCATAGTATTCAGATGTTTTCAGCATGACTTCATAGTATTCAGATGTTTTTAACATGACTTCATAGTATTCAGATGTTTTTTTTAACATGACTTCATAGTATTCAGATGTTTTCAACATGATGTCATAGTATTCAGATGTTTTCAACATGACTTCATAGTATTCAAATGTTTTCAGCATGACTTCATAATGTTCAGATGTTGTTTTTTTAAATGACTTCATAGTATTCAGATGTTTTCGACATGACGTCAAAGTGTTCAGATGTTGTTTTTTTACATGACTTCATAGTATTCAGATGCTTTTAACATGACTTCATATAATTCAGGTGTTTTTAACATGACTTCATAGTATTCAGATGCTTTTAACATAACTTCATATAATTCAGGTGTTTTTAACATGACTTCATAGTATTCAGATGTTTTCAGCATGACTTCATAGTATTCAGATGTTTTATATTTAAATGACTTCATAGTATTCAGATGTTTTCGACATGACGTCATAGTGTTCAGATGTTGTTTTTTTACATGACTTCATTGTATTCAGATGCTTTTAACATGACTTCATATAATTCTGGTGTTTTTAACATGACTTCATAGTATTCAAATGCTTTTAACATGACTTCATATAATTCAGGTGTTTTTAACATGACTTCATAGTATTCAGATGGTTTTTTTTAACATGACTTCATAGTATTCAGATGTTTTCAACATGATGTCATAGTATTCAGATGTTTTCAACCTGACTTCATAGTATTCAGATGTTTTCAACATGATGTCATAGTATTGACATGTTTCAATATGACTTCATAGTATTCAGATGTTTTCAACATGACCTCATGGTATTCAAATGTTTTCAGCATGACTTCATAGTATTCAGATGTTTTATTTTTAAATGACTTCATAGTATTCAGATGTTTTCGACATGACGTCATAGTGTTCAGATGTTGTTTTTTTACATGACTTCATAGTATTCAGATGCTTTTTACATGACTTCATATAATTCAGGTGTTTTTAACATGACTTCATAGTATTCAGATGCTTTTAACATGACTTCATATAATTCAGGTGTTTTTAAAATGACTTCATAGTATTCAGATGCTTTTAACATGACTTCATATAATTCAGGTGTTTTTAACAGGACTTCATAGCATTCAGATTTTTTTTTTTAACATGACTTCATTGTATTCAGATGTTTTCAACATGATGTCATAGTATTCAGATGTCTTCAACATGACTTCATAGTATACAGAGGTTTTTTAACATGACTTCATAGTATTCAGATGTTTTCAGCATGACTTCATAGTATTCAGATGTTTTCGACATGACGTCATAGTGTTCAGATGTTGTTTTTTTACATGACTTCATAGTATTCAGATGCTTTTAACATGACTTCATATAATTCAGGTGTTTTTAACATGACTTCATACTATTCAGATGTTTTTTTTAACATGACTTCATAGTATTCAGATGTTGTTTTTAACATGACTTCATAGTATTCAGATGCTTTTAATATGACTTCATATAATTCCGTTGTTTTTAACCTGTTTTCATAGTGTTCAGATGCTTTTAACATGACTTCATATAATTCAGTTGTTTTTAACATGACTTCATAGTATTCAGATGCTTTTAACATGACTTCATATAATTCAGGTGTTTTTAACAAGACCTCATAGTATTCAGATGGTATTTTTAACATGATTTCATAGTATTCAGATGTTTTTTTGTAACATGACGTATTAGTATTCAGATGTTTCAACATGACTTCATAGTATTCAGATGTTTTTAACATGATGTCATAGTATTCAGATGTTTTCAACATAACTTCATGGTATTCAGATGTTTTTTTTAACATTACTTCATAGTATTCAGCTTGTTTTTTTTAACTTGACTTCATAGTATTCAGATGTTTTTAACATGCCTTCATAGTATTCAGAAGTTTTCAACCTGACTTCAAAGTATTCAGATGTTTTCAACATGATGTGATAGCATTGGGAGGTTTTTAACATGCCTTCATAGTATTCAGAAGTTTTCAACATGACTTCATAGTATTCAAATGTTTTCAGCATGACTTCATAGTATTCAGATGTTTTATTTTTAAATGACTTCATAGTATTCAGATGTTTTCGACATGACTTCATAATGTTCAGATGTTGTTTTTTTACATGACTTCATAGTATTCAGATGCTTTTAACATGACTTTATATAATTCAGGTGTTTTTAACATGACTTCATAGTATTCAGATGTTTTTAACATGACTTCATATAATTCAGGTGTTTTTAACATGACTTCATAGTATTCAGATGCTTTTAACATGACTTCATATAATTCAGGTGTTTTTAACATGACTTCATAGTATTCAGATGCTTTTAACATGACTTCATATAATTCCGCTGTTTTTAACATGACTTCATAGTATTCAGATGTTTTTTTAACATGACTTCATAGTATTCAGATGTTTTCAACATGATGTCATAGTATTCAGATGTTTTCAACATGACTTCATAGTATTCAAATGTTTTCAGCATGACTTCATAATGTTCAGATGTTGTTTTTTTAAATGACTTCATAGTATTCAGATGTTTTCGACATGACGTCATAGTGTTCAGATGTTGTTTTTTTACATGACTTCATAGTATTCAGATGCTTTTAACATGACTTCATATAATTCAGGTGTTTTTAACATGACTTCATAGTATTCAGATGCTTTTAACATAACTTCATATAATTCAGGTGTTTTTAACATGACTTCATAGTATTCAGATGTTTTCAGCATGACTTCATAGTATTCAGATGTTTTTAACATGACTTCATAGTATTCAGATGTTTTTTTTAACATGACTTCATAGTATTCAGATGTTTTCAACATGATGTCATAGTATTCAGATGTTTTCAACATGACTTCATAGTATTCAAATGTTTTCAGCATGACTTCATAATGTTCAGATGTTGTTTTTTTAAATGACTTCATAGTATTCAGATGTTTTCGACATGACGTCAAAGTGTTCAGATGTTGTTTTTTTACATGACTTCATAGTATTCAGATGCTTTTAACATGACTTCATATAATTCAGGTGTTTTTAACATGACTTCATAGTATTCAGATGCTTTTAACATAACTTCATATAATTCAGGTGTTTTTAACATGACTTCATAGTATTCAGATGTTTTCAGCATGACTTCATAGTATTCAGATGTTTTATATTTAAATGACTTCATAGTATTCAGATGTTTTCGACATGACGTCATAGTGTTCAGATGTTGTTTTTTTACATGACTTCATTGTATTCAGATGCTTTTAACATGACTTCATATAATTCTGGTGTTTTAACATGACTTCATAGTATTCAAATGCTTTTAACATGACTTCCTATAATTCAGGTGTTTTTAACATGACTTCATAGTATTCAGATGGTTTTTTTTAACATGACTTCATAGTATTCAGATGTTTTCAACATGATGTCATAGTATTCAGATGTTTTCAACCTGACTTCATAGTATTCAGATGTTTTCAACATGATGTCATAGTATTGACATGTTTCAATATGACTTCATAGTATTCAGATGTTTTCAACATGACCTCATGGTATTCAAATGTTTTCAGCATGACTTCATAGTATTCAGATGTTTTATTTTTAAATGACTTCATAGTATTCAGATGTTTTCGACATGACGTCATAGTGTTCAGATGTTGTTTTTTTACATGACTTCATAGTATTCAGATGCTTTTTACATGACTTCATATAATTCAGGTGTTTTTAACATGACTTCATAGTATTCAGATGCTTTTAACATGACTTCATATAATTCAGGTGTTTTTAAAATGACTTCATAGTATTCAGATGCTTTTAACATGACTTCATATAATTCAGGTGTTTTTAACAGGACTTCATAGCATTCAGATGTTTTTTTTTAACATGACTTCATTGTATTCAGATGTTTTCAACATGATGTCATAGTATTCAGATGTCTTCAACATGACTTCATAGTATACAGAGGTTTTTTAACATGACTTCATAGTATTCAGATGATTTTTTTAACTTGACTTCATAGTATTAAGGTGTTTTCAACATGACTTCATAGTATTCAGATGGTTTCTACATGACTTCATAGTGTTCAAATGTTTTCAGCATGACTTCATATAATTCAGGTGTTTTTAACATGACTTCATAGTATTCAGATGCTTTTAACATAACTTCATATAATTCAGGTGTTTTTAACATGACTTCATAGTATTCAGATGTTTTCAGCATGACTTCATAGTATTCAGATGTTTTCGACATGACGTCATAGTGTTCAGATGTTGTTTTTTTACATGACTTCATAGTATTCAGATGCTTTTAACATGACTTCATATAATTCTGGTGTTTTTAACATGACTTCATAGTATTCAAATGCTTTTAACATGACTTCATATAATTCAGGTGTTTTTAACATGACTTCATAGTATTCAGATGCTTTTAACATGACTTCATATAATTCAGGTGTTTTTAACATGACTTCATACTATTCAGATGTTTTTTTTAACATGACTTCATAGTATTCAGATGTTGTTTTTAACATGACTTCATAGTATTCAGATGCTTTTAATATGACTTCATATAATTCCGTTGTTTTTAACATGTTTTCATAGTGTTCAGATGCTTTTAACATGACTTCATATAATTCAGTTGTTTTTAACATGACTTCATAGTATTCAGATGCTTTTAACATGACTTCATATAATTCAGGTGTTTTTAACATGACCTCATAGTATTCAGATGGTATTTTTAACATGATTTCATAGTATTCAGATGTTTTTTTGTAACATGACGTATTAGTATTCAGATGTTTCAACATGACTTCATAGTATTCAGATGTTTTTAACATGATGTCATAGTATTCAGATGTTTTCAACATAACTTCATGGTATTCAGATGTTTTTTTTAACATTACTTCATAGTATTCAGCTTGTTTTTTTTAACATGACTTCATAGTATTCAGATGTTTTTAACATGCCTTCATAGTATTCAGAAGTTTTCAACCTGACTTCAAAGTATTCAGATGTTTTCAACATGATGTGATAGCATTGAGAGGTTTTTAACATGCCTTCATAGTATTCAGAAGTTTTCAACATGACTTCATAGTATTCAAATGTTTTCAGCATGACTTCGTAGTATTCAGATGTTTTATTTTTAAATGACTTCATAGTATTCAGATGTTTTCGACATGACTTCATAATGTTCAGATGTTGTTTTTTTACATGACTTCATAGTATTCAGATGCTTTTAACATGACTTTATATAATTCAGGTGTTTTTAACATGACTTCATAGTATTCAGATGTTTTTAACATGACTTCATATAATTCAGGTGTTTTTAACATGACTTCATAGTATTCAGATGCTTTTAACATGACTTCATATAATTCAGGTGTTTTTAACATGACTTCATAGTATTCAGATGTTTTTTTTAACATGACTTCATAGTATTCAGATGTTTTCAACATGATGTCATAGTATTCAGATGTTTTCAACATGACTTCATAGTATTCAAATGTTTTCAGCATGACTTCATAATGTTCAGATGTTGTTTTTTTAAATGACTTCATAGTATTCAGATGTTTTCGACATGACGTCATAGTGTTCAGATGTTGTTTTTTTACATGACTTCATAGTATTCAGATGCTTTTAACATGACTTCATATAATTCAGGTGTTTTTAACATGACTTCATAGTATTCAGATGCTTTTAACATAACTTCATATAATTCAGGTGTTTTTAACATGACTTCATAGTATTCAGATGTTTTCAGCATGACTTCATAGTATTCAGATGTTTTATATTTAAATGACTTCATAGTATTCAGATGTTTTCGACATGACGTCATAGTGTTCAGATGTTGTTTTTTTACATGACTTCATTGTATTCAGATGCTTTTAACATGACTTCATATAATTCTGGTGTTTTTAACATGACTTCATAGTATTCAAATGCTTTTAACATGACTTCATATAATTCAGGTGTTTTTAACATGACTTCATAGTATTCAGATGGTTTTTTTTAACATGACTTCATAGTATTCAGATGTTTTCAACATGATATCATAGTATTCAGATGCTTTTAACATAACTTCATATAATTCAGGTGTTTTTAACATGACTTCATAGTATTCAGATGTTTTCAGCATGACTTCATATTATTCAGATGTTTTATATTTAAATGACTTCATAGTATTCAGATGTTTTCGACATGACGTCATAGTGTTCAGATGTTGTTTTTTTACATGACTTCATTGTATTCAGATGCTTTTAACATGACTTCATATAATTCTGGTGTTTTTAACATGACTTCATAGTATTCAAATGCTTTTAACATGACTTCATATAATTCAGGTGTTTTTAACATGACTTCATAGTATTCAGATGTTTTTTTTTAACATGACTTCATAGTATTCAGATGTTTTCAACATGATGTCATAGTATTCAGATGTTTTCAACCTGACTTCATAGTATTCAGATGTTTTCAACATGATGTCATAGTATTGGCTTGTTTTCAACCTGACTTCATAGTATTCAGATGTTTTCAACATGATGTCATAATATTGACATGTTTTCAACCTGACTTCATAGTATTCAATATTTTCAACATGATGTCATAGTATTGACATTTTTCAACATGACTTCATATTATTCAGATGTTTTCAACATGACCTCATGGTATTCAAATGTTTTCAGCATGACTTCATAGTATTCAGATGTTTTATTTTTAAATGACTTCATAGTATTCAGATGTTTTCGACATGACGTCATAGTGTTCAGATGTTGTTTTTTTACATGACTTCATAGTATTCAGATGCTTTTAACATAACTTCATATAATTCAGGTGTTTTTAACATGACTTCATAGTATTCAGATGTTTTCAGCATGACTTCATAGTATTCAGTTGTTTTATATTTAAATGACTTCATAGTATTCAGATGTTTTCGACATGACGTCATAGTGTTCAGATGTTGTTTTTTTACATGACTTCATTGTATTCAGATGCTTTTAACATGACTTCATATAATTCTGGTGTTTTTAACATGACTTCATAGTATTCAAATGCTTTTAACATGACTTCATATAATTCAGGTGTTTTTAACATGACTTCATAGTATTCAGATGGTTTTTTTTAACATGACTTCATAGTATTCAGATGTTTTCAACATGATGTCATAGTATTCAGATGTTTTCAACCTGACTTCATAGTATTCAGATGTTTTCAACATGATGTCATAGTATTGGCATGTTTTCAACCTGACTTCATAGTATTCAGATGTTTTCAACATGATGTCATAATATTGACATGTTTTCAACCTGACTTCATAGTATTCAGATGTTTTCAACATGATGTCATAGTATTTACATGTTTCAACATGACTTCATAGTATTCAGATGTTTTCAACATGACCTCATGGTATTCAAATGTTTTCAGCATGACTTCATAGTATTCAGATGTTTTATTTTTAAATGACTTCATAGTATTCAGATGTTTTCGACATGACGTCATAGTGTTCAGATGTTGTTTTTTTACATGACTTCATAGTATTCAGATGCTTTTTACATGACTTCATATAATTCAGGTGTTTTTAACATGACTTCATAGTATTCAGATGCTTTTAACATAACTTCATATAATTCAGGTGTTTTTAACATGACTTCATAGTATTCAGATGTTTTCAGCATGACTTCATAGTATTCAGATGTTTTTAACATGACTTCATAGTATTCAGATGTTTTTTTTAACATGACTTCATAGTATTCAGATGTTTTCAACATGATGTCATAGTATTCAGATGTTTTCAACATGACTTCATAGTATTCAAATGTTTTCAGCATGACTTCATAATGTTCAGATGTTGTTTTTTTAAATGACTTCATAGTATTCAGATGTTTTCGACATGACGTCAAAGTGTTCAGATGTTGTTTTTTTACATGACTTCATAGTATTCAGATGCTTTTAACATGACTTCATATAATTCAGGTGTTTTTAACATGACTTCATAGTATTCAGATGCTTTTAACATAACTTCATATAATTCAGGTGTTTTTAACATGACTTCATAGTATTCAGATGTTTTCAGCATGACTTCATAGTATTCAGATGTTTTATATTTAAATGACTTCATAGTATTCAGATGTTTTCGACATGACGTCATAGTGTTCAGATGTTGTTTTTTTACATGACTTCATTGTATTCAGATGCTTTTAACATGACTTCATATAATTCTGGTGTTTTTAACATGACTTCATAGTATTCAAATGCTTTTAACATGACTTCATATAATTCAGGTGTTTTTAACATGACTTCATAGTATTCAGATGGTTTTTTTTAACATGACTTCATAGTATTCAGATGTTTTCAACATGATGTCATAGTATTCAGATGTTTTCAACCTGACTTCATAGTATTCAGATGTTTTCAACATGATGTCATAGTATTGACATGTTTCAATATGACTTCATAGTATTCAGATGTTTTCAACATGACCTCATGGTATTCAAATGTTTTCAGCATGACTTCATAGTATTCAGATGTTTTATTTTTAAATGACTTCATAGTATTCAGATGTTTTCGACATGACGTCATAGTGTTCAGATGTTGTTTTTTTACATGACTTCATAGTATTCAGATGCTTTTTACATGACTTCATATAATTCAGGTGTTTTTAACATGACTTCATAGTATTCAGATGCTTTTAACATGACTTCATATAATTCAGGTGTTTTTAAAATGACTTCATAGTATTCAGATGCTTTTAACATGACTTCATATAATTCAGGTGTTTTTAACAGGACTTCATAGCATTCAGATTTTTTTTTTTAACATGACTTCATTGTATTCAGATGTTTTCAACATGATGTCATAGTATTCAGATGTCTTCAACATGACTTCATAGTATACAGAGGTTTTTTAACATGACTTCATAGTATTCAGATGATTTTTTTAACTTGACTTCATAGTATTAAGGTGTTTTCAACCTGACTTCATAGTATTCAGATGTTTTCTACATGACTTCATAGTGTTCAAATGTTTTCAGCATGACTTCATATAATTCAGGTGTTTTTAACATGACTTCATAGTATTCAGATGCTTTTAACATAACTTCATATAATTCAGGTGTTTTTAACATGACTTCATAGTATTCAGATGTTTTCAGCATGACTTCATAGTATTCAGATGTTTTCGACATGACGTCATAGTGTTCAGATGTTGTTTTTTTACATGACTTCATAGTATTCAGATGCTTTTAACATGACTTCATATAATTCTGGTGTTTTTAACATGACTTCATAGTATTCAAATGCTTTTAACATGACTTCATATAATTCAGGTGTTTTTAACATGACTTCATAGTATTCAGATGCTTTTAACATGACTTCATATAATTCAGGTGTTTTTAACATGACTTCATACTATTCAGATGTTTTTTTTAACATGACTTCATAGTATTCAGATGTTGTTTTTAACATGACTTCATAGTATTCAGATGCTTTTAATATGACTTCATATAATTCCGTTGTTTTTAACATGTTTTCATAGTGTTCAGATGCTTTTAACATGACTTCATATAATTCAGTTGTTTTTAACATGACTTCATAGTATTCAGATGCTTTTAACATGACTTCATATAATTCAGGTGTTTTTAACATGACCTCATAGTATTCAGATGGTATTTTTAACATGATTTCATAGTATTCAGATGTTTTTTTGTAACATGACGTATTAGTATTCAGATGTTTCAACATGACTTCATAGTATTCAGATGTTTTTAACATGATGTCATAGTATTCAGATGTTTTCAACATAACTTCATGGTATTCAGATGTTTTTTTTAACATTACTTCATAGTATTCAGCTTGTTTTTTTTAACATGACTTCATAGTATTCAGATGTTTTTAACATGCCTTCATAGTATTCAGAAGTTTTCAACCTGACTTCAAAGTATTCAGATGTTTTCAACATGATGTGTTAGCATTGAGAGGTTTTCAACATGCCTTCATATTATTCAGAAGTTTTCAACATGACTTCATAGTATTCAAATGTTTTCAGCATGACTTCGTAGTATTCAGATGTTTTATTTTTAAATGACTTCATAGTATTCAGATGTTTTCGACATGACTTCATCATGTTCAGATGTTGTTTTTTTACATGACTTCATAGTATTCAGATGCTTTTAACATGACTTTATATAATTCAGGTGTTTTTAACATGACTTCATAGTATTCAGATGTTTTTAACATGACTTCATATAATTCAGGTGTTTTTAACATGACTTCATAGTATTCAGATGCTTTTAACATGACTTCATATAATTCAGGTGTTTTTAACATGACTTCATAGTATTCAGATGCTTTTAACATGACTTCATATAATTCCGCTGTTTTTAACATGACTTCATAGTATTCAGATGTTTTTTTTAACATGACTTCATAGTATTCAGATGTTTTCAACATGATGTCATAGTATTCAGATGTTTTCAACATGACTTCATAGTATTCAAATGTTTTCAGCATGACTTCATAATGTTCAGATGTTGTTTTTTTAAATGACTTCATAGTATTCAGATGTTTTCGACATGACGTCATAGTGTTCAGATGTTGTTTTTTTACATGACTTCATAGTATTCAGATGCTTTTAACATGACTTCATATAATTCAGGTGTTTTTAACATGACTTCATAGTATTCAGATGCTTTTAACATAACTTCATATAATTCAGGTGTTTTTAACATGACTTCATAGTATTCAGATGTTTTCAGCATGACTTCATAGTATTCAGATGTTTTATATTTAAATGACTTCATAGTATTCAGATGTTTTCGACATGACGTCATAGTGTTCAGATGTTGTTTTTTTACATGACTTCATTGTATTCAGATGCTTTTAACATGACTTCATATAATTCTGGTGTTTTTAACATGACTTCATAGTATTCAAATGCTTTTAACATGACTTCATATAATTCAGGTGTTTTTAACATGACTTCATAGTATTCAGATGGTTTTTTTTAACATGACTTCATAGTATTCAGATGTTTTCAACATGATATCATAGTATTCAGATGCTTTTAACATAACTTCATATAATTCAGGTGTTTTTAACATGACTTCATAGTATTCAGATGTTTTCAGCATGACTTCATATTATTCAGATGTTTTATATTTAAATGACTTCATAGTATTCAGATGTTTTCGACATGACGTCATAGTGTTCAGATGTTGTTTTTTTACATGACTTCATTGTATTCAGATGCTTTTAACATGACTTCATATAATTCTGGTGTTTTTAACATGACTTCATAGTATTCAAATGCTTTTAACATGACTTCATATAATTCAGGTGTTTTTAACATGACTTCATAGTATTCAGATGTTTTTTTTTAACATGACTTCATAGTATTCAGATGTTTTCAACATGATGTCATAGTATTCAGATGTTTTCAACCTGACTTCATAGTATTCAGATGTTTTCAACATGATGTCATAGTATTGGCTTGTTTTCAACCTGACTTCATAGTATTCAGATGTTTTCAACATGATGTCATAATATTGACATGTTTTCAACCTGACTTCATAGTATTCAATATTTTCAACATGATGTCATAGTATTGACATTTTTCAACATGACTTCATAGTATTCAGATGTTTTCAACATGACCTCATGGTATTCAAATGTTTTCAGCATGACTTCATAGTATTCAGATGTTTTATTTTTAAATGACTTCATAGTATTCAGATGTTTTCGACATGACGTCATAGTGTTCAGATGTTGTTTTTTTACATGACTTCATAGTATTCAGATGCTTTTAACATAACTTCATATAATTCAGGTGTTTTTAACATGACTTCATAGTATTCAGATGTTTTCAGCATGACTTCATAGTATTCAGATGTTTTATATTTAAATGACTTCATAGTATTCAGATGTTTTCGACATGACGTCATAGTGTTCAGATGTTGTTTTTTTACATGACTTCATTGTATTCAGATGCTTTTAACATGACTTCATATAATTCTGGTGTTTTTAACATGACTTCATAGTATTCAAATGCTTTTAACATGACTTCATATAATTCAGGTGTTTTTAACATGACTTCATAGTATTCAGATGGTTTTTTTTAACATGACTTCATAGTATTCAGATGTTTTCAACATGATGTCATAGTATTCAGATGTTTTCAACCTGACTTCATAGTATTCAGATGTTTTCAACATGATGTCATAGTATTGGCATGTTTTCAACCTGACTTCATAGTATTCAGATGTTTTCAACATGATGTCATAATATTGACATGTTTTCAACCTGACTTCATAGTATTCAGATGTTTTCAACATGATGTCATAGTATTGACATGTTTCAACATGACTTCATAGTATTCAGATGTTTTCAACATGACCTCATGGTATTCAAATGTTTTCAGCATGACTTCATAGTATTCAGATGTTTTATTTTTAAATGACTTCATAGTATTCAGATGTTTTCGACATGACGTCATAGTGTTCAGATGTTGTTTTTTTACATGACTTCATAGTATTCAGATGCTTTTTACATGACTTCATATAATTCAGGTGTTTTTAACATGACTTCATAGTATTCAGATGCTTTTAACATGACTTCATGTAATTCAGGTGTTTTTAACATGAGTTCATAGTATTCAGATGCTTTTAACATGACTTCATATAATTCAGGTGTTTTTAACAGGACTTCATACTATTCAGATGTTTTTTTTAACATGACTTCATAGTATTCAGATGTTGTTTTTAACATGACTTCATAGTATTCAGATGCTTTTAATATGACTTCATATAATTCCGTTGTTTTTAACATGTTTTCATAGTGTTCAGATGCTTTTAACATGACTTCATATAATTCAGTTGTTTTTAACATGACTTCATAGTATTCAGATGCTTTTAACATGACTTCATATAATTCAGGTGTTTTTAACATGACCTCATAGTATTCAGATGGTATTTTTAACATGATTTCATAGTATTCAGATGTTTTTTTGTAACATGACGTATTAGTATTCAGATGTTTCAACATGACTTCATAGTATTCAGATGTTTTTAACATGATGTCATAGCATTCAGATGTTTTCAACATAACTTCATGGTATTCAGATGTTTTTTTTAACATTACTTCATAGTATTCAGCTTGTTTTTTTTAACATGACTTCATAGTATTCAGATGTTTTTAACATGCCTTCATAGTATTCAGAAGTTTTCAACCTGACTTCAAAGTTTTCAGATGTTTTCAACATGATGTGATAGCATTGAGAGGTTTTTAACATGCCTTCATAGTATTCAGAAGTTTTCAACATGACTTCATAGTATTCAAATGTTTTCAGCATGACTTCATAGTATTCAGATGTTTTATTTTTAAATGACTTCATAGTATTCAGATGTTTTCGACATGACGTCATAATGTTCAGATGTTGTTTTTTTACATGACTTCATAGTATTCAGATGCTTTTAACATGACTTTATATAATTCAGGTGTTTTTAACATGACTTCATAGTATTCAGATGTTTTTAACATGACTTCATATAATTCAGGTGTTTTTAACATGACTTCATAGTATTCAGATGCTTTTAACATGACTTCATATAATTCAGGTGTTTTTAACATGACTTCATAGTATTCAGATGCTTTTAACATGACTTCATATAATTCCGCTGTTTTTAACATGACTTCATAGTATTCAGATGTTATTTTTAACATGACTTCATAGTATTCAGATGTTTTCAACATGATGTCATAGTATTCAGATGTTTTCAACATGACTTCATAGTATTCAAATGTTTTCAGCATGACTTCATAATGTTCAGATGTTGTTTTTTTAAATGACTTCATAGTATTCAGATGTTTTCGACATGACGTCATAGTGTTCAGATGTTGTTTTTTTACATGACTTCATAGTATTCAGATGCTTTTAACATGACTTCATATAATTCAGGTGTTTTTAACATGACTTCATAGTATTCAGATGCTTTTAACATAACATCATATAATTCAGGTGTTTTTAACATGACTTCATAGTATTCAGATGTTTTCAGCATGACTTCATAGTATTCAGATGTTTTATATTTAAATGACTTCATAGTATTCAGATGTTTTCGACATGACGTCATAGTGTTCAGATGTTGTTTTTTTACATGACTTCATTGTATTCAGATGCTTTTAACATGACTTCATATAATTCTGGTGTTTTTAACATGACTTCATAGTATTCAAATGCTTTTAACATGACTTCATATAATTCAGGTGTTTTTAACATGACTTCATAGTATTCAGATGGTTTTTTTTAACATGACTTCATAGTATTCAGATGTTTTCAACATGATATCATAGTATTCAGATGCTTTTAACATAACTTCATATAATTCAGGTGTTTTTAACATGACTTCATAGTATTCAGATGTTTTCAGCATGACTTCATATTATTCAGATGTTTTATATTTAAATGACTTCATAGTATTCAGATGTTTTCGACATGACGTCATAGTGTTCAGATGTTGTTTTTTTACATGACTTCATTGTATTCAGATGCTTTTAACATGACTTCATATAATTCTGGTGTTTTTAACATGACTTCATAGTATTCAAATGCTTTTAACATGACTTCATATAATTCAGGTGTTTTTAACATGACTTCATAGTATTCAGATGGTTTTTTTAACATGACTTCATAGTATTCAGATGTTTTCAACATGATGTCATAGTATTCAGATGTTTTCAACCTGACTTCATAGTATTCAGATGTTTTCAACATGATGTCATAGTATTGGCATGTTTTCAACCTGACTTCATAGTATTCAGATGTTTTCAACATGATGTCATAATATTGACATGTTTTCAACCTGACTTCATAGTATTCAATATTTTCAACATGATGTCATAGTATTGACATTTTTCAACATGACTTCATAGTATTCAGATGTTTTCAACATGACCTCATGGTATTCAAATGTTTTCAGCATGACTTCATAGTATTCAGATGTTTTATTTTTAAATGACTTCATAGTATTCAGATGTTTTCGACATGACGTCATAGTGTTCAGATGTTGTTTTTTTACATGACTTCATAGTATTCAGATGCTTTTAACATAACTTCATATAATTCAGGTGTTTTTAACATGACTTCATAGTATTCAGATGTTTTCAGCATGACTTCATAGTATTCAGATGTTTTATATTTAAATGACTTCATAGTATTCAGATGTTTTCGACATGACGTCATAGTGTTCAGATGTTGTTTTTTTACATGACTTCATTGTATTCAGATGCTTTTAACATGACTTCATATAATTCTGGTGTTTTTAACATGACTTCATAGTATTCAAATGCTTTTAACATGACTTCATATAATTCAGTTGTTTTTAACATGACTTCATAGTATTCAGATGCTTTTAACATTACTTCATATAATTCAGGTGTTTTCAACATGATGTCATAGTATTCAGATGTTTTCAACATGAGTTCATAGTATTCCGAGGTTTTTTTAACATGACTTCGTAGTATTCAGATGTTTCAACATGATGTCATAGTATTGGCATGTTTTCAACCTGACTTCATAGTATTCAGATGTTTTCAACATGATGTCATAATATTGACATGTTTTCAACCTGACTTCATAGTATTCAATGTTTCCACATGATGTCATAGTATTGAGCTGTTTTCAGCATGACCTCATGGTATTCAAATGTTTTCGACATGACGTCATAGTGTTCAGATGTTGTTTTTTTACATGACTTCATAGTATTCAGATGCTTTTTACATGACTTCATAGTATTCAGATGGTTTTTTTAACATGACTTCATAGTATTCAGATGTTTTCAACATGATGTCATAGTATTCAGATGTCTTCAACATGACTTCATAGTATACAGACGTTTTTTAACATGACTTCACAGTATTCAGATGATTTTTTTAACTTGACTTCATAGTATTAAGGTGTTTTCAACCTGACTTCATAGTATTCAGATGTTTTCAACATGACTTCATAGTGTTCAAATGTTTTCAGCATGACTTCATAGTATACAGACGTTTTTCAACATGACTTATTAGTATTCAGATGTGTTTTTAACATGACTTCATAGTATTCAGATGGTATTTTTAACATGACTTCATAGTATTCAGAAGTTTTTTGTAACATGACTTCATAGTATTCAGATGTTTCAACATGACTTCATGGTATTCAGATGTTTTTAACATGACGTCATCGTATTCAGATGTTTTTAACATGACGACATAGGATTCAGATGTTTTCAACATGCCTTAATAGTATTCAGAAGTTTTCAACCTGACTTCATAGTATTCAGATGTTTTCAACATGATGTCATAATATTGACATGTTTTCAACCTGACTTCATAGTATTCAATGTTTTCAACATGATGTCATAGTATTGAGATGTTTCAACATGACTTCATAGTATTCAGATGTTTTCAACATGACCTCATGGTATTCAAATGTTTTCAGCATGACTTCATAGTATTCAGATGCTTTATTTTTAAATGACTTCATAGTATTCAGATGTTTTCGACATGACGTCATAGTGTTCAGATGTTGTTTTTTTTACATGACTTCATAGTATTCAGATGCTTTTTACATGACTTCATATAATTCAGGTGTTTTTAACATGACTTCATAGTATTCATATGCTTTTAACATGACTTCATATAATTCAGGTGTTTTTAACATGACTTCATAGTATTCAGATGCTTTTAACATGACTTCATATAATTCAGGTGTTTTTAACAAGACATCATAGTATTCAGATGATTTTTTTTAACATGACTTCATAGTATTCAGATGTTTTCAACATGATGTCATAGTATTCAGATGTCTTCAACATGACTTCATAGTATACAGACGTTTTTTAACATGACTTCATAGTATTCAGATGATTTTTTTAACTTGACTTCATAGTATTAAGGTGTTTTCAACCTGACTTCATAGTATTCAGATGATTTTTTTAACTTGACTTCATAGTATTAAGGTGTTTTCAACATGACTTATTAGTATTCAGATGTGTTTTCAACATGACTTCATAGTGTTCAAATGTTTTCAGCATGACTTCATAGTATTCAGATGTTTTATTTTTAAATGACTTCATAGTATTCAGATGTTTTCGACATGACGTCATAATGTTCAGATGTGGTTTTTTTACATGACTTCATAGTATTCAGATGCTTTTAACATGACTTCATATAATTCAGGTGTTTTTAACATGACTTCATAGTATTCAGATGCTTTTAACATGACGTCATATAATTCAGGTGCTTTTAACATGACTTCATAGTATACAGACGTTTTTCAACATGACTTATTAGTATTCAGAAGTGTTTTTAACATGACTTCATAGTATTCAGATGGTATTTTTAACATGACTTCATAGTATTCAGATGTTTTTTGTAACATGACTTCATAGTATTCAGATGTTTCAACATGACTTCATGGTATTCAGATGTTTTTAACATGACGTCATCGTATTCAGATGTTTTTAACATGACGACATAGGATTCAGATGTTTTCAACATGCCTTAATAGTATTCAGAAGTTTTCAACCTGACATCATAGTATTCAGATGTTTTCAACATGATATCATAATATTGACATGTTTTCAACCTGACTTCATAGTATTCAATGTTTTCAACATGATGTCATAGTATTCAGATGTCTTCAACATGACTTCATAGTATACAGACGTTTTTCAACATGACTTATTAGTATTCAGATGTGTTTTTAACATGACTTCATAGTATTCAGATGGTATTTTTAACATGACTTCATAGTATTCAGATGTTTTTTTGTAACATGACTTCATAGTATTCAGATGTTTCAACATGACTTCATGGTATTCAGATGTTTTTAACATGACGTCATCGTATTCAGATGTTTTTAACATGACGTCATAGGATTCAGATGTTTTCAACATAACTTCATGATATTCAGATGTTTTTTTAACATTACTTCATAGTATTAAGCTCGTTTTTTTAACATGACTTCATAGTATTCAGATGTTTTTAACATGCCTTAATAGTATTCAGAAGTTTTCAACCTGACTTCATAGTATTCAGATGTTTTCAACATGATGTCATAGTATTGGCATGTTTTCAACCTGACTTCATAGTATTCAGATGTTTTCAACATGATGTCATAATATTGACATGTTTTCAACCTGACTTCATAGTATTCAATGTTTTCAACATGATGTCATAGTATTGAGCTGTTTTCAGCATGACCTCATGGTATTCAAATGTTTTCGACATGACGTCATAGTGTTCAGATGCTGTTTTTTTACATGACTTCATAGTATTCAGATGCTTTTTACATGACTTCATAGTATTCAGATGGTTTTTTTTAACATGACTTCATAGTATTCAGATGTTTTCAACATGATGTCATAGTATTCAGATGTCTTCAACATGACTTCATAGTATACAGACGTTTTTTAACATGACTTCATAGTATTCAGATGATTTTTTTAACTTGACTTCATAGTATTAAGGTGTTTTCAACCTGACTTCATAGTATTCAGATGTTTTCAACATGACTTCATAGTGTTCAAATGTTTTCAGCATGACTTCATAGTATACAGACGTTTTTCAACATGACTTATTAGTATTCAGATGTGTTTTTAACATGACTTCATAGTATTCAGATGGTATTTTTAACATGACTTCATAGTATTCAGAAGTTTTTTGTAACATGACTTCATAGTATTCAGATGTTTCAACATGACTTCATGGTATTCAGATGTTTTTAACATGACGTCATCGTATTCAGATGTTTTTAACATGACGACATAGGATTCAGATGTTTTCAACATGCCTTAATAGTATTCAGAAGTTTTCAACCTGACTTCATAGTATTCAGATGTTTTCAACATGATGTCATAATATTGACATGTTTTCAACCTGACTTCATAGTATTCAATGTTTTCAACATGATGTCATAGTATTGAGATGTTTCAACATGACTTCATAGTATTCAGATGTTTTCAACATGACCTCATGGTATTCAAATGTTTTCAGCATGACTTCATAGTATTCAGATGCTTTATTTTTAAATGACTTCATAGTATTCAGATGTTTTCGACATGACGTCATAGTGTTCAGATGTTGTTTTTTTTACATGACTTCATAGTATTCAGATGCTTTTTACATGACTTCATGTAATTCAGGTGTTTTTAACATGACTTCATAGTATTCATATGCTTTTAACATGACTTCATATAATTCAGGTGTTTTTAACATGACTTCATAGTATTCAGATGCTTTTAACATGACTTCATATAATTCAGGTGTTTTTAACAAGACTTCATAGTATTCAGATGATTTTTTTTAAGATGACTTCATAGTATTCAGATGTTTTCAACATGATGTCATAGTATTCAGATGTCTTCAACATGACTTCATAGTATACAGACGTTTTTTAACATCACTTCATAGTATTCAGATGATTTTTTTAACTTGACTTCATAGTATTAAGGTGTTTTCAACCTGACTTCATAGTATTCAGATGTTTCAACGTGACTTCATAGTATTCAGATGTTTTCAACATGACTTATTAGTATTCAGATGTGTTTTTAACATGACTTCATAGCATTCAGATGGTTTTTTTAACATGACTTCATAGTATTCAGATGTTTTTTTGTAACATGACTTCATAGTATTCAGATGTTTCAACATGACTTCATGGTATTCAGATGTTTTTAACATGACTTCATAGTATTCAGATGTTTATAACATGCCTTAATGTACTCAGAAGTTTTCAACCTGACTTCATAGTATACAGATGTTTTCAACATGATGTCATAGTATTGGCATGTTTTCAACCTGACTTCATAGTATTCAGATGTTTTCAACATGATGTCATAATATTGACATGTTTTCAACCTGACTTCATAGTATTCAATGTTTTCAACATGATGTCATAGTATTGAGATGTTTCAACATGACTTCATAGTATTCAGATGTTTTATTTTTAAATGACTTCATAGTATTAAGGTGTTTTCAACCTGACTTCATAGTATTCAGATGTTTCAACATGACTTCATAGTATTCAAATGTTTTCAGCATGACTTCATAGTATTCAGATGTTTTATTTTTAAATGACTTCATAGTATTCAGATGTTTTCGACATGACGTCATAATGTTCAGATGTTGTTTTTTTACATGACTTCATAGTATTCAGATGCTTTTAACATGACTTCATATAATTCAGGTGTTTTGAACATGACTTCATAGTATTCAGATGCTTTTAACATGACTTCATAGTATTCAGATGCTTTTAACATGACTTCATATAATTCAGTTGTTTTTAACAAGACTTCATAGTATTCAGATGCTTTTAACATGACTTCACATAATTCAGATGTTTCAACGTGACTTCATAGTATTCAGATGTTTTCAACATGACTTATTAGTATTCAGATGTTTTTTTAACATGACTTCATAGTATTCAGATGCTTTTAACATGACTTCATGTAATTCAGGTGTTTTTAACATGACTTCATAGTATTCAGATGTTTTCAGCATGACTTCATAGTATTCAGATGCTTTATATTTAGATGACTTCATAGTATTCAGATGTTTTCAACATGATGTCATAGTATTCAGATGCTTTTAACATGACTTCATAGTATTCAGATGTTTTTTTAACATGACTTCATAGTATTCAGATGGTATTTTTAACATGACTTCATAGTATTCAGATGTTTTTTTGTAACATGACTTCATAGTATTCAGGTGTTTCAATATGACTTCATGGTATTCAGATGTTTTTAACATGACGTCATCGTGTTCAGATGTTTTTAACATGACGTCATAGGATTCAGATGTTTTCAACATAACTTCATGATATTCAGATGTTTTTTTAACATTACTTCATAGTATTCAGCTGGTTTTTTTAACATGACTTCATAGTATTCAGATGTTTTTAACATGCCTTGATAGTATTCAGAAGTTTTCAAACTGACTTCATAGTATTCAGATGTTTTCAACATGATGTCATAGTATTGGCATGTTTTCAACCTGACTTCATAGTATTCAGATGTTTTCAACATGATGTCATAATATTGACATGTTTTCAACCTGACTTCATAGTATTCATTGTTTTCAACATGATGTCATAGTATTGAGATGTTTCAACATGACTTCATAGTATTCAGATGTTTTCAACATGACCTCATGGTATTCAAATGTTTTCAGCATGACTTCATAGTATTCAGATGTTTTATTTTTAAATGACTTCATAGTATTCAGATGTTTTTAACATGACTTCATAGTATTCAGATGCTTTTAACATGACGTCATATAATTCAGGTGCTTTTAACATGACTTCATAGTATACAGACGTTTTTCAATATGACTTATTAGTATTCAGAAGTGTTTTTAACATGACTTCATAGTATTCAGATGGTATTTTTAACATGACTTCATAGTATTCAGATGTTTTTTGTAACATGACTTCATAGTATTCAGATGTTTCAACATGACTTCATGGTATTCAGATGTTTTTAACATGACGTCATCGTATTCAGATGTTTTTAACATGACGACATAGGATTCAGATGTTTTCAACATGCCTTAATAGTATTCAGAAGTTTTCAACCTGACATCATAGTATTCAGATGTTTTCAACATGATATCATAATATTGACATGTTTTCAACCTGACTTCATAGTATTCAATGTTTTCAACATGATGTCATAGTATTCAGATGTCTTCAACATGACTTCATAGTATACAGACGTTTTTCAACATGACTTATTAGTATTCAGATGTGTTTTTAACATGACTTCATAGTATTCAGATGGTATTTTTAACATGACTTCATAGTATTCAGATGTTTTTTTGTAACATGACTTCATAGTATTCAGATGTTTCAACATGACTTCATGGTATTCAGATGTTTTTAACATGACGTCATCGTATTCAGATGTTTTTAACATGACGTCATAGGATTCAGATGTTTTCAACATAACTTCATGATATTCAGATGTTTTTTTAACATTACTTCATAGTATTAAGCTCGTTTTTTTAACATGACTTCATAGTATTCAGATGTTTTTAACATGCCTTAATAGTATTCAGAAGTTTTCAACCTGACTTCATAGTATTCAGATGTTTTCAACATGATGTCATAGTATTGGCATGTTTTCAACCTGACTTCATAGTATTCAGATGTTTTCAACATGATGTCATAATATTGACATGTTTTCAACCTGACTTCATAGTATTCAATGTTTTCAACATGATGTCATAGTATTGAGCTGTTTTCAGCATGACCTCATGGTATTCAAATGTTTTCGACATGACGTCATAGTGTTCAGATGCTGTTTTTTTACATGACTTCATAGTATTCAGATGCTTTTTACATGACTTCATAGTATTCAGATGGTTTTTTTTAACATGACTTCATAGTATTCAGATGTTTTCAACATGATGTCATAGTATTCAGATGTCTTCAACATGACTTCATAGTATACAGACGTTTTTTAACATGACTTCATAGTATTCAGATGATTTTTTTAACTTGACTTCATAGTATTAAGGTGTTTTCAACCTGACTTCATAGTATTCAGATGTTTTCAACATGACTTCATAGTGTTCAAATGTTTTCAGCATGACTTCATAGTATACAGACGTTTTTCAACATGACTTATTAGTATTCAGATGTGTTTTTAACATGACTTCATAGTATTCAGATGGTATTTTTAACATGACTTCATAGTATTCAGAAGTTTTTTGTAACATGACTTCATAGTATTCAGATGTTTCAACATGACTTCATGGTATTCAGATGTTTTTAACATGACGTCATCGTATTCAGATGTTTTTAACATGACGACATAGGATTCAGATGTTTTCAACATGCCTTAATAGTATTCAGAAGTTTTCAACCTGACTTCATAGTATTCAGATGTTTTCAACATGATGTCATAATATTGACATGTTTTCAACCTGACTTCATAGTATTCAATGTTTTCAACATGATGTCATAGTATTGAGATGTTTCAACATGACTTCATAGTATTCAGATGTTTTCAACATGACCTCATGGTATTCAAATGTTTTCAGCATGACTTCATAGTATTCAGATGCTTTATTTTTAAATGACTTCATAGTATTCAGATGTTTTCGACATGACGTCATAGTGTTCAGATGTTGTTTTTTTTACATGACTTCATAGTATTCAGATGCTTTTTACATGACTTCATGTAATTCAGGTGTTTTTAACATGACTTCATAGTATTCATATGCTTTTAACATGACTTCATATAATTCAGGTGTTTTTAACATGACTTCATAGTATTCAGATGCTTTTAACATGACTTCATATAATTCAGGTGTTTTTAACAAGACTTCATAGTATTCAGATGAGTTTTTTTAACATGACTTCATAGTATTCAGATGTTTTCAACATGATGTCATAGTATTCAGATGTCTTCAACATGACTTCATAGTATACAGACGTTTTTTAACATCACTTCATAGTATTCAGATGATTTTTTTAACTTGACTTCATAGTATTAAGGTGTTTTCAACCTGACTTCATAGTATTCAGATGTTTCAACGTGACTTCATAGTATTCAGATGTTTTCAACATGACTTATTAGTATTCAGATGTGTTTTTAACATGACTTCATAGCATTCAGATGGTTTTTTTAACATGACTTCATAGTATTCAGATGTTTTTTTGTAACATGACTTCATAGTATTCAGATGTTTCAACATGACTTCATGGTATTCAGATGTTTTTAACATGACTTCATAGTATTCAGATGTTTTTAACATGCCTTAATAGTACTCAGAAGTTTTCAACCTGACTTCATAGTATACAGATGTTTTCAACATGATGTCATAGTATTGGCATGTTTTCAACCTGACTTCATAGTATTCAGATGTTTTCAACATGATGTCATAATATTGACATGTTTTCAACCTGACTTCATAGTATTCAATGTTTTCAACATGAGTCATAGTATTGAGATGTTTCAACATGACTTCATAGTATTCAGATGTTTTATTTTTAAATGACTTCATAGTATTAAGGTGTTTTCAACCTGACTTCATAGTATTCAGATGTTTCAACATGACTTCATAGTATTCAAATGTTTTCAGCATGACTTCATAGTATTCAGATGTTTTATTTTTAAATGACTTCATAGTATTCAGATGTTTTCGACATGACGTCATAATGTTCAGATGTTGTTTTTTTACATGACTTCATAGTATTCAGATGCTTTTAACATGACTTCATATAATTCAGGTGTTTTGAACATGACTTCATAGTATTCAGATGCTTTTAACATGAGTTCATAGTATTCAGATGCTTTTAACATGACTTCATATAATTCAGTTGTTTTTAACAAGACTTCATAGTATTCAGATGCTTTTAACATGACTTCACATAATTCAGATGTTTCAACGTGACTTCATAGTATTCAGATGTTTTCAACATGACTTATTAGTATTCAGATGTTTTTTTAACATGACTTCATAGTATTCAGATGCTTTTAACATGACTTCATGTAATTCAGGTGTTTTTAACATGACTTCATAGTATTCAGATGTTTTCAGCATGACTTCATAGTATTCAGATGCTTTATATTTAGATGACTTCATAGTATTCAGATGTTTTCAACATGATGTCATAGTATTCAGATGCTTTTAACATGACTTCATAGTATTCAGATGTTTTTTTAACATGACTTCATAGTATTCAGATGGTATTTTTAACATGACTTCATAGTATTCAGATGTTTTTTTGTAACATGACTTCATAGTATTCAGGTGTTTCAATATGACTTCATGGTATTCAGATGTTTTTAACATGACGTCATCGTGTTCAGATGTTTTTAACATGACGTCATAGGATTCAGATGTTTTCAACATAACTTCATGATATTCAGATGTTTTTTTAACATTACTTCATAGTATTCAGCTGGTTTTTTTAACATGACTTCATAGTATTCAGATGTTTTTAACATGCCTTGATAGTATTCAGAAGTTTTCAAACTGACTTCATAGTATTCAGATGTTTTCAACATGATGTCATAGTATTGGCATGTTTTCAACCTGACTTCATAGTATTCAGATGTTTTCAACATGATGTCATAATATTGACATGTTTTCAACCTGACTTCATAGTATTCATTGTTTTCAACATGATGTCATAGTATTGAGATGTTTCAACATGACTTCATAGTATTCAGATGTTTTCAACATGACCTCATGGTATTCAAATGTTTTCAGCATGACTTCATAGTATTCAGATGTTTTATTTTTAAATGACTTCATAGTATTCAGATGTTTTCGACATGACGTCTTAGTGTTCAGATGTTGTTTTTTTACATGACTTCATAGTATTCAGATGCTTTTTACATGACTTCATATAATTCAGGTGTTTTTAACATGACTTCATAGTATTCATATGCTTTTAACATGACTTCATATAATTCAGGTGTTTTTAACATGACTTCATAATATTCAGATGCTTTTAACATGACTTCATATAATTCAGGTGTTTTTAACATGACTTCATAGTATTCAGATGGTTTTTTTTAACATGACTTCATAGTATTCAGATGTTTTCAACATGATGTCATAGTATTCAGATGTCTTCAACATGACTTCATAGTATACAGACGTTTTTTAACATGACTTCATAGTATTCAGATGATTTTTTTAACTTGACTTCATAGTATTAAGGTGTTTTCAACCTGACTTCATAGTATTCAGATGTTTTCAACATGACTTCATAGTGTTCAAATGTTTTCAGCATGACTTCATAGTATTCAGATGTTTTATTTTTAAATGACTTCATAGTATTCAGATGTTTTCGACATGACGTCATAGTGCTCAGATGTTGTTTTTTTACATGACTTCATAGTATTCAGATGTTTTCGACATGACGTCATAGTGTTCAGATGTTGTTTTTTTACATGACTTCATAGTATTCAGATGCTTTTAACATGACTTCATATAATTCAGGTGTTTTTAACATGACTTCATAGTATTCAGATGTTTTTTTTAACATGACTTCATAGTATTCAGATGTTTTCAACATGATGTCATAGTATTCAGATGTCTTCAACATGACTTCATAGTATACAGACGTTTTTTAACATGACTTCATAGTATTCAGATGATTTTTTTAACTTGACTTCATAGTATTAAGGTGTTTTCAACCTGACTTCATAGTATTCAGATGTTTTCAGCATGACTTCATAGTGTTCAAATGTTTTCAGCATGACTTCATAGTATTCAGATGTTTTATTTTTAAATGACTTCATAGTATTCAGATGTTTTCAACATGATGTCATAGTATTCAGATGTTTTTAACATGACGTCATAGGATTCAGATGTTTTCAACATAACTTCATGATATTCAGATGTTTTTTTAACATTACTTCATAGTATTCAGCTCGTTTTTTTAACATGACTTCATAGTATTCAGATGTTTTCAACATGACTTCATAGTATTCAAATGTTTTCAGCATGACTTCATAGTATTCAGATGTTGTTTTTTTACATGACTTCATAGCATTCAGATGCTTTTAACATGACTTCATATAATTCAGGTGTTTTTAACATGACTTCATAGTATTCAGATGCTTTTAACATGACTTCATATAATTCAGGTGTTTTTAACATGACTTCATACTATACAGACGTTTTTCAACATGACTTATTAGTATTCAGATGTGTTTTTAACATGACTTCATAGTATTCAGATGGTATTTTTAACATGACTTCATAGTATTCAGATGTTTTTTTGTAACATGACTTCATAGTATTCAGATGTTTCAACATGACTTCATGGTATTCAGATGTTTTTAACATGACGTCATCGTATTCAGATGTTTTTAACATGACATCATAGGATTCAGATGTTTTCAACATAACTTCATGATATTCAGATGTTTTTTTAACATTACTTCATAGTATTCAGCTTGTTTTTTAACATGACTTCATAGTATTCAGATGTTTTTAACATGCTTTAATAGTATTCAGAAGTTTTCAACCTGACTTCATAGTATTCAGATGTTTTCAACATGATGTCATAGTATTGGCATGTTTTCAACCTGACTTCATAGTATTCAGATGTTTTCAACATGATGTCATAATATTGACATGTTTTCAACCTGACTTCATAGTATTCAATGTTTTCAACATGATGTCATAGTAATGAGATGTTTCAACATGACTTCATAGTATTCAGATGTTTTCAACATGACCTCATGGTATTCAGATGTTTTCAGCATGACTTCATAGTATTCAGATGTTTTATTTTTAAATGACTTCATAGTATTCAGATGTTTTCGACATGACGTCATAGTGTTCAGATGTTGTTTTTTTACATGACTTCATAGTATTCAGATGCTTTTTACATGACTTCATATAATTCAGGTGTTTTTAACATGACTTCATAGTATTCAGATGCTTTTAACATGACTTCATATAATTCAGGTGTTTTTAACATGACGTCATCGTATTCAGATGTTTTTAACATGACATCATAGGATTCAGATGTTTTCAACATAACTTCATGATATTCAGATGTTTTTTTAACATTACTTCATAGTATTCAGCTCGTTTTTTAACATGACTTCATAGTATTCAGATGTTTTTAACATGCCTTAATAGTATTCAGAAGTTTTCAACCTGACTTCATAGTATTCAGAAGTTTTCAACATGATGTCATAGTATTGGCATGTTTTCAACCTGACTTCATAGTATTCAGATGTTTTCAACATTGTGTCATAATATTGACATGTTTTCAACCTGACTTCATAGTATTCAATGTTTTCAACATGATGTCATAGTAATGAGATGTTTCAACATGACTTCATAGTATTCAGATGTTTTCAACATGACCTCATGGTATTCAAATGTTTTCAGCATGACTTCATAGTATTCAGATGTTTTATTTTTAAATGACTTCATAGTATTCAGATGTTTTCGACATGACGTCATAGTGTTAAGATGTTGTTTTTTTACATGACTTCATAGTATTCAGATGCTTTTTACATGACTTCATATAATTCAGGTGTTTTTAACATGACTTCATAGTATTCAGATGCTTTTAACATGACTTCATATAATTCAGGTGTTTTTAACATGACTTCATAGTATTCAAATGCTTTTAACATGACTTCATATAATTCAGGTGTTTTTAACATGACGTCATCGTATTGAGATGTTTTTAACATGATGTCATAGGATTCAGATGTTTTCAACATAACTTCATGATATTCAGATGTTTTTTTTACATGACTTCATAGTATTCAGATGATTTTTCATGACTTCATATAATTCAGGTGTTTTTAACATGACTTCATAGTATTCAGATGCGTTTAACATGACTTCATATAATTCAGGTGTTTTTAACATGACTTCATAGTATTCAGATGCTTTTAACATGACTTCATATAATTCAGGTGTTTTTAACATGACTTCATAGTATTCAGATTTTTTTTTTAACATGACTTCATAGTATTCAGATGTTTTCAACATGATGTCATAGTATTCAGATGTCTTCATCATGACTTCATAGTATACAGACGTTTTTTAACATGACTTCATAGTATTCAGATGATTTTTTTAACTTGACTTCATAGTATTAAGGTGTTTTCAACCTGACTTCATAGTATTCAAATGTTTCAACATGACTTCATAGTATTCAAATGTTTTCAGCATGACTTCATAGTATTCAGATGTTTTATTTTTAAATGACTTCATAGTATTCAGATGTTTTCGACATGACGTCATAATGTTCAGATGTTGTTTTTTTACATGACTTCATAGTATTCAGATGCTTTTAACATGACTTCATATAATTCAGGTTTTTTTAACATGACTTCATAGTATTCAGATGCTTTTAACATGACTTCATATAATTCAGGTGTTTTGAACATGACTTCATAGTATTCAGATGCTTTTAACATGACTTCATATAATTCAGGTGTTTTTAACATGACTTCATAGTATTCAGATGTGTTTTTAACATGACTTCATAGCATTCAGATGGTATTTTTAACATGACTTCATAGTATTCAGATGTTTTTTTGTAACATGACTTCATAGTATTCAGATGTTTCAACATGACTTCATGGTATTCAGATGTTTTTAACATGACGTCATCGTATTCAGATGTTTTTAACATGACGTCATAGTGTTCAAATGTTTTCAGCATGACTTCATAGTGTTCAAATGTTTTATTTTTAAATGACTTCATAGTATTCAGATGGTTTTTTTTAACATGACTTCATAGTATTCAGATGTTTTCAACATGATGTCATAGTATTCAGATGTCTTCAACATGACTTCATAGTATACAGACGTTTTTTAACATGACTTCATAGTATTCAGATGATTTTTTTAACTTGACTTCATAGTATTAAGGTGTTTTCAACCTGACTTCATAGTATTCAGATGTTTTCAACATGACTTCATAGTGTTCAAATGTTTTCAGCATGACTTCATAGTATTCAGATGTTTTATTTTTAAATGACTTCATAGTATTCAGATGTTTTCGACATGACGTCATAGTGCTCAGATGTTGTTTTTTTACATGACTTCATAGTATTCAGATGTTTTCGACATGACGTCATAGTGTTCAGATGTTGTTTTTTTACATGACTTCATAGTATTCAGATGCTTTTAACATGACTTCATATAATTCAGGTGTTTTTAACATGACTTCATAGTATTCAGATGTTTTTTTTAACATGACTTCATAGTATTCAGATGTTTTCAACATGATGTCATAGTATTCAGATGTCTTCAACATGACTTCATAGTATACAGACGTTTTTTAACATGACTTCATAGTATTCAGATGATTTTTTTAACTTGACTTCATAGTATTAAGGTGTTTTCAACCTGACTTCATAGTATTCAGATGTTTTCAGCATGACTTCATAGTGTTCAAATGTTTTCAGCATGACTTCATAGTATTCAGATGTTTTATTTTTAAATGACTTCATAGTATTCAGATGTTTTCAACATGATGTCATAGTATTCAGATGTTTTTAACATGACGTCATAGGATTCAGATGTTTTCAACATAACTTCATGATATTCAGATGTTTTTTTAACATTACTTCATAGTATTCAGCTCGTTTTTTTAACATGACTTCATAGTATTCAGATGTTTTCAACATGACTTCATAGTATTCAAATGTTTTCAGCATGACTTCATAGTATTCAGATGTTGTTTTTTTACATGACTTCATAGCATTCAGATGCTTTTAACATGACTTCATATAATTCAGGTGTTTTTAACATGACTTCATAGTATTCAGATGCTTTTAACATGACTTCATATAATTCAGGTGTTTTTAACATGACTTCATAGTATACAGACGTTTTTCAACATGACTTATTAGTATTCAGATGTGTTTTTAACATGACTTCATAGTATTCAGATGGTATTTTTAACATGACTTCATAGTATTCAGATGTTTTTTTGTAACATGACTTCATAGTATTCAGATGTTTCAACATGACTTCATGGTATTCAGATGTTTTTAACATGACGTCATCGTATTCAGATGTTTTTAACATGACATCATAGGATTCAGATGTTTTCAACATAACTTCATGATATTCAGATGTTTTTTTAACATTACTTCATAGTATTCAGCTTGTTTTTTAACATGACTTCATAGTATTCAGATGTTTTTAACATGCTTTAATAGTATTCAGAAGTTTTCAACCTGACTTCATAGTATTCAGATGTTTTCAACATGATGTCATAGTATTGGCATGTTTTCAACCTGACTTCATAGTATTCAGATGTTTTCAACATGATGTCATAATATTGACATGTTTTCAACCTGACTTCATAGTATTCAATGTTTTCAACATGATGTCATAGTAATGAGATGTTTCAACATGACTTCATAGTATTCAGATGTTTTCAACATGACCTCATGGTATTCAAATGTTTTCAGCATGACTTCATAGTATTCAGATGTTTTATTTTTAAATGACTTCATAGTATTCAGATGTTTTCGACATGACGTCATAGTGTTCAGATGTTGTTTTTTTACATGACTTCATAGTATTCAGATGCTTTTAACATGACTTCATATAATTCAGGTGTTTTTAACATGACTTCATAGTATTCAAATGCTTTTAACATGACTTCATATAATTCAGGTGTTTTTAACATGACGTCATCGTATTGAGATGTTTTTAACATGATGTCATAGGATTCAGATGTTTTCAACATAACTTCATGATATTCAGATGTTTTTTTTACATGACTTCATAGTATTCAGATGATTTTTCATGACTTCATATAATTCAGGTGTTTTTAACATGACTTCATAGTATTCAGATGCGTTTAACATGACTTCATATAATTCAGGTGTTTTTAACATGACTTCATAGTATTCAGATGCTTTTAACATGACTTCATATAATTCAGGTGTTTTTAACATGACTTCATAGTATTCAGATTTTTTTTTTTAACATGACTTCATAGTATTCAGATGTTTTCAACATGATGACATAGTATTCAGATGTCTTCATCATGACTTCATAGTATACAGACGTTTTTTAACATGACTTCATAGTATTCAGATGATTTTTTTAACTTGACTTCATAGTATTAAGGTGTTTTCAACCTGACTTCATAGTATTCAAATGTTTCAACATGACTTCATAGTATTCAAATGTTTTCAGCATGACTTCATAGTATTCAGATGTTTTATTTTTAAATGACTTCATAGTATTCAGATGTTTTCGACATGACGTCATAATGTTCAGATGTTGTTTTTTTACATGACTTCATAGTATTCAGATGCTTTTAACATGACTTCATATAATTCAGGTTTTTTTAACATGACTTCATAGTATTCAGATGCTTTTAACATGACTTCATATAATTCAGGTGTTTTGAACATGACTTCATAGTATTCAGATGCTTTTAACATGACTTCATATAATTCAGGTGTTTTTAACATGACTTCATAGTATTCAGATGTGTTTTTAACATGACTTCATAGCATTCAGATGGTATTTTTAACATGACTTCATAGTATTCAGATGTTTTTTTGTAACATGACTTCATAGTATTCAGATGTTTCAACATGACTTCATGGTATTCAGATGTTTTTAACATGACGTCATCGTATTCAGATGTTTTTAACATGACGTCATAGTGTTCAAATGTTTTCAGCATGACTTCATAGTGTTCAAATGTTTTATTTTTAAATGACTTCATAGTATTCAGATGGTTTTTTTTAACATGACTTCATAGTATTCAGATGTTTTCAACATGATGTCATAGTATTCAGATGTCTTCAACATGACTTCATAGTATACAGACGTTTTTTAACATGACTTCATAGTATTCAGATGATTTTTTTAACTTGACTTCATAGTATTAAGGTGTTTTCAACCTGACTTCATAGTATTCAGATGTTTTCAACATGACTTCATAGTGTTCAAATGTTTTCAGCATGACTTCATAGTATTCAGATGTTTTATTTTTAAATGACTTCATAGTATTCAGATGTTTTCGACATGACGTCATAGTGCTCAGATGTTGTTTTTTTACATGACTTCATAGTATTCAGATGTTTTCGACATGACGTCATAGTGTTCAGATGTTGTTTTTTTACATGACTTCATAGTATTCAGATGCTTTTAACATGACTTCATATAATTCAGGTGTTTTTAACATGACTTCATAGTATTCAGATGTTTTTTTTAACATGACTTCATAGTATTCAGATGTTTTCAACATGATGTCATAGTATTCAGATGTCTTCAACATGACTTCATAGTATACAGACGTTTTTTAACATGACTTCATAGTATTCAGATGATTTTTTTAACTTGACTTCATAGTATTAAGGTGTTTTCAACCTGACTTCATAGTATTCAGATGTTTTCAGCATGACTTCATAGTGTTCAAATGTTTTCAGCATGACTTCATAGTATTCAGATGTTTTATTTTTAAATGACTTCATAGTATTCAGATGTTTTCAACATGATGTCATAGTATTCAGATGTTTTTAACATGACGTCATAGGATTCAGATGTTTTCAACATAACTTCATGATATTCAGATGTTTTTTTAACATTACTTCATGGTATTCAGCTCGTTTTTTTAACATGACTTCATAGTATTCAGATGTTTTCAACATGACTTCATAGTATTCAAATGTTTTCAGCATGACTTCATAGTATTCAGATGTTGTTTTTTTACATGACTTCATAGCATTCAGATGCTTTTAACATGACTTCATATAATTCAGGTGTTTTTAACATGACTTCATAGTATTCAGATGCTTTTAACATGACTTCATATAATTCAGGTGTTTTTAACATGACTTCATAGTATACAGACGTTTTTCAACATGACTTATTAGTATTCAGATGTGTTTTTAACATGACTTCATAGTATTCAGATGGTATTTTTAACATGACTTCATAGTATTCAGATGTTTTTTTGTAACATGACTTCATAGTATTCAGATGTTTCAACATGACTTCATGGTATTCAGATGTTTTTAACATGACGTCATCGTATTCAGATGTTTTTAACATGACATCATAGGATTCAGATGTTTTCAACATAACTTCATGATATTCAGATGTTTTTTTAACATTACTTCATAGTATTCAGCTTGTTTTTTAACATGACTTCATAGTATTCAGATGTTTTTAACATGCTTTAATAGTATTCAGAAGTTTTCAACCTGACTTCATAGTATTCAGATGTTTTCAACATGATGTCATAGTATTGGCATGTTTTCAACCTGACTTCATAGTATTCAGATGTTTTCAACATGATGTCATAATATTGACATGTTTTCAACCTGACTTCATAGTATTCAATGTTTTCAACATGATGTCATAGTAATGAGATGTTTCAACATGACTTCATAGTATTCAGATGTTTTCAACATGACCTCATGGTATTCAAATGTTTTCAGCATGACTTCATAGTATTCAGATGTTTTATTTTTAAATGACTTCATAGTATTCAGATGTTTTCGACATGACGTCATAGTGTTCAGATGTTGTTTTTTTACATGACTTCATAGTATTCAGATGCTTTTTACATGACTTCATATAATTCAGGTGTTTTTAACATGACTTCATAGTATTCAGATGCTTTTAACATGACTTCATATAATTCAGGTGTTTTTAACATGACGTCATCGTATTCAGATGTTTTTAACATGACATCATAGGATTCAGATGTTTTCAACATAACTTCATGATATTCAGATGTTTTTTTAACATTACTTCATAGTATTCAGCTCGTTTTTTAACATGACTTCATAGTATTCAGATGTTTTTAACATGCCTTAATAGTATTCAGAAGTTTTCAACCTGACTTCATAGTATTCAGAAGTTTTCAACATGATGTCATAGTATTGGCATGTTTTCAACCTGACTTCATAGTATTCAGATGTTTTCAACATGATGTCATAATATTGACATGTTTTCAACCTGACTTCATAGTATTCAATGTTTTCAACATGATGTCATAGTAATGAGATGTTTCAACATGACTTCATAGTATTCAGATGTTTTCAACATGACCTCATGGTATTCAAATGTTTTCAGCATGACTTCATAGTATTCAGATGTTTTATTTTTAAATGACTTCATAGTATTCAGATGTTTTCGACATGACGTCATAGTGTTAAGATGTTGTTTTTTTACATGACTTCATAGTATTCAGATGCTTTTTACATGACTTCATATAATTCAGGTGTTTTTAACATGACTTCATAGTATTCAGATGCTTTTAACATGACTTCATATAATTCAGGTGTTTTTAACATGACTTCATAGTATTCAAATGCTTTTAACATGACTTCATATAATTCAGGTGTTTTTAACATGACGTCATCGTATTGAGATGTTTTTAACATGATGTCATAGGATTCAGATGTTTTCAACATAACTTCATGATATTCAGATGTTTTTTTTACATGACTTCATAGTATTCAGATGATTTTTCATGACTTCATATAATTCAGGTGTTTTTAACATGACTTCATAGTATTCAGATGCGTTTAACATGACTTCATATAATTCAGGTGTTTTTAACATGACTTCATAGTATTCAGATTTTTTTTTTAACATGACTTCATAGTATTCAGATGTTTTCAACATGATGTCATAGTATTCAGATGTCTTCATCATGACTTCATAGTATACAGACGTTTTTTAACATGACTTCATAGTATTCAGATGATTTTTTTAACTTGACTTCATAGTATTAAGGTGTTTTCAACCTGACTTCATAGTATTCAAATGTTTCAACATGACTTCATAGTATTCAAATGTTTTCAGCATGACTTCATAGTATTCAGATGTTTTATTTTTAAATGACTTCATAGTATTCAGATGTTTTCGACATGACGTCATAATGTTCAGATGTTGTTTTTTTACATGACTTCATAGTATTCAGATGCTTTTAACATGACTTCATATAATTCAGGTGTTTTTAACATGACTTCATAGTATTCAGATGTGTTTTTAACATGACTTCATAGCATTCAGATGGTATTTTTAACATGACTTCATAGTATTCAGATGTTTTTTTGTAACATGACTTCATAGTATTCAGATGTTTCAACATGACTTCATGGTATTCAGATGTTTTTAACATGACGTCATCGTATTCAGATGTTTTTAACATGACGTCATAGTGTTCAAATGTTTTCAGCATGACTTCATAGTGTTCAAATGTTTTATTTTTAAATGACTTCATAGTATTCAGATGTTTTCAACATAACTTCATGATATTCAGATGTTTTTTTAACATTACTTCATAGTATTCAGCTCGTTTTTTTAACATGACGTCATAGTATTCAGATGTTTTTAACATGACTTCATATAATTCAGGTGTTTTTAACATGACTTCATAGTATTCATATGCTTTTAACATGACTTCATATAATTCAGGTGTTTTTAACATGACTTCATAGTATTCAGATGCTTTTAACATGACTTCATATAATTCAGGTCTTTTTAACATGACTTCATAGTATTCAGATGTTTTCTTTAACATGACTTCATAGTATTCAGATGTTTTCAACATGATGTCATAGTATTCAGATGTCTTCAACATGACTTCATAGTATACAGACGTTTTTAAACATGACTTATTAGTATTCAGATGTGTTTTTAACATGACTTCATAGTATTCAGATGGTATTTTTAACATGACTTCATAGTATTCAGATGTTTTTTTGTAACATGACTTCATAGTATTCAGATGTTTCAACATGACTTCATGGTATTCAGATGTTTTTAACATGATGTCATCGTATTCAGATGTTTTTAACATGACGTCATAGGATTCAGATGTTTTCAACATAACTTCATGATATTCAGATGTTTTTTTAACATTACTTTATAGTATTCAGCTCGTTTTTTTAACATGACTTCATAGTATTCAGATGTTTTTAACATGCCTTAATAGTATTCAGATGCTTTTAACATGACTTCACATAATTCAGATGGTTCAACGTGACTTCATAGTATTCAGATGTTTTCGAAATGACGTCAACGTGTTCAGATGTTGTTTTTTTACATGACTTCATAGTATTCAGATGCTTTTAACATGACTTCATATAATTCAGGTGTTTTTAACATGACTTCATAGTATTCAGATTTTTTTTTTAACATGACTTCATAGTATTCAGATGTTTTCAACATGATGTCATAGTATTCAGATGTCTTCATCATGACTTCATAGTATACAGACGTTTTTTAACATGACTTCATAGTATTCAGATGATTTTTTTTAACTTGACTTCATAGTATTAAGGTGTTTTCAACCTGACTTCATAGTATTCAAATGTTTCAACATGACTTCATAGTATTCAAATGTTTTCAGCATGACTTCATAGTATTCAGATGTTTTATTTTTAAATGACTTCATAGTATTCAGATGTTTTCGACATGACGTCATAATGTTCAGATGTTGTTTTTTTACATGACTTCATAGTATTCAGATGCTTTTAACATGACTTCATATAATTCAGGTTTTTTTAACATGACTTCATAGTATTCAGATGCTTTTAACATGACTTCATATAATTCAGGTGTTTTGAACATGACTTCATAGTATTCAGATGCTTTTAACATGACTTCATATAATTCAGGTGTTTTTAACATGACTTCATAGTATTCAGATGTGTTTTTAACATGACTTCATAGCATTCAGATGGTATTTTTAACATGACTTCATAGTATTCAGATGTTTTTTTGTAACATGACTTCATAGTATTCAGATGTTTCAACATGACTTCATGGTATTCAGATGTTTTTAACATGACGTCATCGTATTCAGATGTTTTTAACATGACGTCATAGTGTTCAAATGTTTTCAGCATGACTTCATAGTGTTCAGATGTTTTATTTTTAAATGACTTCATAGTATTCAGATGTTTTTAACATAACTTCATGATATTCAGATGTTTTTTTAACATTACTTCATAGTATTCAGCTCGTTTTTTTAACATGACGTCATAGTATTCAGATGTTTTTAACATGACTTCATATAATTCAGGTGTTTTTAACATGACTTCATAGTATTCATATGCTTTTAACATGACTTCATATAATTCAGGTGTTTTTAACATGACTTCATAGTATTCAGATGCTTTTAACATGACTTCATATAATTCAGGTCTTTTTAACATGACTTCATAGTATTCAGATGTTTTCTTTAACATGACTTCATAGTATTCAGATGTTTTCAACATGATGTCATAGTATTCAGATGTCTTCAACATGACTTCATAGTATACAGACGTTTTTAAACATGACTTATTAGTATTCAGATGTGTTTTTAACATGACTTCATAGTATTCAGATGGTATTTTTAACATGACTTCATAGTATTCAGATGTTTTTTTGTAACATGACTTCATAGTATTCAGATGTTTCAACATGACTTCATGGTATTCAGATGTTTTTAACATGATGTCATCGTATTCAGATGTTTTTAACATGACGTCATAGGATTCAGATGTTTTCAACATAACTTCATGATATTCAGATGTTTTTTTTAACATTACTTTATGGTATTCAGCTCGTTTTTTTAACATGACTTCATAGTATTCAGATGTTTTTAACATGCCTTAATAGTATTCAGATGCTTTTAACATGACTTCACATAATTCAGATGTTTCAACGTGACTTCATAGTATTCAGATGTTTTCGACATGACGTCATAGTGTTCAGATGTTGTTTTTTTACATGACTTCATAGTATTCAGATGCTTTTAACATGACTTCATAGTATTCAGATGTTTTTTTAACATGACTTCATAGGATTCAGATGTTTTCAACATGATGTCATAGTATTCAGTTGTCTTCAACATGACTTCATAGTATACAGACGTTTTTCAACATGACTTATTAGTATTCAGATGTGTTTTTAACATGACTTCATAGTATTCAGATGGTATTTTTAACATGACTTCATAGTATTCAGATGTTTTTTTGTAACATGACTTCATAGTATTCAGGTGTTTCAACATGACTTCATGGTATTAAGATGTTTTTAACATGACGTCATCGTGTTCAGATGGTTTTAACATGACGTCATAGGATTCAGATGTTTTCAACATAACTTCATGATATTCAGATGTTTTTTTAACATTACTTCATAGTATTCATATGTTTTTAACATGTCTTAATAGTATTCAGAAGTTTTCAAACTGACTTCATAGTATTCAGATGTTTTCAACATGATGTCATAGTATTGGCATGTTTTCAACCTGACTTCATAGTATTCAGATGTTTTCAACATGATGTCATAATATTGATATGTTTTCAACCTGACTTCATAGTATTCAATGTTTTCAACATGATGTCATAGTATTGACATGTTTCAACATGACTTCATAGTATTCAGATGTTTTCAACATGACCTCATGGTATTCAAATGTTTTCAGCATGACTTCATAGTATTCAGATGTTTTCGACATGACGTCATAGTGTTCAGATGTTGTTTTTTTACATGACTTCATAGTATTCAGATGCTTTTTACATGACTTCATATAATTCAGGCGTTTTTAACATGACTTCATAGTATTCAGATGCTTTTAACATGACTTCATATAATTCAGGTGTTTTTAACATGACTTCATAGTATTCAGATTTTTTCAACATAACTTCATGATATTCAGATGTTTTTTTTACATGACTTCATAGTATTCAGATGATTTTTCATGACTTCATATAATTCAGGTGTTTTTAACATGACTTCATAGTATTCAGATGCGTTTAACATGACTTCATATAATTCAGGTGTTTTTAACATGACTTCATAGTATTCAGATTTTTTTTTTAACATGACTTCATAGTATTCAGATGTTTTCAACATGATGTCATAGTATTCAGATGTCTTCATCATGACTTCATAGTATACAGACGTTTTTTAACATGACTTCATAGTATTCAGATGATTTTTTTAACTTGACTTCATAGTATTAAGGTGTTTTCAACCTGACTTCATAGTATTCAAATGTTTCAACATGACTTCATAGTATTCAAATGTTTTCAGCATGACTTCATAGTATTCAGATGTTTTATTTTTAAATGACTTCATAGTATTCAGATGTTTTCGACATGACGTCATAATGTTCAGATGTTGTTTTTTTACATGACTTCATAGTATTCAGATGCTTTTAACATGACTTCATATAATTCAGGTGTTTTTAACATGACTTCATAGTATTCAGATGTGTTTTTAACATGACTTCATAGCATTCAGATGGTATTTTTAACATGACTTCATAGTATTCAGATGTTTTTTTGTAACATGACTTCATAGTATTCAGATGTTTCAACATGACTTCATGGTATTCAGATGTTTTTAACATGACGTCATCGTATTCAGATGTTTTTAACATGACGTCATAGTGTTCAAATGTTTTCAGCATGACTTCATAGTGTTCAAATGTTTTATTTTTAAATGACTTCATAGTATTCAGATGTTTTCAACATAACTTCATGATATTCAGATGTTTTTTTAACATTACTTCATAGTATTCAGCTCGTTTTTTTAACATGACGTCATAGTATTCAGATGTTTTTAACATGACTTCATATAATTCAGGTGTTTTTAACATGACTTCATAGTATTCATATGCTTTTAACATGACTTCATATAATTCAGGTGTTTTTAACATGACTTCATAGTATTCAGATGCTTTTAACATGACTTCATATAATTCAGGTCTTTTTAACATGACTTCATAGTATTCAGATGTTTTCTTTAACATGACTTCATAGTATTCAGATGTTTTCAACATGATGTCATAGTATTCAGATGTCTTCAACATGACTTCATAGTATACAGACGTTTTTAAACATGACTTATTAGTATTCAGATGTGTTTTTAACATGACTTCATAGTATTCAGATGGTATTTTTAACATGACTTCATAGTATTCAGATGTTTTTTTGTAACATGACTTCATAGTATTCAGATGTTTCAACATGACTTCATGGTATTCAGATGTTTTTAACATGATGTCATCGTATTCAGATGTTTTTAACATGACGTCATAGGATTCAGATGTTTTCAACATAACTTCATGATATTCAGATGTTTTTTTAACATTACTTTATAGTATTCAGCTCGTTTTTTTAACATGACTTCATAGTATTCAGATGTTTTTAACATGCCTTAATAGTATTCAGATGCTTTTAACATGACTTCACATAATTCAGATGGTTCAACGTGACTTCATAGTATTCAGATGTTTTCGAAATGACGTCAACGTGTTCAGATGTTGTTTTTTTACATGACTTCATAGTATTCAGATGCTTTTAACATGACTTCATATAATTCAGGTGTTTTTAACATGACTTCATAGTATTCAGATTTTTTTTTTAACATGACTTCATAGTATTCAGATGTTTTCAACATGATGTCATAGTATTCAGATGTCTTCATCATGACTTCATAGTATACAGACGTTTTTTAACATGACTTCATAGTATTCAGATGATTTTTTTTAACTTGACTTCATAGTATTAAGGTGTTTTCAACCTGACTTCATAGTATTCAAATGTTTCAACATGACTTCATAGTATTCAAATGTTTTCAGCATGACTTCATAGTATTCAGATGTTTTATTTTTAAATGACTTCATAGTATTCAGATGTTTTCGACATGACGTCATAATGTTCAGATGTTGTTTTTTTACATGACTTCATAGTATTCAGATGCTTTTAACATGACTTCATATAATTCAGGTTTTTTTAACATGACTTCATAGTATTCAGATGCTTTTAACATGACTTCATATAATTCAGGTGTTTTGAACATGACTTCATAGTATTCAGATGCTTTTAACATGACTTCATATAATTCAGGTGTTTTTAACATGACTTCATAGTATTCAGATGTGTTTTTAACATGACTTCATAGCATTCAGATGGTATTTTTAACATGACTTCATAGTATTCAGATGTTTTTTTGTAACATGACTTCATAGTATTCAGATGTTTCAACATGACTTCATGGTATTCAGATGTTTTTAACATGACGTCATCGTATTCAGATGTTTTTAACATGACGTCATAGTGTTCAAATGTTTTCAGCATGACTTCATAGTGTTCAGATGTTTTATTTTTAAATGACTTCATAGTATTCAGATGTTTTTAACATAACTTCATGATATTCAGATGTTTTTTTAACATTACTTCATAGTATTCAGCTCGTTTTTTTAACATGACGTCATAGTATTCAGATGTTTTTAACATGACTTCATATAATTCAGGTGTTTTTAACATGACTTCATAGTATTCATATGCTTTTAACATGACTTCATATAATTCAGGTGTTTTTAACATGACTTCATAGTATTCAGATGCTTTTAACATGACTTCATATAATTCAGGTCTTTTTAACATGACTTCATAGTATTCAGATGTTTTCTTTAACATGACTTCATAGTATTCAGATGTTTTCAACATGATGTCATAGTATTCAGATGTCTTCAACATGACTTCATAGTATACAGACGTTTTTAAACATGACTTATTAGTATTCAGATGTGTTTTTAACATGACTTCATAGTATTCAGATGGTATTTTTAACATGACTTCATAGTATTCAGATGTTTTTTTGTAACATGACTTCATAGTATTCAGATGTTTCAACATGACTTCATGGTATTCAGATGTTTTTAACATGATGTCATCGTATTCAGATGTTTTTAACATGACGTCATAGGATTCAGATGTTTTCAACATAACTTCATGATATTCAGATGTTTTTTTTAACATTACTTTATGGTATTCAGCTCGTTTTTTTAACATGACTTCATAGTATTCAGATGTTTTTAACATGCCTTAATAGTATTCAGATGCTTTTAACATGACTTCACATAATTCAGATGTTTCAACGTGACTTCATAGTATTCAGATGTTTTCGACATGACGTCATAGTGTTCAGATGTTGTTTTTTTACATGACTTCATAGTATTCAGATGCTTTTAACATGACTTCATAGTATTCAGATGTTTTTTTAACATGACTTCATAGGATTCAGATGTTTTCAACATGATGTCATAGTATTCAGTTGTCTTCAACATGACTTCATAGTATACAGACGTTTTTCAACATGACTTATTAGTATTCAGATGTGTTTTTAACATGACTTCATAGTATTCAGATGGTATTTTTAACATGACTTCATAGTATTCAGATGTTTTTTTGTAACATGACTTCATAGTATTCAGGTGTTTCAACATGACTTCATGGTATTAAGATGTTTTTAACATGACGTCATCGTGTTCAGATGTTTTTAACATGACGTCATAGGATTCAGATGTTTTCAACATAACTTCATGATATTCAGATGTTTTTTTAACATTACTTCATAGTATTCATATGTTTTTAACATGTCTTAATAGTATTCAGAAGTTTTCAAACTGACTTCATAGTATTCAGATGTTTTCAACATGATGTCATAGTATTGGCATGTTTTCAACCTGACTTCATAGTATTCAGATGTTTTCAACATGATGTCATAATATTGATATGTTTTCAACCTGACTTCATAGTATTCAATGTTTTCAACATGATGTCATAGTATTGACATGTTTCAACATGACTTCATAGTATTCAGATGTTTTCAACATGACCTCATGGTATTCAAATGTTTTCAGCATGACTTCATAGTATTCAGATGTTTTCGACATGACGTCATAGTGTTCAGATGTTGTTTTTTTACATGACTTCATAGTATTCAGATGCTTTTTACATGACTTCATATAATTCAGGCGTTTTTAACATGACTTCATAGTATTCAGATGCTTTTAACATGACTTCATATAATTCAGGTGTTTTTAACATGACTTCATAGTATTCAGATGCTTTTAACATGACTTCATATAATTCAGGTGTTTTTAACATGACTTCATAGTATTCAGATGTTTTTTTTAACATGACTTTATAGTATTCAGATGTTTTCAACATGATGTCATAGTATTCAGATGTCTTCAACATGACTTCATAGTATACAGACGTTTTTCAACATGACTTATTAGTATTCAGATGTATTTTTAACATGACTTCATAGTATTCAGATGGTATTTTTAACATGACTTCATAGTATTCAGATGTTTTTTTGTAACATGACTTCATAGTATTCAGGTGTTTCAACATGACTTCATGGTATTCAGATGTTTTTAACATGACGTCATAGTGTTCAGATGTTTTTAACATGACTTCATAGTATTCAGATGCTTTTAACATGACTTCATATAATTCAGGTGTTTTTAACATGACTTCATAGTATTCAGATGATTTTTTTAACATGACTTTATAGTATTCAGATGTTTTCAACATGATGTCATTGTATTCAGATGTCTTCAACATGACTTCATAGTATACAGACGTTTTTCAACATGACTTATTAGTATTCAGATGTGTTTTTAACATGACTTCATAGTATTCAGATGGTATTTTTAACATGACTTCATAGTATTCAGATGTTTTTTTGTAACATGACTTCATAGTATTCAGGTGTTTCAACATGACTTCATGGTATTCAGATGTTTTTAACATGACGTCATCGTGTTCAGATGTTTTTAACATGACGTCATAGGATTCAGATGTTTTCAACATAACTTCATGATATTCAGATGTTTTTTTAACATTACTTCATAGTATTCAGCTCGTTTTTTTAACATGACTTCATAGTATTCAGATGTTTTTAACATGCCTTAATAGTATTCAGAAGTTTTCAAACTGACTTCATAGTATTCAGATGTTTTCAACATGATGTCATAGTATTGGCATGTTTTCAACCTGACTTCATAGTATTCAGATGTTTCAACGTGACTTCATAGTACTCAGATGTTTTCAACATGACTTATTAGTATTCAGATGTTTTTAACATGCCTTAATAGTACTCAGAAGTTTTCAACCTGACTTCATAGTATTCAGATGTTTTCAACATGATGTCATAGTATTGGCATGTTTTCAACCTGACTTCATAGTATTCAGATGTTTTCAACATGATGTCATAATATTGACATGTTTTCAACCTGACTTCATAGTATTCAGATGTTTTATTTTTAAATGACTTCATAGTATTAAGGTGTTTTCAACCTGACTTCATAGTATTCAGATGTTTCAACATGACTTCATAGTATTCAAATGTTTTCAGCATGACTTCATAGTATTCAGATGTTTTATTTTTAAATGACTTCATAGTATTCAGATGTTTTCGACATGACGTCATAATGTTCAGATGTTGTTTTTTTACATGACTTCATAGTATTCAGATGCTTTTAACATGACTTCATATAATTCAGGTGTTTTTAACATGACTTCATAGTATTCAGATGCTTTTAACATGACTTCATATAATTCAGGTGTTTTGAACATGACTTCATGGTATTCAGATGCTTTTAACATGACTTCATAGTATTCAGATGTTTCAACGTGACTTCATAGTATTCAGATGTTTCAACGTGACTTCATAGTATTCAGATGTTTTCAACATGACTTATTAGTATTCAGATGTGTTTTTAACAAGACTTCATAGTATTCAGATGCTTTTAACATGACTTCATATAATTCAGGTGTTTTTAACATGACTTCCTAGTATTCAGATGTTTTCAGCATGACTTCATAGTATTCAGATGCTTTATATTTAGATGACTTCATAGTATTCAGATGTTTTCGACATGACGTCATAGTGTTCAGATGTTGTTTTTTTACATGACTTCATAGTATTCAGATGCTTTTAACATGACTTCATATAATTCAGGTGTTTTTAACATGACTTCATAGTATTCAGATGTTTTTTTTAACATGACTTCATAGTATTCAGATGTTTTCAACATGATGTCATAGTATTCAGTTGTCTTCAACATGACTTCATAGTATACAGACGTTTTTCAACATGACTTATTAGTATTCAGATGTGTTTTTAACATGACTTCATAGTATTCAGATGGTATTTTTAACATGACTTCATAGTATTCAGATGTTTTTTTGTAACATGACTTCATAGTATTCAGGTGTTTCAACATGACTTCATGGTATTCAGATGTTTTTAACATAACTTCATGATATTCAGATGTTTTTTTAACATTACTTCATAGTATTCAGCTCGTTTTTTTAACATGACTTCATAGTATTCAGATGTTTTTAACATGCCTTAATAGTGTTCAGAAGTTTTCAAACTGACTTCATAGTATTCAGATGTTTTCAACATGATGTCATAGTATTGGCATGTTTTCAACCTGACTTCATAGTATTCAGATGTTTTCAACATGATGTCATAATATTGACATGTTTTCAACCTGACTTCATAGTATTCAATGTTTTCAACATGATGTCATAGTATTGAGTTGTTTCAACATGACTTCATAGTATTCAGATGTTTTATTTTTAAATGACTTCATAGTATTAAGGTGTTTTCAACCTGACTTCATAGTATTCAGATGTTTCAACATGACTTCATAGTATTCAAATGTTTTCAGCATGACTTCATAGTATTCAGATGTTTTATTTTTAAATGACTTCATAGTATTCAGATGTTTTCGACATGACGTCATAATGTTCAGATGTTGTTTTTTTACATGACTTCATAGTATTCAGATGCTTTTAACATGACTTCATATAATTCAGGTGTTTTTAACATGACTTCATAGTATTCAGATGCTTTTAACATGACTTCATATAATTCAGGTGTTTTGAACATGACTTCATAGTATTCAGATGCTTTTAACATGACTTCATAGTATTCAGATGCTTTTAACATGACTTCATATAATTCAGTTGTTTTTAACAAGACTTCATAGTATTCAGATGCTTTTAACATGACTTCACATAATTCAGATGTTTCAACGTGACTTCATAGTATTCAGATGTGTTTTTAACATGACTTCATAGTATTCAGATGCTTTTAACATGACTTCATATAATTCAGGTGTTTTTAACATGACTTCCTAGTATTCAGATGTTTTCAGCATGACTTCATAGTATTCAGATGCTTTATATTTAGATGACTTCATAGTATTCAGATGTTTTCGACATGACGTCATAGTGTTCAGATGTTGTTTTTTTACATGACTTCATAGTATTCAGATGCTTTTAACATGACTTCATATAATTCAGGTGTTTTTAACATGACTTCATAGTATTCAGATGTTTTTTTTAACATGACTTCATAGTATTCAGATGTTTTCAACATGATGTCATAGTATTCAGTTGTATTCAACATGACTTCATAGTATACAGACGTTTTTCAACATGACTTATTAGTATTCAGATGTGTTTTTAACATGACTTCATAGTATTCAGATGGTATTTTTAACATGACTTCATAGTATTCAGATGTTTTTTTGTAACATGACTTCATAGTATTCAGGTGTTTCAACATGACTTCATGGTATTCAGATGTTTTTAACATGACGTCATCGTGTTCAGATGTTTTTAACATGACGTCATAGGATTCAGATGTTTTCAACATAACTTCATGATATTCAGATGTTTTTTTAACATTACTTCATAGTATTCAGATGTTTTTAACATGCCTTAATAGTATTCAGAAGTTTTCAAACTGACTTCATAGTATTCAGATGTTTTCAACATGATGTCATAGTATTGGCATGTTTTCAACCTGACTTCATAGTATTCAGATGTTTTCAACATGATGTCATAATATTGACATGTTTTCAACCTGACTTCATAGTATTCAGATGTTTTATTTTTAAATGACTTCATAGTATTCAGATGTTTTCGACATGACGTCATAGTGTTCAGATGTTGTTTTTTTACATGACTTCATAGTATTCAGATGCTTTTTACATGACTTCATATAATTCAGGTGTTTTTAACATGACTTCATAGTATTCAGATGCTTTTAACATGACTTCATATAATTCAGGTGTTTTTAACATGACTTCATAGCATTCAGATGCTTTTAACATGACTTCATATAATTCAGGTGTTTTTAACATGACTTCATAGTATTCAGATGGTTTTTTTTAACATGACTTCATAGTATTCAGATGTTTTCAACATGATGTCATAGTATTCAGATGTCTTCAACATGACTTCATAGTATAGAGATGTGTTTTTAACATGACTTCATAGTATTCAGATGGTATTTTTAACATGACTTCATAGTATTCAGATGTTTTTTGTAACATGACTTCATAGTATTCAGATGTTTCAACCTGACTTCAAAGTATTCAGATGTTTTCAACATGATGTCATAATATTGACATGTTTTCAACCTGACGTCATAGTATTCAATGTTTTCAACATGATGTCATAGTATTGAGATGTTTCAACATGACTTCATAGTATTCAGATGTTTTCAACATGACCTCATGGTATTTAAATGTTTTCAGCATGACTTCATAGTATTCAGATGCTTTATTTTTAAATGACTTCATAGTATTCAGATGTTTTCGACATGACGTCATAGTGTTCAGATGTTGTTTTTTTACATGACTTCATAGTATTCAGATGCTTTTAACATGACTTCATATAATTCAGGTGTTTTTAACATGACTTCATAGTATTCAGATGCTTTTAACATGACTTCATATAATTCAGGTGTTTTTAACATGACTTCATAGTATTCAGATGCTTTTAACATGACTTCATATAATTCAGGTGTTTTTAACAAGACTTCATAGTATTCAGATGGTTTTTTTTAACATGACTTCATAGTATTCAGATGTTTTCAACATGATATCATAGTATTCAGATGTCTTCAACATGACTTCATAGTATACAGACGTTTTTTTAACATGACTTCATAGTATTCAGATGATTTTTTTAACTTGACTTCATAGTATTAAGGTGTTTTCAACCTGACTTCATAGTATTCAGATGTTTCAACGTGACTTCATAGTATTCAGATGTTTTCAACATGACTTATTAGTATTCAGATGTGTTTTTAACATGACTTCATAGTATTCAGATGGTTTTTTTAACATGACTTCATAGTATTCAGATGTTTTTTTGTAACATGACTTCATAGTATTCAGATGTTTCAACATGACTTCATGGTATTCAGATATTTTTAACCTGACGTCATAGGATTCAGATGTTTTCAATAACTTCATGATATTCACATGTTTTTTTAACATTACTTCATAGTATTCAGCTCGTTTTTTTAACATGACTTCATAGTATTCAGATGTTTTTAACATGACTTCATAGTATTCAGATGTTTTTAACATGCCTTAATAGTACTCAGAAGTTTTCAACCTGACTTCATAGTATTCAGATGTTTTCAACATGATATCATAGTATTGGCATGTTTTCAACCTGACTTCATAGTATTCAATGTTTTCAACATCATGTCATAGTATTGAAATGTTTCAACATGACTTCATAGTATTCAGATGTTTTATTTTTAAATGACTTCATAGTATTAAGGTGTTTTCAACCTGACTTCATAGTATTCAGATGTTTCAACATGACTTCATAGTATTCAAATGTTTTCAGCATGACTTCATAGTATTCAGATGTTTTATTTTTAAATGACTTCATAGTATTCAGATGTTTTCGACATGACGTCATAATGTTCAGATGTTGTTTTTTTACATGACTTCATAGTATTCAGATGCTTTTAACATGACTTCATATAATTCAGGTGTTTTTAACATGACTTCATAGTATTCAGATGCTTTTAACATGACTTCATATAATTCAGGTGTTTTGAACATGACTTCATAGTATTCAGATGCTTTTAACATGACTTCATAGTATTCAGATGCTTTTAACATGACTTCATATAATTCAGTTGTTTTTAAAAAGACTTCATAGTGTTCTGATGCTTTTAACATGACTTCACATAATTCAGATGTTTCAACGTGACTTCATTGTATTCAGATGTTTTCAACATGACTTATTAGTATTCAGATGTGTTTTTAACATGACTTCATAGTATTCAGATGCTTTTAACATGACTTCATATAATTCAGGTGTTTTTAACATGACTTCATAGTATTCAGATGTTTTCAGCATGACTTCATAGTATTCAGATGCTTTATATTTAGATGACTTCATAGTATTCAGATGTTTTCGACATGACGTCATAGTGTTCAGATGTTGTATTTTTACATGACTTCATAGTATTCAGATGCTTTTAACATGACTTCATATAATTCAGGTGTTTTTAACATGACTTTATAGTATTCAGATGTTTTTTTTAACATGACTTCATAGTATTAAGGTGTTTTTAACATGACTTCATAGTATTCAGATGGTTTTTTTTAACATGACTTCATAGTATTCAGATGTTTTCAACATGATGTCATAGTATTCAGATGTCTTCAACATGACTTCATAGTATACAGACGTTTTTTAACATGACTTCATAGTATTCAGATGATTTTTTTAACTTGACTTCATAGTATTAAGGTGTTTTCAACCTGACTTCATAGTATTCAGATGTTTTCAACATGACTTCATAGTGTTCAAATGTTTACAGCATGACTTCATAGTATACAGATGTTTTTCAACATGACTTATTAGTATTCAGATGTGTTTTTAACATGACTTCATAGTATTCAGATGGTATTTTTAACATGACTTCATAGTATTCAGATGTTTTTTGTAACATGACTTCATAGTATTCAGATGTTTCAACATGACTTCATGGTATTCAGATGTTTTTAACATGACATCATCGTATTCAGATGTTTTTAACATGACGACATAGGATTCAGATGTTTTCAACATGCCTTAATAGTATTCAGAAGTTTTCAACCTGACTTCAAAGTATTCAGATGTTTTCAACATGATGTCATAATATTGACATGTTTTCAACCTGACGTCATAGTATTCAATGTTTTCAACATGATGTCATAGTATTGAGATGTTTCAACATGACTTCATAGTATTCAGATGTTTTCAACATGACCTCATGGTATTCAAATGTTTACAGCATGACTTCATAGTATACAGACGTTTTTCAACATGACTTATTAGTATTCAGATGTGTTTTTAACATGACTTCATAGTATTCAGATGGTATTTTTAACATGACTTCATAGTATTCAGATGTTTTTTGTAACATGACTTCATAGTATTCAGATGTTTCAACATGACTTCATGGTATTCAGATGTTTTTAACATGACATCATCGTATTCAGATGTTTTTAACATGACGACATAGGATTCAGATGTTTTCAACATGCCTTAATAGTATTCAGAAGTTTTCAACCTGACTTCAAAGTATTCAGATGTTTTCAGCATGATGTCATAATATTGACATGTTTTCAACCTGACGTCATAGTATTCAATGTTTTCAACATGATGTCATAGTATTGAGATGTTTCAACATGACTTCATAGTATTCAGATGTTTTCAACATGACCTCATGGTATTCAAATGTTTTCAGCATGACTTCATAGTATTCAGATGCTTTATTTTTAAATGACTTCATAGTATTCAGATGTTTTCGACATGACGTCATAGTGTTCAGATGTTGTTTTTTTACATGACTTCATAGTATTCAGATGCTTTTAACATGACTTCATATAATTCAGGTGTTTTTAACATGACTTCATAGTATTCAGATGCTTTTAACATGACTTCATATAATTCAGGTGTTTTTAACATGACTTCATAGTATTCAGATGCTTTTAACATGACTTCATATAATTCAGGTGTTTTTAACAAGACTTCATAGTATTCAGATGGTTTTTTTTAACATGACTTCATAGTATTCAGATGTTTTCAACATGATATCATAGTATTCAGATGTCTTCAACATGACTTCATAGTATACAGACGTTTTTTTAACATGACTTCATAGTATTCAGATGATTTTTTTAACTTGACTTCATAGTATAAAGGTGTTTTCAACCTGACTTCATAGTATTCAGATGTTTCAACGTGACTTCATAGTATTCAGATGTTTTCAACATGACTTATTAGTATTCAGATGTGTTTTTAACATGACTTCATAGTATTCAGCTCGTTTTTTTAACATGACTTCATAGTATTCAGATGTTTTTAACATGACTTCATAGTATTCAGATGTTTTTAACATGCCTTAATAGTACTCAGAAGTTTTCAACCTGACTTCATAGTATTCAGATGTTTTCAACATGATATCATAGTATTGGCATGTTTTCAACCTGACTTCATAGTATTCAATGTTTTCAACATGATGTCATAGTATTGAGATGTTTCAACATGACTTCATAGTATTCAGATGTTTTATTTTTAAATGACTTCATAGTATTAAGGTGTTTTCAACCTGACTTCATAGTATTCAGATGTTTCAACATGACTTCATAGTATTCAAATGTTTTCAGCATGACTTCATAGTATTCAGATGTTTTATTTTTAAATGACTTCATAGTATTCAGATGTTTTCGACATGACGTCATAATGTTCAGATGTTGTTTTTTTACATGACTTCATAGTATTCAGATGCTTTTAACATGACTTCATATAATTCAGGTGTTTTTAACATGACTTCATAGTATTCAGATGCTTTTAACATGACTTCATATAATTCAGGTGTTTTGAACATGACTTCATAGTATTCAGATGCTTTTAACATGACTTCATAGTATTCAGATGCTTTTAACATGACTTCATATAATTCAGTTGTTTTTAAAAAGACTTCATAGTGTTCTGATGCTTTTAACATGACTTCACATAATTCAGATGTTTCAACGTGACTTCATTGTATTCAGATGTTTTCAACATGACTTATTAGTATTCAGATGTGTTTTTAACATGACTTCATAGTATTCAGATGCTTTTAACATGACTTCATATAATTCAGGTGTTTTTAACATGACTTCATAGTATTAAGGTGTTTTTAACATGACTTCATAGTATTCAGATGGTTTTTTTTAACATGACTTCATAGTATTCAGATGTTTTCAACATGATGTCATAGTATTCAGATGTCTTCAACATGACTTCATAGTATACAGACGTTTTTTAACATGACTTCATAGTATTCAGATGATTTTTTTAACTTGACTTCATAGTATTAAGGTGTTTTCAACCTGACTTCATAGTATTCAGATGTTTTCAACATGACCTCATAGTGTTCAAATGTTTACAGCATGACTTCATAGTATACAGACGTTTTTCAACATGACTTATTAGTATTCAGATGTGTTTTTAACATGACTTCATAGTATTCAGATGGTATTTTTAACATGACTTCATAGTATTCAGATGTTTTTTGTAACATGACTTCATAGTATTCAGATGTTTCAACATGACTTCATGGTATTCAGATGTTTTTAACATGACATCATCGTATTCAGATGTTTTTAACATGACGACATAGGATTCAGATGTTTTCAACATGCCTTAATAGTATTCAGAAGTTTTCAACCTGACTTCAAAGTATTCAGATGTTTTCAGCATGATGTCATAATATTGACATGTTTTCAACCTGACGTCATAGTATTCAATGTTTTCAACATGATGTCATAGTATTGAGATGTTTCAACATGACTTCATAGTATTCAGATGTTTTCAACATGACCTCATGGTATTCAAATGTTTTCAGCATGACTTCATAGTATTCAGATGCTTTATTTTTAAATGACTTCATAGTATTCAGATGTTTTCGACATGACGTCATAGTGTTCAGATGTTGTTTTTTTACATGACTTCATAGTATTCAGATGCTTTTAACATGACTTCATATAATTCAGGTGTTTTTAACATGACTTCATAGTATTCAGATGCTTTTAACATGACTTCATATAATTCAGGTGTTTTTAACATGACTTCATAGTATTCAGATGCTTTTAACATGACTTCATATAATTCAGGTGTTTTTAACAAGACTTCATAGTATTCAGATGGTTTTTTTTAACATGACTTCATAGTATTCAGATGTTTTCAACATGATATCATAGTATTCAGATGTCTTCAACATGACTTCATAGTATACAGACGTTTTTTTAACATGACTTCATAGTATTCAGATGATTTTTTTAACTTGACTTCATAGTATTAAGGTGTTTTCAACCTGACTTCATAGTATTCAGATGTTTCAACGTGACTTCATAGTATTCAGATGTTTTCAACATGACTTATTAGTATTCAGATGTGTTTTTAACATGACTTCATAGTATTCAGATGGTTTTTTTAACATGACTTCATAGTATTCAGATGTTTTTTTGTAACATGACTTCATAGTATTCAGATGTTTCAACATGACTTCATGGTATTCAGATATTTTTAACCTGACGTCATAGGATTCAGATGTTTTCAATAACTTCATGATATTCACATGTTTTTTTAACATTACTTCATAGTATTCAGCTCGTTTTTTTAACATGACTTCATAGTATTCAGATGTTTTTAACATGACTTCATAGTATTCAGATGTTTTTAACATGCCTTAATAGTACTCAGAAGTTTTCAACCTGACTTCATAGTATTCAGATGTTTTCAACATGATATCATAGTATTGGCATGTTTTCAACCTGACTTCATAGTATTCAGATGTTTTCAACATGATGTCATAATATTGACATGTTTTCAACCTGACTTCATAGTATTCAATGTTTTCAACCTGACTTCATAGTATTCAGATGTTTCAACATGACTTAATAGTATTCAAATGTTTTCAGCATGACTTCATAGTATTCAGATGTTTTATTTTTAAATGACTTCATAGTATTCAGATGTTTTCGACATGACGTCATAATGTTCAGATGTTGTTTTTTTACATGACTTCATAGTATTCAGATGCTTTTAACATGACTTCATAGTATTCAGATGTTTTTTTTAACATGACTTCATAGTATTAAGGTGTTTTTAACATGACTTCATAGTATTCAGATGGTTTTTTTTAACATGACTTCATAGTATTCAGATGTTTTCAACATGATGTCATAGTATTCAGATGTCTTCAACATGACTTCATAGTATACAGACGTTTTTTAACATGACTTCATAGTATTCAGATGATTTTTTTAACTTGACTTCATAGTATTAAGGTGTTTTCAACCTGACTTCATAGTATTCAGATGTTTTCAACATGACTTCATAGTGTTCAAATGTTTACAGCATGACTTCATAGTATACAGACGTTTTTCAACATGACTTAGTAGTATTCAGATGTGTTTTTAACATGACTTCATAGTATTCAGATGGTATTTTTAACATGACTTCATAGTATTCAGATGTTTTTTGTAACATGACTTCATAGTATTCAGATGTTTCAACATGACTTCATGGTATTCAGATGTTTTTAACATGACATCATCGTATTCAGATGTTTTTAACATGACGACATAGGATTCAGATGTTTTCAACATGCCTTAATAGTATTCAGAAGTTTTCAACCTGACTTCAAAGTATTCAGATGTTTTCAACATGATGTCATAATATTGACATGTTTCAACCTGACGTCATAGTATTCAATGTTTTCGACATGATGTCATAGTATTGAGATGTTTCAACATGACTTCATAGTATTCAGATGTTTTCAACATGACCTCATGGTATTCAAATGTTTTCAGCATGACTTCATAGTATTCAGATGCTTTATTTTTAAATGACTTCATAGTATTCAGATGTTTTCAACATGATGTCATAGTATTCAGATGTCTTCAACATGACTTCATAGTATACAGACGTTTTTTAACATGACTTCATAGTATTCAGATGATTTTTTTAACTTGACTTCATAGTATTAAGGTGTTTTCAACCTGACTTCATAGTATTCAGATGTTTTCAACATGACTTCATAGTGTTCAAATGTTTACAGCATGACTTCATAGTATACAGACGTTTTTCAACATGACTTATTAGTATTCAGATGTGTTTTTAACATGACTTCATAGTATTCAGATGGTATTTTTAACATGACTTCATAGTATTCAGATGTTTTTTGTAACATGACTTCATAGTATTCAGATGTTTCAACATGACTTCATGGTATTCAGATGTTTTTAACATGACATCATCGTATTCAGATGTTTTTAACATGACGACATAGGATTCAGATGTTTTCAACATGCCTTAATAGTATTCAGAAGTTTTCAACCTGACTTCAAAGTATTCAGATGTTTTCAACATGATGTCATAATATTGACATGTTTTCAACCTGACGTCATAGTATTCAATGTTTTCAACATGATGTCATAGTATTGAGATGTTTCAACATGACTTCATAGTATTCAGATGTTTTCAACATGACCTCATGGTATTCAAATGTTTTCAGCATGACTTCATAGTATTCAGATGCTTTATTTTTAAATGACTTCATAGTATTCAGATGTTTTCGACATGACGTCATAGTGTTCAGATGTTGTTTTTTTACATGACTTCATAGTATTCAGATGCTTTTAACATGACTTCATATAATTCAGGTGTTTTTAACATGACTTCATAGTATTCAGATGCTTTTAACATGACTTCATATAATTCAGGTGTTTTTAACATGACTTCATAGTATTCAGATGCTTTTAACATGACTTCATATAATTCAGGTGTTTTTAACAAGACTTCATAGTATTCAGATGGTTTTTTTTAACATGACTTCATAGTATTCAGATGTTTTCAACATGATATCATAGTATTCAGATGTCTTCAACATGACTTCAGAGTATACAGACGTTTTTTTAACATGACTTCATAGTATTCAGATGATTTTTTTAACTTGACTTCATAGTATTAAGGTGTTTTCAAACTGACTTCATAGTATTCAGATGTTTCAACGTGACTTCATTGTATTCAGATGTTTTCAACATGACTTATTAGTATTCAGATGTGTTTTTAACATGACTTCATAGTATTCAGATGGTTTTTTTAACATGACTTCATAGTATTCAGATGTTTTTTTGTAACATGACTTCATAGTATTCAGATGTTTCAACATGACTTCATGGTATTCAGATATTTTTAACCTGACGTCATAGGATTCAGATGTTTTCAATAACTTCATGATATTCACATGTTTTTTTTAACATTACTTCATAGTATTCAGCTCGTTTTTTTAACATGACTTCATAGTATTCAGATGTTTTTAACATGACTTCATAGTATTCAGATGTTTTTAACATGCCTTAATAGTACTCAGAAGTTTTCAACCTGACTTCATAGTATTCAGATGTTTTCAACATGATATCATAGTATTGGCATGTTTTCAACCTGACTTCATAGTATTCAGATGTTTTCAACATGATGTCATAATATTGACATGTTTTCAACCTGACTTCGTAGTATTCAATGTTTTCAACATGATGTCATAGTATTGAGATGTTTCAACATGACTTCATAGTATTCAGATGTTTTATTTTTAAATGACTTCATAGTATTAAGGTGTTTTCAACCTGACTTCATAGTATTCAGATGTTTCAACATGACTTCATAGTATTCAAATGTTTTCAGCATGACTTCATAGTATTCAGATGTTTTATTTTTAAATGACTTCATAGTATTCAGATGTTTTCGACATGACGTCATAATGTTCAGATGTTGTTTTTTTACATGACTTCATAGTATTCACATGCTTTTAACATGACTTCATATAATTCAGGTGTTTTTAACATGACTTCATAGTATTCAGATGCTTTTAACATGACTTCATATAATTCAGGTGTTTTGAACATGACTTCATAGTATTCAGATGCTTTTAACATGACTTCATAGTATTCAGATGCTTTTAACATGACTTCATATAATTCAGTTGTTTTTAAAAAGACTTCATAGTATTCAGATGCTTTTAACATGACTTCACATAATTCAGATGTTTCAACGTGACTTCATTGTATTCAGATGCTTTCAACATGACTTATTAGTATTCAGATGTGTTTTTAACATGACTTCATAGTATTCAGATGCTTTTAACATGACTTCATATAATTCAGGTGTTTTTAACATGACTTCATAGTATTCAGATGTTTTCAGCATGACTTCATAGCATTCAGATGCTTTATATTTAGATGACTTCATAGTATTCAGATGTTTTCGACATGACGTCATAGTGTTCAGATGTTGTTTTTTTACATGACTTCATAGTATTCAGATGCTTTTAACATGACTTCATATAATTCAGGTGTTTTTAACATGACTTCATAGTATTCAGATGTTTTTTTTAACATGACTTCATAGTATTAAGGTGTTTTTAACATGACTTCATAGTATTCAGATGGTTTTTTTTAACATGACTTCATAGTATTCAGATGTTTTCAACATGATGTCATAGTATTCAGATGTCTTCAACATGACTTCATAGTGTTCAAATGTTTACAGCATGACTTCATAGTATACAGACGTTTTTCAACATGACTTAGTAGTATTCAGATGTGTTTTTAACATGACTTCATAGTATTCAGATGGTATTTTTAACATGACTTCATAGTATTCAGATGTTTTTTGTAACATGACTTCATAGTATTCAGATGTTTCAACATGACTTCATGGTATTCAGATGTTTTTAACATGACATCATCGTATTCAGATGTTTTTAACATGACGACATAGGATTCAGATGTTTTCAACATGCCTTAATAGTATTCAGAAGTTTTCAACCTGACTTCAAAGTATTCAGATGTTTTCAACATGATGTCATAATATTGACATGTTTTCAACCTGACGTCATAGTATTCAATGTTTTCGACATGATGTCATAGTATTGAGATGTTTCAACATGACTTCATAGTATTCAGATGTTTTCAACATGACCTCATGGTATTCAAATGTTTTCAGCATGACTTCATAGTATTCAGATGCTTTATTTTTAAATGACTTCATAGTATTCAGATGTTTTCAACATGACGTCATAGTGTTCAGATGTTGTTTTTTTACATGACTTCATAGTATTCAGATGCTTTTAACATGACTTCATATAATTCAGGTGTTTTTAACATGACTTCATAGTATTCAGATGCTTTTAACATGACTTCATATAATTCAGGTGTTTTGAACATGACTTCATAGTATTCAGATGCTTTTAACATGACTTCATATAATTCAGGTGTTTTTAACAAGACTTCATAGTATTCAGATGGTTTTTTTTAACATGACTTCATAGTATTCAGATGTTTTCAACATGATATCATAGTATTCAGATGTCTTCAACATGACTTCATAGTATACAGACGTTTTTTTAACATGACTTCATAGTATTCAGATGATTTTTTTAACTTGACTTCATAGTATTAAGGTGTTTTCAACCTGACTTCATAGTATTCAGATGTTTCAACGTGACTTCATAGTATTCAGATGTTTTCAACATGACTTATTAGTATTCAGATGTGTTTTTAACATGACTTCATAGTATTCAGATGGTTTTTTTAACATGACTTCATAGTATTCAGATGTTTTTTTGTAACATGACTTCATAGTATTCAGATGTTTCAACATGACTTCATGGTATTCAGATATTTTTAACCTGACGTCATAGGATTCAGATGTTTTCAATAACTTCATGATATTCACATGTTTTTTTAACATTACTTCATAGTATTCAGCCTGTTTTTTTAACATGACTTCATAGTATTCAGATGTTTTTAACATGACTTCATAGTATTCAGATGTTTTTAACATGCCTTAATAGTACTCAGAAGTTTTCAACATGACTTCATAGTATTCAGATGTTTTCAACATGATATCATAGTATTGGCATGTTTTCAACCTGACTTCATAGTATTCAGATGTTTTCAACATGATGTCATAATATTGACATGTTTTCAACCTGACTTCATAGTATTCAATGTTTTCAACATGATGTCATAGTATTGAGATGTTTCAACATGACTTCATAGTATTCAGATGTTTTATTTTTAAATGACTTCATAGTATTAAGGTGTTTTCAACCTGACTTCATAGTATTCAGATGCTTTTAACATGACTTCATATAATTCAGGTGTTTTTAACATGACTTCATAGTATTCAGATGTTTTTTTTAACATGACTTCATAGTATTCAGATGTTTTCAACATGATGTCATAGTATTCAGTTGTCTTCAACATGACTTCATAGTATACAGACGTTTTTCAACATGACTTATTAGTATTCAGATGTGTTTTTAACATGACTTCATAGTATTCAGATGGTATTTTTAACATGACTTCATAGTATTCAGATGTTTTTTTGTAACATGACTTCATAGTATTCAGGTGTTTCAACATGAAGTCATGGTATTCAGATGTTTTTAACATGACATCATCGTGTTGAAATGTTTTTAACATGACGTCATACGATTCAGATGTTTTCAACATAACTTCATGATATTCAGATGTTTTTTTAACATTACTTCATAGTATTCAGCTGGTTTTTTTAACATGACTTCATAGTATTCAGATGTTTTTAACATGCCTTAATAGTATTCAGAAGTTTTCAAACTGACTTCATAGTATTCAGATGTTTTCAACATGATGTCATAGTATTGGCATGTTTTCAACCTGACTTCATAGTATTCAGATGTTTTCAACATGATGTCATAATATTGACTTGTTTTCAACCTGACTTCATAGTATTCAATGTTTTCAACATGATGTCATAGTATTGAGATGTTTCAACATGACTTCATAGTATTCAGATGTTTTCAACATGACCTCATGGTATTCAAATGTTTTCAGCATGACTTCATAGTATTCAGATGTTTTATTTTTAAATGACTTCATAGTATTCAGATGTTTTCGACATGACGTCATAGTGTTCAGATGTTGTTTTTTTACATGACTTCATAGTATTCAGATGCTTTTTACATGACTTCATATAATTCAGGTGTTTTTAACATGACTTCATAGTATTCATATGCTTTTAACATGACTTCATATAATTCAGGTGTTTTTAACATGACTTCATAGTATTCAGATGCTTTTAACATGACTTCATATAATTCAGGTGTTTTTAACATGACTTCATAGTATTCAGATGGTATTTTTAACATGACTTCATAGTATTCAGATGTTTTTTTGTAACATGACTTCATAGTATTCAGATGTTTCAACATGACTTCATGGTATTCAGATGTTTTTAACATGACGTCATCGTATTCAGATGTTTTTAACATGACGTCATAGGATTCAGATGTTTTCAACATAACTTCATGATATTCAGATGTTTTTTTTAACATTACTTCACAGTATTAAGCTAGTTTTTTTAACATGACTTCATAGTATTCAGATGTTTTTAACATGCCTTAATAGTATTCAGAAGTTTTCAACATGATGTCATAGTATTGACATGTTTTCAACCTGACTTCATAGTATTCATGTTTTCAACATGATGTCATAGTATTGAGATGTTTCAACATGACTTCATAGTATTCAAATGTTTTCAACATGACTTCATATAATTCAGTTGTTTTTAAAAAGACTTCATAGTGTTCTGATGCTTTTAACATGACTTCACATAATTCAGATGTTTCAACGTGACTTCATTGTATTCAGATGTTTTCAACATGACTTATTAGTATTCAGATGTGTTTTTAACATGACTTCATAGTATTCAGATGCTTTTAACATGACTTCATATAATTCAGGTGTTTTTAACATGACTTCATAGTATTCAGATGGTATTTTTAACATGACTTCATAGTATTCAGATGTTTTTTTGTAACATGACTTCATAGTATTCAGATGTTTCAACATGACTTCATGGTATTCAGATGTTTTTAACATGACGTCATCGTATTCAGATGTTTTTAACATGACGTCATAGGATTCAGATGTTTTCAACATAACTTCATGATATTCAGATGTTTTTTTTAACATTACTTCACAGTATTAAGCTAGTTTTTTTAACATGACTTCATAGTATTCAGATGTTTTTAACATGCCTTAATAGTATTCAGAAGTTTTCAACATGATGTCATAGTATTGACATGTTTTCAACCTGACTTCATAGTATTCATGTTTTCAACATGATGTCATAGTATTGAGATGTTTCAACATGACTTCATAGTATTCAGATGTTTTCAACATGACCTCATGGTATTCAAATGTTTTCGACATGACGTCATAGTGTTCAGATGTTGTTTTTTTACATGACTTCATAGTATTCAGATGCTTTTTACATGACTTCTTATAATTCAGGTGTTTTTAACATTACTTCATAGTATTCAGATGCTTTTAACATGGCTTCATGTAATTCAGGTGTTTTTAACATGACTTCATAGTATTCAGATGCTTTTAACATGACTTCATATAATTCAGGTGTTTTTAACATGACTTCATAGTAATCAGATGGTTTTTTTTAACATGACTTCATAGTATTCAGATGTTTTCAACATGATGTCATAGTATTCAGATGTCTTCAACATGACTTCATAGTATACAGACGTTTTTTAACATGACTTCATAGTATTCAGATGATTTTTTTAACTTGACTTCATAGTATTAAGGTGTTTTCAACCTGACTTCATAGTATTCAGATGTTTTCAACATGACTTCATAGTGTTCAAATGTTTTCAGCATGACTTCATAGTATTCAGATGTTTTATTTTTAAATGACTTCATAGTATTCAGATGTTTTCGACATGACGTCATAATGTTCAGATGTTGTTTTTTTACATGACATCATAGTATTCAGATGCTTTTAACATGACTTCATATAATTCAGGTGTTTTTAACATGACTTCATAGTATTCAGATGCTTTTAACATGACGTCATATAATTCAGGTGTTTTTAACATGACTTCATAGTATACAGACGTTTTTCAACATGACTTATTAGTATTCAGATGTGTTTTTAACATGACTTCATAGTATTCAGATGGTATTTTTAACATGACTTCATAGTATTCAGATGTTTTTTGTAACATGACTTCATAGTATTCAGATGTTTCAACATGACTTCATGGTATTCAGATGTTTTTAACATGACGTCATCGTATTCAGATGTTTTTAACATGACGACATAGGATTCAGATGTTTTCAACATGCCTTAATAGTATTCAGAAGTTTTCAACCTGACTTCATAGTATTCAGAAGTTTTCAACATGATATCATAATATTGACATGTTTTCAACCTGACTTCATAGTATTCAATGTTTTCAACATGATGTCATAGTATTCAGATGTCTTCAACATGACTTCATAGTATACAGACGTTTTTCAACATGACTTATTAGTATTCAGATGTGTTTTTAACATGACTTCATAGTATTCAGATGGTATTTTTAACATGACTTCATAGTATTCAGATGTTTTTTTGTAACATGACTTCATAGTATTCAGATGTTTCAACATGACTTCATGGTATTCAGATGTTTTTAACATGACGTCATCGTATTCAGATGTTTTTAACATGACGTCATAGGATTCAGATGTTTTCAACATAACTTCATGATATTCAGATGTTTTTTTAACATTACTTCATAGTATTAAGCTCGTTTTTTTAACATGACTTCATAGTATTCAGATGTTTTCAACATGATGTCATAGTATTGGCATGTTTTCAACCTGACTTCATAGTATTCAGATGTTTTCAACATGATGTCATAATATTGACATGTTTTCAACCTGACTTCATAGTATTCAATGTTTTCAAGTTGATGTCATAGTATTGAGATGTTTTCAACATGACCTCATGGTATTCAAATGTTTTCGACATGACGTCATAGTGTTCAGATGTTGTTTTTTTACATGACTTCATAGTATTCAGATGCTTTTTACATGACTTCATATAATTCAGGTGTTTTTAACATGACTTCATAGTATTCAGATGCTTTTAACATGACTTCATATAATTCAGGTGTTTTTAACATGACTTCATAGTATTCAGATGTTTTTTTTTAACATGATTCCATAGTATTCAGATGTTTTCAACATGATGTCATAGTATTCAGATGTCTTCAACATGACTTCATAGTATACAGACGTTTTTTAACATGACTTCATAGTATTCAGATGATTTTTTTAACTTGACTTCATAGTGTTCAAATGTTTTCAGCATGACTTCATAGTATACAGACGTTTTTCAACATGACTTATTAGTATTCAGATGTGTTTTTAACATGACTTCATAGTATTCAGATGGTATTTTTAACATGACTTCATAGTATTCAGATGTTTTTTGTAACATGACTTCATAGTATTCAGATGTTTCAACATGACTTCATGGTATTCAGATGTTTTTAACATTACTTCATAGTATTCAGCTGGTTTTTTTAACATGACTTCATAGTATTCAGAAGTTTTTAACATGCCTTAATAGTATTCAGAAGTTTTCAAACTGACTTCATAGTATTCAGATGTTTTCAACATGATGTCATAGTATTGGCATGTTTTCAACCTGACTTCATAGTATTCAGATGTTTTCAACATGATGTCATAATATTGACATGTTTTCAACCTGACTTCATAGTATTCAATGTTTTCAACATGATGTCATAGTATTGAGATGTTTCAACATGACTTCATAGTATTCAGATGTTTTCAACATGACCTCATGGTATTCAAATGTTTTCAGCATGACTTCATAGTATTCAGATGTTTTATTTTTAAATGACTTCATAGTATTCAGATGTTTTCGACATGACGTCATAGTGTTCAGATGTTGTTTTTTTACATGACTTCATAGTATTCAGATGCTTTTTACATGACTTCATATAATTCAGGTGTTTTTAACATGACTTCATAGTATTCATATGCTTTTAACATGACTTCATATAATTCAGGTGTTTTTAACATGACTTCATAGTATTCAGATGCTTTTAACATGACTTCATATAATTCAGGTGTTTTTAACATGACTTCATAGTATTCAGATGGTATTTTTAACATGACTTCATAGTATTCAGATGTTTTTTTGTAACATGACTTCATAGTATTCAGATGTTTCAACATGACTTCATGGTATTCAGATGTTTTTAACATGACGTCATCGTATTCAGATGTTTTTAACATGACGTCATAGGATTCAGATGTTTTCAACATAACTTCATGATATTCAGATGTTTTTTTTAACATTACTTCACAGTATTAAGCTCGTTTTTTTAACATGACTTCATAGTATTCAGATGTTTTTAACATGCCTTAATAGTATTCAGATGTTTTTAACATGCCTTAATAGTACTCAGAAGTTTTCAACCTGACTTCATAGTATTCAGATGTTTTCAACATGATGTCATAGTATTGGCATGTTTTCAACCTGACTTCATAGTATTCAGATGTTTTCAACATGATGTCATAATATTGACATGTTTTCAACCTGACTTCATAGTATTCATGTTTTCAACATGATGTCATAGTATTGAGATGTTTCAACATGACTTCATAGTATTCAGATGTTTTCAACATGACCTCATGGTATTCAAATGTTTTCGACATGACGTCATAGTGTTCAGATGTTGTTTTTTTACATGACTTCATAGTATTCAGATGCTTTTTACATGACTTCTTATAATTCAGGTGTTTTTAACATTACTTCATAGTATTCAGATGCTTTTAACATGACTTCATGTAATTCAGGTGTTTTTAACATGACTTCATAGTATTCAGATGCTTTTAACATGACTTCATATAATTCAGGTGTTTTTAACATGACTTCATAGTATTCAGATGGTTTTTTTTAACATGACTTCATAGTATTCAGATGTTTTCAACATGATGTCATAGTATTCAGATGTCTTCAACATGACTTCATAGTATACAGACGTTTTTTAACATGACTTCATAGTATTCAGATGATTTTTTTAACTTGACTTCATAGTATTAAGGTGTTTTCAACCTGACTTCATAGTATTCAGATGTTTTCAACATGACTTCATAGTGTTCAAATGTTTTCAGCATGACTTCATAGTATTCAGATGTTTTATTTTTAAATGACTTCATAATATTCAGATGTTTTCGACATGACGTCATAATGTTCAGATGTTGTTTTTTTACATGACATCATAGTATTCAGATGCTTTTAACATGACTTCATATAATTCAGGTGTTTTTAACATGACTTCATAGTATTCAGATGCTTTTAACATGACGTCATATAATTCAGGTGTTTTTAACATGACTTCATAGTATACAGACGTTTTTCAACATGACTTATTAGTATTCAGATGTATTTTTAACATGACTTCATAGTATTCAGATGGTATTTTTAACATGACTTCATAGTATTCAGATGTTTTTTGTAACATGACTTCATAGTATTCAGATGTTTCAACATGACTTCATGGTATTCAGATGTTTTTAACATGACGTCATCGTATTCAGATGTTTTTAACATGACGACATAGGATTCAGATGTTTTCAACATGCCTTAATAGTATTCAGAAGTTTTCAACCTGACTTCATAGTATTCAGAAGTTTTCAACATGATATCATAATATTGACATGTTTTCAACCTGACTTCATAGTATTCAATGTTTTCAACATGATGTCATAGTATTCAGATGTCTTCAACATGACTTCATAGTATACAGACGTTTTTCAACATGACTTATTAGTATTCAGATGTGTTTTTAACATGACTTCATAGTATTCAGATGGTATTTTTAACATGACTTCATAGTATTCAGATGTTTTTTTGTAACATGACTTCATAGTATTCAGATGTTTCAACATGACTTCATGGTATTCAGATGTTTTTAACATGACGTCATCGTATTCAGATGTTTTTAACATGACGTCATAGGATTCAGATGTTTTCAACATAACTTCATGATATTCAGATGTTTTTTTAACATTACTTCATAGTATTAAGCTCGTTTTTTTAACATGACTTCATAGTATTCAGATGTTTTCAACATGATGTCATAGTATTGGCATGTTTTCAACCTGACTTCATAGTATTCAGATGTTTTCAACATGATGTCACAATATTGACATGTTTTCAACCTGACTTCATAGTATTCAAAGTTTTCAAGATGATGTCATAGTATTGAGATGTTTTCAACATGACCTCATGGTATTCAAATGTTTTCGACATGACGTCATAGTGTTCAGATGTTGTTTTTTTACATGACTTCATAGTATTCAGATGCTTTTTACATGACTTCATATAATTCAGGTGTTTTTAACATTACTTCATAGTATTCAGATGCTTTTAACATGACTTCATATAATTCAGGTGTTTTTAACATGACTTCATAGTATTCAGATGCTTTTAACATGACTTCATATAATTCAGGTGTTTTTAACATGACTTCATAGTATTCAGATGTTTTTTTTAACATGATTCCATAGTATTCAGATGTTTTCAACATGATGTCATATTATTCAGATGTCTTCAACATGACTTCATAGTATACAGACATTTTTTAACATGACTTCATAGTATTCAGATGATTTTTTTAACTTGACTTCATAGTGTTCAAATGTTTTCAGCATGACTTCATAGTATACAGACGTTTTTCAACATGACTTATTAGTATTCAGATGTGTTTTTAACATGACTTCATAGTATTCAGATGGTATTTTTAACATGACTTCATAGTATTCAGATGTTTTTTGTAACATGACTTCATAGTATTCAGATGTTTCAACATGACTTCATGGTATTCAGATGTTTTTAACATGACATCATCGTATTCAGATGTTTTTAACATGACGACATAGGATTCAGATGTTTTCAACATGCCTTAATAGTATTCAGAAGTTTTCAACCTGACTTCATAGTATTCAGATGTTTTCAACATGATGTCATAATATTGACATGTTTTCAACCTGACTTCATAGTATTCAATGTTTTCAACATGATGTCATAGTATTGAGATGTTTCAACATGACTTCATAGTATTCAGATGTTTTCAACATGACTTCATAGTGTTCAAATGTTTTCAGCATGACTTCATATAATTCAGATGTTTTATTTTTAAATGACTTCATAGTATTCAGATGTTTTCGACATGACGTCATAATGTTCAGATGTTGTTTTTTTACATGACTTCAAAGTATTCAGATGCTTTTAACATGACTTCATATAATTCAGGTGTTTTTAACATGACTTCATAGTATTCAGATGCTTTTAACATGACGTCATATAATTCAGGTGTTTTTAACATGACTTCATAGTATACAGACGTTTTTCAACATGACTTATTAGTATTCAGATGTGTTTTTAACATGACTTCATAGTATTCAGATGGTATTTTTAACATGACTTCATAGTATTCAGATGTTTTTTGTAACATGACTTCATAGTATTCAGATGTTTCAACATGACTTCATGGTATTCAGATGTTTTTAACATGACGTCATCGTATTCAGATGTTTTTAACATGACGACATAGGATTCAGATGTTTTCAACATGCCTTAATAGTATTCAGAAGTTTTCAACCTGACTTCATAGTATTCAGATGTTTTCAACATGATATCATAATATTGACATGTTTTCAACCTGACTTCATAGTATTCAATGTTTTCAACATGATGTCATAGTATTCAGATGTCTTCAACATGACTTCATAGTATACAGACGTTTTTCAACATGACTTATTAGTATTCAGATGTGTTTTTAACATGACTTCATAGTATTCAGATGGTATTTTTAACATGACTTCATAGTATTCAGATGTTTCAACATGACTTCATGGTATTCAGATGTTTTTAACATGACGTCACCGTATTCAGATGTTTTTAACATGACGTCATAGGATTCAGATGTTTTCAACATAACTTCATGATATTCAGATGTTTTTTTAACATTACTTCATAGTATTAAGCTCGTTTTTTTAACATGACTTCATAGTATTCAGATATTTTTAACATGCCTTAATAGTATTCAGAAGTTTTCAACCTGACTTTATAGTATTCAGATGTTTTCAACATGATGTCATAGTATTGGCATGTTTTCAACCTGACTTCATAGTATTCAGATGTTTTCAACATGATGTCATAATATTGACATGTTTTCAACCTGACTTCATAGTATTCAATGTTTTCAACACGATGTCATAGTATTGAGATGTTTCAACATGACTTCATAGTATTCAGATGTTTTCAACATGACCTCATGGTTTTCAAATGTTTTCGACATGACGTCATAGTGTTCAGATGTTGTTTTTTACATGACTTCATAATATTCAGATGCTTTTTACATGACTTCATATAATTCAGGTGTTTTTAACATTACTTCATAGTATTCAGATGCTTTTAACATGACTTCATAGTATTCAGATGCTTTTAACATGACTTCATATAATTAAGGTGTTTTTAACATGACTTCATAGTATTCAGATGTTTTTTTTAACATGACTTCATAGTATTCAGATGTTTTCAACATGATGTCATAGTATTCAGATATCTTCAACATGACTTCATAGTATACAGGCGTTTTTTAACATGACTTCATAGTATTCAGATGATTTTTTTAACTTGACTTCATAGTATTAAGGTGTTTTCAACCTGACTTCATAGTATTCAGATGTTTTCAACATGACTTCATAGTGTTCAAATGTTTTCAGCATGACTTCATAGTATTCAGATGTTTTATTTTTAAATGACTTCATAGTATTCAGATGTTTTCGACATGACGTCATAATGTTCAGATGTTGTTTTTTTACATGACATCATAGTATTCAGATGCTTTTAACATGACTTCATATAATTCAGGTGTTTTTAACATGACTTCATAGTATTCAGATGCTTTTAACATGACGTCATATAATTCAGGTGTTTTTAACATGACTTCATAGTATACAGACGTTTTTCAACATGACTTATTAGTATTCAGATGTGTTTTTAACATGACTTCATAGTATTCAGATGGTATTTTTAACATGACTTCATAGTATTCAGATGTTTTTTGTAACATGACTTCATAGTATTCAGATGTTTCAACATGACTTCATGGTATTCAGATGTTTTTAACATGACGTCATCGTATTCAGATGTTTTTAACATGACGACATAGGATTCAGATGTTTTCAACATGCCTTAATAGTATTCAGAAGTTTTCAACCTGACTTCATAGTATTCAGATGTTTTCAACATGATATCATAATATTGACATGTTTTCAACCTGATTTCATAGTATTCAATGTTTTCAACATGATTTCATAGTATTCAGATGTCTTCAACATGACTTCATAGTATACAGACGTTTTTCAACATGACTTATTAGTATTCAGATGTGTTTTTAACATGACTTCATAGTATTCAGATGGTATTTTTAACATGACTTCATAGTATTCAGATGTTTTTTTGTAACATGACTTCATAGTATTCAGATGTTTCAACATGACTTCATGGTATTCAGATGTTTTTAACATGACGTCATCGTATTCAGATGTTTTTAACATGACGTCATAGGATTCAGATGTTTTCAACATAACTTCATGATATTCAGATGTTTTTTTAACATTACTTCATAGTATTAAGCTCGTTTTTTTAACATGACTTCATAGTATTCAGATGTTTTCAACATGATGTCATAGTATTGGCATGTTTTCAACCTGACTTCATAGTATTCAGATGTTTTCAACATGATGTCATAATATTGACATGTTTTCAACCTGACTTCATAGTATTCAATGTTTTCAAGATGATGTCATAGTATTGAGATGTTTTCAACATGACCTCATGGTATTCAAATGTTTTCGACATGACGTCATAGTGTTCAGATGTTGTTTTTTTACATGACTTCATAGTATTCAGATGCTTTTTACATGACTTCATATAATTCAGGTGTTTTTAACATTACTTCATAGTATTCAGATGCTTTTAACATGACTTCATATAATTCAGGTGTTTTTAACATGACTTCATAGTATTCAGATGCTTTTAACATGACTTCATATAATTCAGGTGTTTTTAACATGACTTCATAGTATTCAGATGTTTTTTTTTAACATGATTCCATAGTATTCAGATGTTTTCAACATGATGTCATAGTATTCAGATGTCTTCAACATGACTTCATAGTATACAGACGTTTTTTAACATGACTTCATAGTATTCAGATGATTTTTTTAACTTGACTTCATAGTGTTCAAATGTTTTCAGCATGACTTCATAGTATACAGACGTTTTTCAACATGACTTATTAGTATTCAGATGTGTTTTTAACATGACTTCATAGTATTCAGATGGTATTTTTAACATGACTTCATAGTATTCAGATGTTTTTTGTAACATGACTTCATAGTATTCAGATGTTTCAACATGACTTCATGGTATTCAGATGTTTTTAACATGACATCATCGTATTCAGATGTTTTTAACATGACGACATAGGATTCAGATGTTTTCAACATGCCTTAATAGTATTCAGAAGTTTTCAACCTGACTTCATAGTATTCAGATGTTTTCAACATGATGTCATAATATTGACATGTTTTCAACCTGACTTCATAGTATTCAATGTTTTCAACATGATGTCATAGTATTGAGATGTTTCAACATGACTTCATAGTATTCAGATGTTTTCAACATGACTTCATAGTGTTCAAATGTTTTCAGCATGACTTCATAGCATTCAGATGTTTTATTTTTAAATGACTTCATAGTATTCAGATGTTTTCGACATGACGTCATAATGTTCAGATGTTGTTTTTTTACATGACTTCAAAGTATTCAGATGCTTTTAACATGACTTCATATAATTCAGGTGTTTTTAACATGACTTCATAGTATTCAGATGCTTTTAACATGACGTCATATAATTCAGGTGTTTTTAACATGACTTCATAGTATACAGACGTTTTTCAACATGACTTATTAGTATTCAGATGTGTTTTTAACATGACTTCATAGTATTCAGATGGTATTTTCAACATGCCTTAATAGTATTCAGAAGTTTTCAACCTGACTTCATAGTATTCAGAAGTTTTCAACATGATATCATAATATTGACATGTTTTCAACCTGACTTCATAGTATTCAATGTTTTCAACATGATGTCATAGTATTCAGATGTCTTCAACATGACTTCATAGTATACAGACGTTTTTCAACATGACTTATTAGTATTCAGATGTGTTTTTAACATGACTTCATAGCATTCAGATGGTATTTTTAACATGACTTCATAGTATTCAGATGTTTCAACATGACTTCATGGTATTCAGATGTTTTTAACATGACGTCACCGTATTCAGATGTTTTTAACATGACATCATAGGATTCAGATGTTTTCAACATAACGTCATGATATTCAGATGTTTTTTTAACATTACTTCATAGTATTAAGCTCGTTTTTTTAACATGACTTCATAGTATTCAGATATTTTTAACATGCCTTAATAGTATTCAGAAGTTTTCAACCTGACTTCATAGTATTCAGATGTTTTCAACATGATGTCATAGTATTGGCATGTTTTCAACCTGACTCCATAGTATTCAGATGTTTTCAACATGATGTCATAATATTGACATGTTTTCAACCTGACTTCATAGTATTCAATGTTTTCAACACGATGTCATAGTATTGAGATGTTTCAACATGACTTCATAGTATTCAGATGTTTTCAACATGACCTCATGGTATTCAAATGTTTTCGACATGACGTCATAGTGTTCAGATGTTGTTTTTTTACATGACTTCATAGTATTCAGATGCTTTTTACATGACTTCATATAATTCAGGTGTTTTTAACATTACTTCATAGTATTCAGATGCTTTTAACATGACTTCATATAATTCAGGTGTTTTTAACATGACTTCATAGTATTCAGATGCTTTTAACATGACTTCATATAATTCAGGTGTTTTTAACATGATGTCATAGTATTCAGATGTCTTCAACATGACTTCATAGTATACAGACGTTTTTTAACATGACTTCATAGTATTCAGATGATTTTTTTAACTTGACTTCATAGTATTAAGGTGTTTTCAACCTGACTTCATAGTATTCAGATGTTTTCAACATGACTTCATAGTGTTCAAATGTTTACAGCATGACTTCATAGTATACAGACGTTTTTCAACATGACTTATTAGTATTCAGATGTGTTTTTAACATGACTTCATAGTATTCAGATGGTATTTTTAACATGACTTCATAGTATTCAGATGTTTTTTGTAACATGACTTCATAGTATTCAGATGTTTCAACATGACTTCATGGTATTCAGATGTTTTTAACATGACATCATCGTATTCAGATGTTTTTAACATGACGACATAGGATTTAGATGTTTTCAACATGCCTTAATAGTATTCAGAAGTTTTCAACCTGACTTCAAAGTATTCAGATGTTTTCAACATGATGTCATAATATTGACATGTTTTCAACCTGACGTCATAGTATTCAATGTTTTCAACATGATGTCATAGTATTGAGATGTTTCAACATGACTTCATAGTATTCAGATGTTTTCAACATGACCTCATGGTATTCAAATGTTTTCAGCATGACTTCATAGTATTCAGATGCTTTATTTTTAAATGACTTCATAGTATTCAGATGTTTTCGACATGACGTCATAGTGTTCAGATGTTGTTTTTTTACATGACTTCATAGTATTCAGATGCTTTTAACATGACTTCATATAATTCAGGTGTTTTTAACATGACTTCATAGTATTCAGATGCTTTTAACATGACTTCATATAATTCAGGTGTTTTTAACATGACTTCATAGTATTCAGATGCTTTTAACATGACTTCATATAATTCAGGTGTTTTTAACAAGACTTCATAGTATTCAGATGGTTTTTTTTAACATGACTTCATAGTATTCAGATGTTTTCAACATGATATCATAGTATTCAGATGTCTTCAACATGACTTCATAGTATACAGACGTTTTTTTAACATGACTTCATAGTATTCAGATGATTTTTTTAACTTGACTTCATAGTATTAAGGTGTTTTCAACCTGACTTCATAGTATTCAGATGTTTCAACGTGACTTCATAGTATTCAGATGTTTTCAACATGACTTATTAGTATTCAGATGTGTTTTTAACATGACTTCATAGTATTCAGATGGTTTTTTTAACATGACTTCATAGTATTCAGATGTTTTTTTGTAACATGACTTCATAGTATTCAGATGTTTCAACATGACTTCATGGTATTCAGATATTTTTAACCTGACGTCATAGGATTCAGATGTTTTCAATAACTTCATGATATTCACATGTTTTTTTAACATTACTTCATAGTATTCAGCTCGTTTTTTTAACATGACTTCATAGTATTCAGATGTTTTTAACATGACTTCATAGTATTCAGATGTTTTTAACATGCCTTAATAGTACTCAGAAGTTTTCAACCTGACTTCATAGTATTCAGATGTTTTCAACATGATATCATAGTATTGGCATGTTTTCAACCTGACTTCATAGTATTCAGATGTTTTCAACATGATGTCATAATATTGACATGTTTTCAACCTGACTTCATAGTATTGAATGTTTTCAACATGATGTCATAGTATTGAGATGTTTCAACATGACTTCATAGTATTCAGATGTTTTATTTTTAAATGACTTCATAGTATTAAGGTGTTTTCAACCTGACTTCATAGTATTCAGATGCTTTTAACATGACTTCATATAATTCAGGTGTTTTTAACATGACTTCATAGTATTCAGATGTTTTTTTTAACATGACTTCATAGTATTCAGATGTTTTCAACATGATGTCATAGTATTCAGTTGTCTTCAACATGACTTCATAGTATACAGACGTTTTTCAACATGACTTATTAGTATTCAGATGTGTTTTTAACATGACTTCATAGTATTCAGATGGTATTTTTAACATGACTTCATAGTATTCAGATGTTTTTTTGTAACATGACTTCATAGTATTCAGGTGTTTCAACATGACTTCATGGTATTCAGATGTTTTTAACATGACATCATCGTGTTCAGAGGTTTTTAACATGACGTCATAGGATTCAGATGTTTTCAACATAACTTCATGATATTCAGACGTTTTTCAACATGACTTATTAGTATTCAGATGTGTTTTTAACATGACTTCATAGTATTCAGATGTTTTTAACATGCCTTAATAGTATTCAGAAGTTTTCAAACTGACTTCATAGTATTCAGATGTTTTCAACATGATGTCATAGTATTGGCATGTTTTCAACCTGACTTCATAGTATTCAGATGTTTTCAACATGATGTCATAATATTGACATGTTTTCAACCTGACTTCATAGTATTCAATGTTTTCAACATGATGTCATAGTATTGAGATGTTTCAAAATGACTTCATAGTATTCAGATGTTTTCAACATGACCTCATGGTATTCAAATGTTTTCAGCATGACTTCATAGTATTCAGATGTTTTATTTTTAAATGACTTCATAGTATTCAGATGTTTTCGACATGACGTCATAGTGTTCAGATGTTGTTTTTTTACATGACTTCATAGTATTCAGATGCTTTTTACATGACTTCATATAATTCAGGTGTTTTTAACATGACTTCATAGTATTCATATGCTTTTAACATGACTTCATATAATTCAGGTGTTTTTAACATGACTTCATAGTATTCAGATGTTTTTTTGTAACATGACTTCATAGTATTCAGATGTTTCAACATGACTTCATGGTATTCAGATGTTTTTAACATGACGTCACCGTATTCAGATGTTTTTAACATGATGTCATAGGATTCAGATGTTTTCAACATAACTTCATGATATTCAGATGTTTTTTTTAACATTACTTCACAGTATTAAGCTAGTTTTTTTAACATGACTTCATAGTATTCAGATGTTTTTAACATGCCTTAATAGTATTCAGAAGTTTTCAACCTGACTTCATAGTATTCAGATGTTTTCAACATGATGTCATAATATTGACATGTTTTCAACCTGACTTCATAGTATTCAATGTTTTCAACATGATGTCATAGTATTGAGATGTTTCAAAATGACTTCATAGTATTCAGATGTTTTCAACATGACCTCATGGTATTCAAATGTTTTCAGCATGACTTCATAGTATTCAGATGTTTTATTTTTAAATGACTTCATAGTATTCAGATGTTTTCGACATGACGTCATAGTGTTCAGATGTTGTTTTTTTACATGACTTCATAGTATTCAGATGCTTTTTACATGACTTCATATAATTCAGGTGTTTTTAACATGACTTCATAGTATTCATATGCTTTTAACATGACTTCATATAATTCAGGTGTTTTTAACATGACTTCATAGTATTCAGATGTTTTTTTGTAACATGACTTCATAGTATTCAGATGTTTCAACATGACTTCATGGTATTCAGATGTTTTTAACATGACGTCACCGTATTCAGATGTTTTTAACATGACGTCATAGGATTCAGATGTTTTCAACATAACTTCATGATATTCAGATGTTTTTTTTAACATTACTTCACAGTATTAAGCTAGTTTTTTTAACATGACTTCATAGTATTCAGATGTTTTTAACATGCCTTAATAGTATTCAGAAGTTTTCAACCTGACTTCATAGTATTCAGATGTTTTCAACATGATGTCATAATATTGACATGTTTTCAACCTGACTTCATAGTATTCATGTTTTCAACATGATGTCATAGTATTGAGATGTTTCAACATGACTTCATAGTATTCAGATGTTTTCAACATGACCTCATGGTATTCAAATGTTTTCGACATGACGTCATAGTGTTCAGATGTTGTTTTTTTACATGACTTCATAGTATTCAGATGCTTTTTACATGACTTCTTATAATTCAGGTGTTTTTAACATTACTTCATAGTATTCAGATGCTTTTAACATGACTTCATGTAATTCAGGTGTTTTTAACATGACTTCATAGTATTCAGGTGTTTTTAACATGACTTCATAGTATTCAGATGGTTTTTTTTAACATGACTTCATAGTATTCAGATGTTTTCAACATGATGTCATAGTATTCAGATGTCTTCAACATGACTTCATAGTATACAGACGTTTTTTAACATGACTTCATAGTATTCAGATGATTTTTTTAACTTGACTTCATAGTATTAAGGTGTTTTCAACCTGACTTCATAGTATTCAGATGTTTTCAACATGACTTCATAGTGTTCAAATGTTTTCAGCATGACTTCATAGTATTCAGATGTTTTATTTTTAAATGACTTCATAGTATTCAGATGTTTTCGACATGACGTCATAATGTTCAGATGTTGTTTTTTTACATGACATCATAGTATTCAGATGCTTTTAACATGACTTCATATAATTCAGGTGTTTTTAACATGACTTCATAGTATTCAGATGCTTTTAATATGACGTCATATAATTCAGGTGTTTTAAACATGACTTCATAGTATACAGACGTTTTTCAACATGACTTATTAGTATTCAGATGTGTTTTTAACATGACTTCATAGTATTCAGATGTTTTTTGTAACATGACTTCATAGTATTCAGATGTTTCAACATGACTTTATGGTATTCAGATGTTTTTAACATGACGTCATCGTATTCAGATGTTTTTAACATGACGACATAGGATTCAGATGTTTTCAACATGCCTTAATAGTATTCAGAAGTTTTCAACCTGACTTCATAGTATTCAGATGTTTTCAACATGATGTCATAATATTGACATGTTTTCAACCTGACTTCATAGTATTCAATGTTTTCAACATGATGTCATAGTATTGAGATGTTTCAACATGACTTCATAGTATTCAGATGTTTTCAACATGACTTCATAGTGTTCAAATGTTTTCAGCATGACTTCATAGTATTCAGATGTTTTATTTTTAAATGACTTCATAGTATTCAGATGTTTTCGACATGACGTCATAATGTTCAGATGTTGTTTTTTTACATGACTTCATAGTATTCAGATGCTTTTAACATGACTTCATATAATTCAGGTGTTTTTAACATGACTTCATAGTATTCAGATGCTTTTAACATGACGTCATATAATTCAGGTGTTTTTAACATGACTTCATAGTATACAGACGTTTTTCAACATGACTTATTAGTATTCAGATGTGTTTTTAGCATGACTTCATAGTATTCAGATGGTATTTTTAACATGACTTCATAGTATTCAGATGTTTTTTGTAACATGACTTCATAGTATTCAGATGTTTCAACATGACTTCATGGTATTCAGATGTTTTTAACATGACGTCATCGTATTCAGATGTTTTTAACATGACGACATAGGATTCAGATGTTTTCAACATGCCTTAATAGAATTCAGAAGTTTTCAACCTGACTTCATAGTATTCAGATGTTTTCAACATGATATCATAATATTGACATGTTTTCAACCTGACTTCATAGTATTCAATGTTTTCAACATGATGTCATAGTATTCAGATGTCTTCAACATGACTTCATAGTATACAGACGTTTTTCAACATGACTTATTAGTATTCAGATGTGTTTTTAACATGACTTCATAGTATTCAGATGGTTTTTTTAACATGACTTCATAGTATTCAGATGTTTTTTGTAACATGACTTCATAGTATTCAGATGTTTTCAACATGATGTCATAGTATTCAGATGTCTTCAACATGACTTCATAGTATACAGACGTTTTTTAACATGACTTCATAGTATTCAGATGATTTTTTTAACTTGACTTCATAGTGTTCAAATGTTTTCAGCATGACTTCATAGTATACAGACGTTTTTCAACATGACTTATTAGTATTCAGATGTGTTTTTAACATGACTTCATAGTATTCAGATGGTATTTTTAACATGACTTCATAGTATTCAGATGTTTTTTGTAACATGACTTCATAGTATTCAGATGTTTCAACATGACTTCATGGTATTCAGATGTTTTTAACATGACGTCATCGTATTCAGATGTTTTTAACATGACGACATAGGATTCAGATGTTTTCAACATGCCTTAATAGTATTCAGAAGTTTTCAACCTGACTTCATAGTATTCAGATGTTTTCAACATGATGTCATAATATTGACATGTTTTCAACCTGACTTCATAGTATTCAATGTTTTCAACATGATGTCATAGTATTGGCATGTTTTCAACCTGACTTCATAGTATTCAGATGTTTTCAACATGATGTCATAATATTGACATGTTTTCAACCTGACTTCATAGTATTCATGTTTTCAACATGATGTCATAGTATTGAGATGTTTCAACATGACTTCATAGTATTCAGATGTTTTCAACATGACCTCATGGTATTCAAATGTTTTCGACATGACGTCATAGTGTTCAGATGTTGTTTTTTTACATGACTTCATAGTATTCAGATGCTTTTTACATGACTTCTTATAATTCAGGTGTTTTTAACATTACTTCATAGTATTCAGATGCTTTTAACATGACTTCATGTAATTCAGGTGTTTTTAACATGACTTCATAGTATTCAGGTGTTTTTAACATGACTTCATAGTATTCAGATGGTTTTTTTTAACATGACTTCATAGTATTCAGATGTTTTCAACATGATGTCATAGTATTCAGATGTCTTCAACATGACTTCATAGTATACAGACGTTTTTTAACATGACTTCATAGTATTCAGATGATTTTTTTAACTTGACTTCATAGTATTAAGGTGTTTTCAACCTGACTTCATAGTATTCAGATGTTTTCAACATGACTTCATAGTGTTCAAATGTTTTCAGCATGACTTCATAGTATTCAGATGTTTTATTTTTAAATGACTTCATAGTATTCAGATGTTTTCGACATGACGTCATAATGTTCAGATGTTGTTTTTTTACATGACATCATAGTATTCAGATGCTTTTAACATGACTTCATATAATTCAGGTGTTTTTAACATGACTTCATAGTATTCAGATGCTTTTAATATGACGTCATATAATTCAGGTGTTTTTAACATGACTTCATAGTATACAGACGTTTTTCAACATGACTTATTAGTATTCAGATGTGTTTTTAACATGACTTCATAGTATTCAGATGTTTTTTGTAACATGACTTCATAGTATTCAGATGTTTCAACATGACTTCATGGTATTCAGATGTTTTTAACATGACGTCATCGTATTCAGATGTTTTTAACATGACGACATAGGATTCAGATGTTTTCAACATGCCTTAATAGTATTCAGAAGTTTTCAACCTGACTTCATAGTATTCAGATGTTTTCAACATGATGTCATAATATTGACATGTTTTCAACCTGACTTCATAGTATTCAATGTTTTCAACATGATGTCATAGTATTGAGATGTTTCAACATGACTTCATAGTATTCAGATGTTTTCAACATGACTTCATAGTGTTCAAATGTTTTCAGCATGACTTCATAGTATTCAGATGTTTTATTTTTAAATGACTTCATAGTATTCAGATGTTTTCGACATGACGTCATAATGTTCAGATGTTGTTTTTTTACATGACTTCATAGTATTCAGATGCTTTTAACATGACTTCATATAATTCAGGTGTTTTTAACATGACTTCATAGTATTCAGATGCTTTTAACATGACGTCATATAATTCAGGTGTTTTTAACATGACTTCATAGTATACACACGTTTTTCAACATGACTTATTAGTATTCAGATGTGTTTTTAGCATGACTTCATAGTATTCAGATGGTATTTTTAACATGACTTCATAGTATTCAGATGTTTTTTGTAACATGACTTCATAGTATTCAGATGTTTCAACATGACTTCATGGTATTCAGATGTTTTTAACATGACGTCATCGTATTCAGATGTTTTTAACATGACGACATAGGATTCAGATGTTTTCAACATGCCTTAATAGAATTCAGAAGTTTTCAACCTGACTTCATAGTATTCAGATGTTTTCAACATGATATCATAATATTGACATGTTTTCAACCTGACTTCATAGTATTCAATGTTTTCAACATGATGTCATAGTATTCAGATGTCTTCAACATGACTTCATAGTATACAGACGTTTTTCAACATGACTTATTAGTATTCAGATGTGTTTTTAACATGACTTCATAGTATTCAGATGGTATTTTTAACATGACTTCATAGTATTCAGATGTTTTTTGTAACATGACTTCATAGTATTCAGATGTTTTCAACATGATGTCATAGTATTCAGATGTCTTCAACATGACTTCATAGTATACAGACGTTTTTTAACATGACTTCATAGTATTCAGATGATTTTTTTAACTTGACTTCATAGTGTTCAAATGTTTTCAGCATGACTTCATAGTATACAGACGTTTTTCAACATGACTTATTAGTATTCAGATGTGTTTTTAACATGACTTCATAGTATTCAGATGGTATTTTTAACATGACTTCATAGTATTCAGATGTTTTTTGTAACATGACTTCATAGTATTCAGATGTTTCAACATGACTTCATGGTATTCAGATGTTTTTAACATGACGTCATCGTATTCAGATGTTTTCAACATGACGACATAGGATTCAGATGTTTTCAACATGCCTTAATAGTATTCAGAAGTTTTCAACCTGACTTCATAGTATTCAGATGTTTTCAACATGATGTCATAATATTGACATGTTTTCAACCTGACTTCATAGTATTCAATGTTTTCAACATGATGTCATAGTATTGAGATGTTTCAACATGACTTCATAGTATTCAGATGTTTTCAACATGACTTCATAGTGTTCAAATGTTTTCAGCATGACTTCATAGTATTCAGATGTTTTATTTTTAAATGACTTCATAGTATTCAGATGTTTTCGACATGACGTCATAATGTTCAGATGTTGTTTTTTTACATGACTTCATAGTATTCAGATGCTTTTAACATGACTTCATATAATTCAGGTGTTTTTAACATGACTTCATAGTATTCAGATGCTTTTAACATGACGTCATATAATTCAGGTGTTTTTAACATGACTTCATAGTATACAGACGTTTTTCAACATGACTTATTAGTATTCAGATGTGTTTTTAGCATGACTTCATAGTATTCAGATGGTATTTTTAACATGACTTCATAGTATTCAGATGTTTTTTGTAACATGACTTCATAGTATTCAGATGTTTCAACATGATGTCATAGTATTGGCATGTTTTCAACCTGACTTCATAGTATTCAGATGTTTTCAACATGATGTCATAATATTGACATGTTTTCAACCTGACTTCATAGTATTCATGTTTTCAACATGATGTCATAGTATTGAGATGTTTCAACATGACTTCATAGTATTCAGATGTTTTCAACATGACCTCATGGTATTCAAATGTTTTCGACATGACGTCATAGTGTTCAGATGTTGTTTTTTTACATGACTTCATAGTATTCAGATGCTTTTTACATGACTTCTTATAATTCAGGTGTTTTTAACATTACTTCATAGTATTCAGATGCTTTTAACATGACTTCATGTAATTCAGGTGTTTTTAACATGACTTCATAGTATTCAGGTGTTTTTAACATGACTTCATAGTATTCAGATGGTTTTTTTTAACATGACTTCATAGTATTCAGATGTTTTCAACATGATGTCATAGTATTCAGATGTCTTCAACATGACTTCATAGTATACAGACGTTTTTTAACATGACTTCATAGTATTCAGATGATTTTTTTAACTTGACTTCATAGTATTAAGGTGTTTTCAACCTGACTTCATAGTATTCAGATGTTTTCAACATGACTTCATAGTGTTCAAATGTTTTCAGCATGACTTCATAGTATTCAGATGTTTTATTTTTAAATGACTTCATAGTATTCAGATGTTTTCGACATGACGTCATAATGTTCAGATGTTGTTTTTTTACATGACATCATAGTATTCAGATGCTTTTAACATGACTTCATATAATTCAGGTGTTTTTAACATGACTTCATAGTATTCAGATGCTTTTAATATGACGTCATATAATTCAGGTGTTTTTAACATGACTTCATAGTATACAGACGTTTTTCAACATGACTTATTAGTATTCAGATGTGTTTTTAACATGACTTCATAGTATTCAGATGTTTTTTGTAACATGACTTCATAGTATTCAGATGTTTCAACATGACTTCATGGTATTCGGATGTTTTTAACATGACGTCATCGTATTCAGATGTTTTTAACATGACGACATAGGATTCAGATGTTTTCAACATGCCTTAATAGTATTCAGAAGTTTTCAACCTGACTTCATAGTATTCAGATGTTTTCAACATGATGTCATAATATTGACATGTTTTCAACCTGACTTCATAGTATTCAATGTTTTCAACATGATGTCATAGTATTGAGATGTTTCAACATGACTTCATAGTATTCAGATGTTTTCAACATGACTTCATAGTGTTCAAATGTTTTCAGCATGACTTCATAGTATTCAGATGTTTTATTTTTAAATGACTTCATAGTATTCAGATGTTTTCGACATGACGTCATAATGTTCAGATGTTGTTTTTTTACATGACTTCATAGTATTCAGATGCTTTTAACATGACTTCATATAATTCAGGTGTTTTTAACATGACTTCATAGTATTCAGATGCTTTTAACATGACGTCATATAATTCAGGTGTTTTTAACATGACTTCATAGTATACAGACGTTTTTCAACATGACTTATTAGTATTCAGATGTGTTTTTAGCATGACTTCATAGTATTCAGATGGTATTTTTAACATGACTTCATAGTATTCAGATGTTTTTTGTAACATGACTTCATAGTATTCAGATGTTTCAACATGACTTCATGGTATTCAGATGTTTTTAACATGACGTCATCGTATTCAGATGTTTTTAACATGACGACATAGGATTCAGATGTTTTCAACATGCCTTAATAGAATTCAGAAGTTTTCAACCTGACTTCATAGTATTCAGATGTTTTCAACATGATATCATAATATTGACATGTTTTCAACCTGACTTCATAGTATTCAATGTTTTCAACATGATGTCATAGTATTCAGATGTCTTCAACATGACTTCATAGTATACAGACGTTTTTCAACATGACTTATTAGTATTCAGATGTGTTTTTAACATGACTTCATAGTATTCAGATGGTATTTTTAACATGACTTCATAGTATTCAGATGTTTTTTGTAACATGACTTCATAGTATTCAGATGTTTTCAACATGATGTCATAGTATTCAGATGTCTTCAACATGACTTCATAGTATACAGACGTTTTTTAACATGACTTCATAGTATTCAGATGATTTTTTTAACTTGACTTCATAGTGTTCAAATGTTTTCAGCATGACTTCATAGTATACAGACGTTTTTCAACATGACTTATTAGTATTCAGATGTGTTTTTAACATGACTTCATAGTATTCAGATGGTATTTTTAACATGACTTCATAGTATTCAGATGTTTTTTGTAACATGACTTCATAGTATTCAGATGTTTCAACATGACTTCATGGTATTCAGATGTTTTTAACATGACGTCATCGTATTCAGATGTTTTTAACATGACGACATAGGATTCAGATGTTTTCAACATGCCTTAATAGTATTCAGAAGTTTTCAACCTGACTTCATAGTATTCAGATGTTTTCAACATGATGTCATAATATTGACATGTTTTCAACCTGACTTCATAGTATTCAATGTTTTCAACATGATGTCATAGTATTGAGATGTTTCAACATGACTTCATAGTATTCAGATGTTTTCAACATGACTTCATAGTGTTCAAATGTTTTCAGCATGACTTCATAGTATTCAGATGTTTTATTTTTAAATGACTTCATAGTATTCAGATGTTTTCGACATGACGTCATAATGATCAGATGTTGTTTTTTTACATGACTTCATAGTATTCAGATGCTTTTAACATGACTTCATATAATTCAGGTGTTTTTAACATGACTTCATAGTATTCAGATGCTTTTAACATGACGTCATATAATTCAGGTGTTTTTAACATGACTTCATAGTATACAGACGTTTTTCAACATGACTTATTAGTATTCAGATGTGTTTTTAGCATGACTTCATAGTATTCAGATGGTATTTTTAACATGACTTCATAGTATTCAGATGTTTTTTGTAACATGACTTCATAGTATTCAGATGTTTCAACATGACTTCATGGTATTCAGATGTTTTTAACATGACGTCATCGTATTCAGATGTTTTTAACATGACGACATAGGATTCAGATGTTTTCAACATGCCTTAATAGAATTCAGAAGTTTTCAACCTGACTTCATAGTATTCAGATGTTTTCAACATGATATCATAATATTGACATGTTTTCAACCTGACTTCATAGTATTCAATGTTTTCAACATGATGTCATAGTATTCAGATGTCTTCAACATGACTTCATAGTATACAGACGTTTTTCAACATGACTTATTAGTATTCAGATGTGTTTTTAACATGACTTCATAGTATTCAGATGGTATTTTTAACATGACTTCATAGTATTCAGATGTTTCAACATGACTTCATGGTATTCAGATGTTTTTAACATGACGTCACCGTATTCAGATGTTTTTAACATGACGTCATAGGATTCAGATGTTTTCAACATAACTTCATGACATTCAGATGTTTTTTTAACATTACTTCATAGTATTAAGCTCGTTTTTTTAACATGACTTCATAGTATTCAGATATTTTCAACATGATGTCATACTATTGGCATGTTTTCAACCTGACTTCATAGTATTCAGATGTTTTCAACATGATGTCATAATATTGACATGTTTTCAACCTGACTTCATAGTATTCAATGTTTTCAACATGATGTCATAGTACTGAGATGTTTCAACATGACTTCATAGTATTCAGATGTTTTCAACATGACCTCATGGTATTCAAATGTTTTCGACATGACGTCATAGTGTTCAGATGTTGTTTTTTTACATGACTTCATAGTATTCAGATGCTTTTTACATGACTTCATATAATTCAGGTGTTTTTAACATTACTTCATAGTATTCAGATGCTTTTAACATGACTTCATATAATTCAGGTGTTTTTAACATGACTTCATAGTATTCAGATGCTTTTAACATGACTTCATATAATTCAGGTGTTTTTAACATGACTTCATAGTATTCAGATGGTTTTTTTTAACATGACTTCATAGTAATCAGATGTTTTCAACATGATGTCATAGTATTCAGATGTCTTCAACATGACTTCATAGTATACAGACGTTTTTTAACATGACTTCATAGTATTCAGATGATTTTTTTAACTTGACTTCATAGTATTAAGGTGTTTTCAACCTGACTTCATAGTATTCAGATGTTTTCAACATGACTTCATAGTGTTCAAATGTTTACAGCATGACTTCATAGTATACAGACGTTTTTCAACATGACTTATTAGTATTCAGATGTGTTTTTAACATGACTTCATAGTATTCAGATGGTATTTTTAACATGACTTCATAGTATTCAGATGTTTTATGTAACATGACTTCATAGTATTCAGATGTTTCAACATGACTTCATGGTATTCAGATGTTTTTAACATGACATCATCGTATTCAGATGTTTTTAACATGACGACATAGGATTCAGATGTTTTCAACATGCCTTAAAAGTATTCAGAAGTTTTCAACCTGACTTCATAGTATTCAGATGTTTTCAACATGATGTCATAATATTGACATGTTTTCAACCTGACTTCATAATATTCAATGTTTTCAACATGATGTCATAGTATTGAGATGTTTCAACATGACTTCATAGTATTCAGATGTTTTCAACATGCCCTCATGGTATTCAAATGTTTTCAGCATGACTTCATAGTATTCAGATGCTTTATTTTTAAATGACTTCATAGTATTCAGATGTTTTCGACATGACGTCATAGTGTTCAGATGTTGTTTTTTTACATGACTTCATAGTATTCAGATGCTTTTTACATGACTTCATATAATTCAGGTGTTTTTAACATGACTTCATAGTATTCAGATGCTTTTAACATGACTTCATATAATTCAGGTGTTTTTAACATGACTTCATAGTATTCAGATGCTTTTAACATGACTTCATATAATTCAGGTGTTTTTAACAAGACTTCATAGTATTCAGATGGTTTTTTTTAACATGACTTCATAGTATTCAGATGTTTTCAACATGATATCATAGTATTCAGATGTCTTCAACATGACTTCATAGTATACAGACGTTTTTTAACATGACTTCATAGTATTCAGATGATTTTTTTAACTTGAGTTCATAGTATTAAGGTGTTTTCAACCTGACTTCATAGTATTCAGATGTATCAACGTGACTTCATAGTATTCAGATGTTTTCAACATGACTTATTAGTATTCAGATGTGTTTTTAACATGACTTCATAGTATTCAGATGGTTTTTTTAACATGACTTCATAGTATTCAGATATTTTTTTGTAACATGACTTCATAGTATTCAGATGTTTCAACATGACTTCATGGTATTCAGATGTTTTTAACATGACTTCATAGTATTCAGATGTTTTTAACATGCCTTAATAGTACTCAGAAGTTTTCAACCTGACTTCATAGTATTCAATGTTTTCAACATGATGTCATAGTATTCAGATGTCTTCAACATGACTTCATAGTATACAGACGTTTTTCAACATGACTTATTAGTATTCAGATGTGTTTTTAACATGACTTCATAGTATTCAGATGGTATTTTTAACATGACTTCATAGTATTCAGATGTTTTTTGTAACATGACTTCATAGTATTCAGATGTTTTCAACATGATGTCATAGTATTCAGATGTCTTCAACATGACTTCATAGTATACAGACGTTTTTTAACATGACTTCATAGTATTCAGATGATTTTTTTAACTTGACTTCATAGTGTTCAAATGTTTTCAGCATGACTTCATAGTATACAGACGTTTTTCAACATGACTTATTAGTATTCAGATGTGTTTTTAACATGACTTCATAGTATTCAGATGGTATTTTTAACATGACTTCATAGTATTCAGATGTTTTTTGTAACATGACTTCATAGTATTCAGATGTTTCAACATGACTTCATGGTATTCAGATGTTTTTAACATGACGTCATCGTATTCAGATGTTTTTAACATGACGACATAGGATTCAGATGTTTTCAACATGCCTTAATAGTATTCAGAAGTTTTCAACCTGACTTCATAGTATTCAGATGTTTTCAACATGATGTCATAATATTGACATGTTTTCAACCTGACTTCATAGTATTCAATGTTTTCAACATGATGTCATAGTATTGAGATGTTTCAACATGACTTCATAGTATTCAGATGTTTTCAACATGACTTCATAGTGTTCAAATGTTTTCAGCATGACTTCATAGTATTCAGATGTTTTATTTTTAAATGACTTCATAGTATTCAGATGTTTTCGACATGACGTCATAATGTTCAGATGTTGTTTTTTTACATGACTTCATAGTATTCAGATGCTTTTAACATGACTTCATATAATTCAGGTGTTTTTAACATGACTTCATAGTATTCAGATGCTTTTAACATGACGTCATATAATTCAGGTGTTTTTAACATGACTTCATAGTATACAGACGTTTTTCAACATGACTTATTAGTATTCAGATGTGTTTTTAGCATGACTTCATAGTATTCAGATGGTATTTTTAACATGACTTCATAGTATTCAGATGTTTTTTGTAACATGACTTCATAGTATTCAGATGTTTCAACATGATGTCATAGTATTGGCATGTTTTCAACCTGACTTCATAGTATTCAGATGTTTTCAACATGATGTCATAATATTGACATGTTTTCAACCTGACTTCATAGTATTCATGTTTTCAACATGATGTCATAGTATTGAGATGTTTCAACATGACTTCATAGTATTCAGATGTTTTCAACATGACCTCATGGTATTCAAATGTTTTCGACATGACGTCATAGTGTTCAGATGTTGTTTTTTTACATGACTTCATAGTATTCAGATGCTTTTTACATGACTTCTTATAATTCAGGTGTTTTTAACATTACTTCATAGTATTCAGATGCTTTTAACATGACTTCATGTAATTCAGGTGTTTTTAACATGACTTCATAGTATTCAGGTGTTTTTAACATGACTTCATAGTATTCAGATGGTTTTTTTTAACATGACTTCATAGTATTCAGATGTTTTCAACATGATGTCATAGTATTCAGATGTCTTCAACATGACTTCATAGTATACAGACGTTTTTTAACATGACTTCATAGTATTCAGATGATTTTTTTAACTTGACTTCATAGTATTAAGGTGTTTTCAACCTGACTTCATAGTATTCAGATGTTTTCAACATGACTTCATAGTGTTCAAATGTTTTCAGCATGACTTCATAGTATTCAGATGTTTTATTTTTAAATGACTTCATAGTATTCAGATGTTTTCGACATGACGTCATAATGTTCAGATGTTGTTTTTTTACATGACATCATAGTATTCAGATGCTTTTAACATGACTTCATATAATTCAGCTGTTTTTAACATGACTTCATAGTATTCAGATGCTTTTAATATGACGTCATATAATTCAGGTGTTTTTAACATGACTTCATAGTATACAGACGTTTTTCAACATGACTTATTAGTATTCAGATGTGTTTTTAACATGACTTCATAGTATTCAGATGTTTTTTGTAACATGACTTCATAGTATTCAGATGTTTCAACATGACTTCATGGTATTCAGATGTTTTTAACATGACGTCATCGTATTCAGATGTTTTTAACATGACGACATAGGATTCAGATGTTTTCAACATGCCTTAATAGTATTCAGAAGTTTTCAACCTGACTTCATAGTATTCAGATGTTTTCAACATGATGTCATAATATTGACATGTTTTCAACCTGACTTCATAGTATTCAATGTTTTCAACATGATGTCATAGTATTGAGATGTTTCAACATGACTTCATAGTATTCAGATGTTTTCAACATGACCTCATGGTATTCAAATGTTTTCAGCATGACTTCATAGTATTCAGATGCTTTATTTTTAAATGACTTCATAGTATTCAGATGTTTTCGACATGACGTCATAGTGTTCAGATGTTGTTTTTTTACATGACTTCATAGTATTCAGATGCTTTTTACATGACTTCATATAATTCAGGTGTTTTTAACATGACTTCATAGTATTCAGATGCTTTTAACATGACTTCATATAATTCAGGTGTTTTTAACATGACTTCATAGTATTCAGATGCTTTTAACATGACTTCATATAATTCAGGTGTTTTTAACAAGACTTCATAGTATTCAGATGGTTTTTTTTAAAATGACTTCATAGTATTCAGATGTTTTCAACATGATATCATAGTATTCAGATGTCTTCAACATGACTTCATAGTATACAGACGTTTTTTAACATGACTTCATAGTATTCAGATGATTTTTTTAACTTGACTTCATAGTATTAAGGTGTTTTCAACCTGACTTCATAGTATTCAGATGTATCAACGTGACTTCATAGTATTCAGATGTTTTCAACATGACTTATTAGTATTCAGATGTGTTTTTAACATGACTTCATAGTATTCAGATGGTTTTTTTAACATGACTTCATAGTATTCAGATGTTTTTTTGTAACATGACTTCATAGTATTCAGATGTTTCAACATGACTTCATGGTATTCAGATGTTTTTAACATGACTTCATAGTATTCAGATGTTTTTAACATGCCTTAATAGTACTCAGAAGTTTTCAACCTGACTTCATAGTATTCAATGTTTTCAACATGATGTCATAGTATTCAGATGTCTTCAACATGACTTCATAGTATACAGACGTTTTTCAACATGACTTATTAGTATTCAGATGTGTTTTTAACATGACTTCATAGTATTCAGATGGTATTTTTAACATGACTTCATAGTATTCAGATGTTTTTTGTAACATGACTTCATAGTATTCAGATGTTTTCAACATGATGTCATAGTATTCAGATGTCTTCAACATGACTTCATAGTATACAGACGTTTTTTAACATGACTTCATAGTATTCAGATGATTTTTTTAACTTGACTTCATAGTGTTCAAATGTTTTCAGCATGACTTCATAGTATACAGACGTTTTTCAACATGACTTATTAGTATTCAGATGTGTTTTTAACATGACTTCATAGTATTCAGATGGTATTTTTAACATGACTTCATAGTATTCAGATGTTTTTTGTAACATGACTTCATAGTATTCAGATGTTTCAACATGACTTCATGGTATTCAGATGTTTTTAACATGACGTCATCGTATTCAGATGTTTTTAACATGACGACATAGGATTCAGATGTTTTCAACATGCCTTAATAGTATTCAGAAGTTTTCAACCTGACTTCATAGTATTCAGATGTTTTCAACATGATGTCATAATATTGACATGTTTTCAACCTGACTTCATAGTATTCAATGTTTTCAACATGATGTCATAGTATTGAGATGTTTCAACATGACTTCATAGTATTCAGATGTTTTCAACATGACTTCATAGTGTTCAAATGTTTTCAGCATGACTTCATAGTATTCAGATGTTTTATTTTTAAATGACTTCATAGTATTCAGATGTTTTCGACATGACGTCATAATGTTCAGATGTTGTTTTTTTACATGACTTCATAGTATTCAGATGCTTTTAACATGACTTCATATAATTCAGGTGTTTTTAACATGACTTCATAGTATTCAGATGCTTTTAACATGACGTCATATAATTCAGGTGTTTTTAACATGACTTCATAGTATACAGACGTTTTTCAACATGACTTATTAGTATTCAGATGTGTTTTTAGCATGACTTCATAGTATTCAGATGGTATTTTTAACATGACTTCATAGTATTCAGATGTTTTTTGTAACATGACTTCATAGTATTCAGATGTTTCAACATGATGTCATAGTATTGGCATGTTTTCAACCTGACTTCATAGTATTCAGATGTTTTCAACATGATGTCATAATATTGACATGTTTTCAACCTGACTTCATAGTATTCATGTTTTCAACATGATGTCATAGTATTGAGATGTTTCAACATGACTTCATAGTATTCAGATGTTTTCAACATGACCTCATGGTATTCAAATGTTTTCGACATGACGTCATAGTGTTCAGATGTTGTTTTTTTACATGACTTCATAGTATTCAGATGCTTTTTACATGACTTCTTATAATTCAGGTGTTTTTAACATTACTTCATAGTATTCAGATGCTTTTAACATGACTTCATGTAATTCAGGTGTTTTTAACATGACTTCATAGTATTCAGGTGTTTTTAACATGACTTCATAGTATTCAGATGGTTTTTTTTAACATGACTTCATAGTATTCAGATGTTTTCAACATGATGTCATAGTATTCAGATGTCTTCAACATGACTTCATAGTATACAGACGTTTTTTAACATGACTTCATAGTATTCAGATGATTTTTTTAACTTGACTTCATAGTATTAAGGTGTTTTCAACCTGACTTCATAGTATTCAGATGTTTTCAACATGACTTCATAGTGTTCAAATGTTTTCAGCATGACTTCATAGTATTCAGATGTTTTATTTTTAAATGACTTCATAGTATTCAGATGTTTTCGACATGACGTCATAATGTTCAGATGTTGTTTTTTTACATGACATCATAGTATTCAGATGCTTTTAACATGACTTCATATAATTCAGGTGTTTTTAACATGACTTCATAGTATTCAGATGCTTTTAATATGACGTCATATAATTCAGGTGTTTTTAACATGACTTCATAGTATACAGACGTTTTTCAACATGACTTATTAGTATTCAGATGTGTTTTTAACATGACTTCATAGTATTCAGATGTTTTTTGTAACATGACTTCATAGTATTCAGATGTTTCAACATGACTTCATGGTATTCAGATGTTTTTAACATGACGTCATCGTATTCAGATGTTTTTAACATGACGACATAGGATTCAGATGTTTTCAACATGCCTTAATAGTATTCAGAAGTTTTCAACATGACTTCATAGTATTCAGATGTTTTCAACATGATGTCATAATATTGACATGTTTTCAACCTGACTTCATTGTATTCAATGTTTTCAACATGATGTCATAGTATTGAGATGTTTCAACATGACTTCATAGTATTCAGATGTTTTCAACATGACTTCATAGTGTTCAAATGTTTTCAGCATGACTTCATAGTATTCAGATGTTTTATTTTTAAATGACTTCATAGTATTCAGATGTTTTCGACATGACGTCATAATGTTCAGATGTTGTTTTTTTACATGACTTCATAGTATTCAGATGCTTTTAACATGACTTCATATAATTCAGGTGTTTTTAACATGACTTCATAGTATTCAGATGCTTTTAACATGACGTCATATAATTCAGGTGTTTTTAACATGACTTCATAGTATACAGACGTTTTTCAACATGACTTATTAGTATTCAGATGTGTTTTTAGCATGACTTCATAGTATTCAGATGGTATTTTTAACATGACTTCATAGTATTCAGATGTTTTTTGTAACATGACTTCATAGTATTCAGATGTTTCAACATGACTTCATGGTATTCAGATGTTTTTAACATGACGTCATCGTATTCAGATGTTTTTAACATGACGACATAGGATTCAGATGTTTTCAACATGCCTTAATAGAATTCAGAAGTTTTCAACCTGACTTCATAGTATTCAGATGTTTTCAACATGATATCATAATATTGACATGTTTTCAACCTGACTTCATAGTATTCAATGTTTTCAACATGATGTCATAGTATTCAGATGTCTTCAACATGACTTCATAGTATACAGACGTTTTTCAACATGACTTATTAGTATTCAGATGTGTTTTTAACATGACTTCATAGTATTCAGATGGTATTTTTAACATGACTTCATAGTATTCAGATGTTTTTTGTAACATGACTTCATAGTATTCAGATGTTTTCAACATGATGTCATAGTATTCAGATGTCTTCCACATGACTTCATAGTATACAGACGTTTTTTAACATGACTTCATAGTATTCAGATGATTTTTTTAACTTGACTTCATAGTGTTCAAATGTTTTCAGCATGACTTCATAGTATACAGACGTTTTTCAACATGACTTATTAGTATTCAGATGTGTTTTTAACATGACTTCATAGTATTCAGATGGTATTTTTAACATGACTTCATATTATTCAGATGTTTTTTGTAACATGACTTCATAGTATTCAGATGTTTCAACATGACTTCATGGTATTCAGATGTTTTTAACATGACGTCATCGTATTCAGATGTTTTTAACATGACGACATAGGATTCAGATGTTTTCAACATGCCTTAATAGTATTCAGAAGTTTTCAACCTGACTTCATAGTATTCAGATGTTTTCAACATGATGTCATAATATTGACATGTTTTCAACCTGACTTCATAGTATTCAATGTTTTCAACATGATGTCATAGTATTGAGATGTTTCAACATGACTTCATAGTATTCAGATGTTTTCAACATGACTTCATAGTGTTCAAATGTTTTCAGCATGACTTCATAGTATTCAGATGTTTTATTTTTAAATGACTTCATAGTATTCAGATGTTTTCGACATGACGTCATAATGATCAGATGTTGTTTTTTTACATGACTTCATAGTATTCAGATGCTTTTAACATGACTTCATATAATTCAGGTGTTTTTAACATGACTTCATAGTATTCAGATGCTTTTAACATGACGTCATATAATTCAGGTGTTTTTAACATGACTTCATAGTATACAGACGTTTTTCAACATGACTTATTAGTATTCAGATGTGTTTTTAGCATGACTTCATAGTATTCAGATGGTATTTTTAACATGACTTCATAGTATTCAGATGTTTTTTGTAACATGACTTCATAGTATTCAGATGTTTCAACATGACTTCATGGTATTCAGATGTTTTTAACATGACGTCATCGTATTCAGATGTTTTTAACATGACGACATATGATTCAGATGTTTTCAACATGCCTTAATATAATTCAGAAGTTTTCAACCTGACTTCATAGTATTCAGATGTTTTCAACATGATATCATAATATTGACATGTTTTCAACCTGACTTCATAGTATTCAATGTTTTCAACATGATGTCATAGTATTCAGATGTCTTCAACATGACTTCATAGTATACAGACGTTTTTCAACATGACTTATTAGTATTCAGATGTGTTTTTAACATGACTTCATAGTATTCAGATGGTATTTTTAACATGACTTCATAGTATTCAGATGTTTCAACATGACTTCATGGTATTCAGATGTTTTTAACATGACGTCACCGTATTCAGATGTTTTTAACATGACGTCATAGGATTCAGATGTTTTCAACATAACTTCATGACATTCAGATGTTTTTTTAACATTACTTCATAGTATTAAGCTCGTTTTTTTAACATGACTTCATAGTATTCAGATATTTTCAACATGATGTCATACTATTGGCATGTTTTCAACCTGACTTCATAGTATTCAGATGTTTTCAACATGATGTCATAATATTGACATGTTTTCAACCTGACTTCATAGTATTCAATGTTTTCAACATGATGTCATAGTATTGAGATGTTTCAACATGACTTCATAGTATTCAGATGTTTTATTTTTAAATGACTTCATAGTATTAAGGTGTTTTCAACCTGACTTCATAGTATTCAGATGTTTTCAACATGACTTCATAGTGTTCAAATGTTTTCAGCATGACTTCATAGTATTCAGATGTTTTATTTTTAAATGACTTCATAGTATTCAGATGTTTTCGACATGACGTCATAATGTTCAGATGTTGTTTTTTTACATGACTTCATAGTATTCAGATGCTTTTAACATGACTTCATATAATTCAGGTGTTTTTAACATGACTTCATAGTATTCAGATGCTTTTAACATGACGTCATATAATTCAGGTGTTTTTAACATGACTTCATAGTATACAGACGTTTTTCAACATGACTTATTAGTATTCAGATGTGTTTTTAGCATGACTTCATAGTATTCAGATGGTATTTTTAACATGACTTCATAGTATTCAGATGTTTTTTGTAACATGACTTCATAGTATTCAGATGTTTCAACATGACTTCATGGTATTCAGATGTTTTTAACATGACGTCATCGTATTCAGATGTTTTTAACATGACGACATAGGATTCAGATGTTTTCAACATGCCTTAATAGAATTCAGAAGTTTTCAACCTGACTTCATAGTATTCAGATGTTTTCAACATGATATCATAATATTGACATGTTTTCAACCTGACTTCATAGTATTCAATGTTTTCAACATGATGTCATAGTATTCAGATGTCTTCAACATGACTTCATAGTATACAGACGTTTTTCAACATGACTTATTAGTATTCAGATGTGTTTTTAACATGACTTCATAGTATTCAGATGGTATTTTTAACATGACTTCATAGTATTCAGATGTTTTTTGTAACATGACTTCATAGTATTCAGATGTTTTCAACATGATGTCATAGTATTCAGATGTCTTCAACATGACTTCATAGTATACAGACGTTTTTTAACATGACTTCATAGTATTCAGATGATTTTTTTAACTTGACTTCATAGTGTTCAAATGTTTTCAGCATGACTTCATAGTATACAGACGTTTTTCAACATGTCTTATTAGTATTCAGATGTGTTTTTAACATGACTTCATAGTATTCAGATGGTATTTTTAACATGACTTCATATTATTCAGATGTTTTTTGTAACATGACTTCATAGTATTCAGATGTTTCAACATGACTTCATGGTATTCAGATGTTTTTAACATGACGTCATCGTATTCAGATGTTTTTAACATGACGACATAGGATTCAGATGTTTTCAACATGCCTTAATAGTATTCAGAAGTTTTCAACCTGACTTCATAGTATTCAGATGTTTTCAACATGATGTCATAATATTGACATGTTTTCAACCTGACTTCATAGTATTCAATGTTTTCAACATGATGTCATAGTATTGAGATGTTTCAACATGACTTCATAGTATTCAGATGTTTTCAACATGACTTCATAGTGTTCAAATGTTTTCAGCATGACTTCATAGTATTCAGATGTTTTATTTTTAAATGACTTCATAGTATTCAGATGTTTTCGACATGACGTCATAATGATCAGATGTTGTTTTTTTACATGACTTCATAGTATTCAGATGCTTTTAACATGACTTCATATAATTCAGGTGTTTTTAACATGACTTCATAGTATTCAGATGCTTTTAACATGACGTCATATAATTCAGGTGTTTTTAACATGACTTCATAGTATACAGACGTTTTTCAACATGACTTATTAGTATTCAGATGTGTTTTTAGCATGACTTCATAGTATTCAGATGGTATTTTTAACATGACTTCATAGTATTCAGATGTTTTTTGTAACATGACTTCATAGTATTCAGATGTTTCAACATGACTTCATGGTATTCAGATGTTTTTAACATGACGTCATCGTATTCAGATGTTTTTAACATGACGACATATGATTCAGATGTTTTCAACATGCCTTAATAGAATTCAGAAGTTTTCAACCTGACTTCATAGTATTCAGATGTTTTCAACATGATATCATAATATTGACATGTTTTCAACCTGACTTCATAGTATTCAATGTTTTCAACATGATGTCATAGTATTCAGATGTCTTCAACATGACTTCATAGTATACAGACGTTTTTCAACATGACTTATTAGTATTCAGATGTGTTTTTAACATGACTTCATAGTATTCAGATGGTATTTTTAACATGACTTCATAGTATTCAGATGTTTCAACATGACTTCATGGTATTCAGATGTTTTTAACATGACGTCACCGTATTCAGATGTTTTTAACATGACGTCATAGGATTCAGATGTTTTCAACATAACTTCATGACATTCAGATGTTTTTTTAACATTACTTCATAGTATTAAGCTCGTTTTTTTAACATGACTTCATAGTATTCAGATATTTTCAACATGATGTCATACTATTGGCATGTTTTCAACCTGACTTCATAGTATTCAGATGTTTTCAACATGATGTCATAATATTGACATGTTTTCAACCTGACTTCATAGTATTCAATGTTTTCAACATGATGTCATAGTATTGAGATGTTTCAACATGACTTCATAGTATTCAGATGTTTTATTTTTAAATGACTTCATAGTATTAAGGTGTTTTCAACCTGACTTCATAGTATTCAGATGTTTTCAACATGACTTCATAGTGTTCAAATGTTTTCAGCATGACTTCATAGTATTCAGATGTTTTATTTTTAAATGACTTCATAGTATTCAGATGTTTTCGACATGACGTCATAATGTTCAGATGTTGTTTTTTTACATGACTTCATAGTATTCAGATGCTTTTAACATGACTTCATATAATTCAGGTGTTTTTAACATGACTTCATAGTATTCAGATGCTTTTAACATGACGTCATATAATTCAGGTGTTTTTAACATGACTTCATAGTATACAGACGTTTTTCAACATGACTTATTAGTATTCAGATGTGTTTTTAGCATGACTTCATAGTATTCAGATGGTATTTTTAACATGACTTCATAGTATTCAGATGTTTTTTGTAACATGACTTCATAGTATTCAGATGTTTCAACATGACTTCATGGTATTCAGATGTTTTTAACATGACGTCATCATATTCAGATGTTTTTAACATGACGACATAGGATTCAGATGTTTTCAACATGCCTTAATAGAATTCAGAAGTTTTCAACCTGACTTCATAGTATTCAGATGTTTTCAACATGATATCATAATATTGACATGTTTTCAACCTGACTTCATAGTATTCAATGTTTTCAACATGATGTCATAGTATTCAGATGTCTTCAACATGACTTCATAGTATACAGACGTTTTTCAACATGACTTATTAGTATTCAGATGTGTTTTTAACATGACTTCATAGTATTCAGATGGTATTTTTAACATGACTTCATAGTATTCAGATGTTTTTTGTAACATGACTTCATAGTATTCAGATGTTTTCAACATGATGTCATAGTATTCAGATGTCTTCAACATGACTTCATAGTATACAGACGTTTTTTAACATGACTTCATAGTATTCAGATGATTTTTTTAACTTGACTTCATAGTGTTCAAATGTTTTCAGCATGACTTCATAGTATACAGACGTTTTTCAACATGACTTATTAGTATTCAGATGTGTTTTTAACATGACTTCATAGTATTCAGATGGTATTTTTAACATGACTTCATATTATTCAGATGTTTTTTGTAACATGACTTCATAGTATTCAGATGTTTCAACATGACTTCATGGTATTCAGATGTTTTTAACATGACGTCATCGTATTCAGATGTTTTTAACATGACGACATAGGATTCAGATGTTTTCAACATGCCTTAATAGTATTCAGAAGTTTTCAACCTGACTTCATAGTATTCAGATGTTTTCAACATGATGTCATAATATTGACATGTTTTCAACCTGACTTCATAGTATTCAATGTTTTCAACATGATGTCATAGTATTGAGATGTTTCAACATGACTTCATAGTATTCAGATGTTTTCAACATGACTTCATAGTGTTCAAATGTTTTCAGCATGACTTCATAGTATTCAGATGTTTTATTTTTAAATGACTTCATAGTATTCAGATGTTTTCGACATGACGTCATAATGATCAGATGTTGTTTTTTTACATGACTTCATAGTATTCAGATGCTTTTAACATGACTTCATATAATTCAGGTGTTTTTAACATGACTTCATAGTATTCAGATGCTTTTAACATGACGTCATATAATTCAGGTGTTTTTAACATGACTTCATAGTATACAGACGTTTTTCAACATGACTTATTAGTATTCAGATGTGTTTTTAGCATGACTTCATAGTATTCAGATGGTATTTTTAACATGACTTCATAGTATTCAGATGTTTTTTGTAACATGACTTCATAGTATTCAGATGTTTCAACATGACTTCATGGTATTCAGATGTTTTTAACATGACGTCATCGTATTCAGATGTTTTTAACATGACGACATATGATTCAGATGTTTTCAACATGCCTTAATAGAATTCAGAAGTTTTCAACCTGACTTCATAGTATTCAGATGTTTTCAACATGATATCATAATATTGACATGTTTTCAACCTGACTTCATAGTATTCAATGTTTTCAACATGATGTCATAGTATTCAGATGTCTTCAACATGACTTCATAGTATACAGACGTTTTTCAACATGACTTATTAGTATTCAGATGTGTTTTTAACATGACTTCATAGTATTCAGATGGTATTTTTAACATGACTTCATAGTATTCAGATGTTTCAACATGACTTCATGGTATTCAGATGTTTTTAACATGACGTCACCGTATTCAGATGTTTTTAACATGACGTCATAGGATTCAGATGTTTTCAACATAACTTCATGACATTCAGATGTTTTTTTAACATTACTTCATAGTATTAAGCTCGTTTTTTTAACATGACTTCATAGTATTCAGATATTTTCAACATGATGTCATACTATTGGCATGTTTTCAACCTGACTTCATAGTATTCAGATGTTTTCAACATGATGTCATAATATTGACATGTTTTCAACCTGACTTCATAGTATTCAATGTTTTCAACATGATGTCATAGTACTGAGATGTTTCAACATGACTTCATAGTATTCAGATGTTTTCAACATGACCTCATGGTATTCAAATGTTTTCGACATGACGTCATAGTGTTCAGATGTTGTTTTTTTACATGACTTCATAGTATTCAGATGCTTTTTACATGACTTCATATAATTCAGGTGTTTTTAACATTACTTCATAGTATTCAGATGCTTTTAACATGACTTCATATAATTCAGGTGTTTTTAACATGACTTCATAGTATTCAGATGCTTTTAACATGACTTCATATAATTCAGGTGTTTTTAACATGACTTCATAGTATTCAGATGGTTTTTTTTAACATGACTTCATAGTAATCAGATGTTTTCAACATGATGTCATAGTATTCAGATGTCTTCAACATGACTTCATAGTATACAGACGTTTTTTAACATGACTTCATAGTATTCAGATGATTTTTTTAACTTGACTTCATAGTATTAAGGTGTTTTCAACCTGACTTCATAGTATTCAGATGTTTTCAACATGACTTCATAGTGTTCAAATGTTTACAGCATGACTTCATAGTATACAGACGTTTTTCAACATGACTTATTAGTATTCAGATGTGTTTTTAACATGACTTCATAGTATTCAGATGGTATTTTTAACATGACTTCATAGTATTCAGATGTTTTATGTAACATGACTTCATAGTATTCAGATGTTTCAACATGACTTCATGGTATTCAGATGTTTTTAACATGACATCATCGTATTCAGATGTTTTTAACATGACGACATAGGATTCAGATGTTTTCAACATGCCTTAAAAGTATTCAGAAGTTTTCAACCTGACTTCATAGTATTCAGATGTTTTCAACATGATGTCATAATATTGACATGTTTTCAACCTGACTTCATAGTATTCAATGTTTTCAACATGATGTCATAGTATTGAGATGTTTCAACATGACTTCATAGTATTCAGATGTTTTCAACATGACCTCATGGTATTCAAATGTTTTCAGCATGACTTCATAGTATTCAGATGCTTTATTTTTAAATGACTTCATAGTATTCAGATGTTTTCGACATGACGTCATAGTGTTCAGATGTTGTTTTTTTACATGACTTCATAGTATTCAGATGCTTTTTACATGACTTCATATAATTCAGGTGTTTTTAACATGACTTCATAGTATTCAGATGCTTTTAACATGACTTCATATAATTCAGGTGTTTTTAACATGACTTCATAGTATTCAGATGCTTTTAACATGACTTCATATAATTCAGGTGTTTTTAACAAGACTTCATAGTATTCAGATGGTTTTTTTTAACATGACTTCATAGTATTCAGATGTTTTCAACATGATATCATAGTATTCAGATGTCTTCAACATGACTTCATAGTATACAGACGTTTTTTAACATGACTTCATAGTATTCAGATGATTTTTTTAACTTGACTTCATAGTATTAAGGTGTTTTCAACCTGACTTCATAGTATTCAGATGTATCAACGTGACTTCATAGTATTCAGATGTTTTCAACATGACTTATTAGTATTCAGATGTGTTTTTAACATGACTTCATAGTATTTAGATGGTTTTTTTAACATGACTTCATAGTATTCAGATGTTTTTTTGTAACATGACTTCATAGTATTCAGATGTTTCAACATGACTTCATGGTATTCAGATGTTTTTAACATGACTTCATAGTATTCAGATGTTTTTAACATGCCTTAATAGTACTCAGAAGTTTTCAACCTGACTTCATAGTATTCAGATGTTTTCAACATGATGTCATAGTATTGGCATGTTTTCAACCTGACTTCATAGTATTCAGATGTTTTCAACATGATGTCATAATATTGACATGTTTTCAACCTGACTTCTTAGTATTCAATGTTTTCAACATGATGTCATAGTATTGAGATGTTTCAACATGACTTCATAGTATTCAGATGTTTTATTTTTAAATGACTTCATAGTATTAAGGTGTTTTCAACCTGACTTCATAGTATTCAGATGTTTCAACATGACTTCATAGTATTCAAATGTTTTCAGCATGACTTCATAGTATTCAGATGTTTTATTTTTAAATGACTTCATAGTATTCAGATGTTTTCGACATGACGTCATAATGTTCAGATGTTGTTTTTTTACATGACTTCATAGTATTCAGATGCTTTTAACATGACTTCATAATTCAGGTGTTTTTAACATGACTTCATAGTATTCAGATGCTTTTAACATTACTTCTTATAATTCAGGTGTTTTGAACATGACTTCATAGTATTCAGATGCTTTTAACATGATTTCATAGTATTCAGATGCTTTTAACATGACTTCATATAATTCAGTTGTTTTTAACAAGACTTCATAGTATTCAGATGCTTTTAACATGACTTCACATAATTCAGATGTTTCAACGTGACTTCATAGTATTCAGATGTTTTCAACATGACTTATTAGTATTCAGATGTGTTTTTAACATGACTTCATAGTATTCAGATGCTTTTAACATGACTTCATATAATTCAGGTGTTTTTAACATGACTTCATAGTATTCAGATGTTTTCAGCATGACTTCATAGCATTCAGATGCTTTATATTTAGATGACTTCATAGTATTCAGATGTTTTCGACATGACGTCATAGTGTTCAGATGTTGTTTTTTTACATGACTTCATAGTATTCAGATGCTTTTAACATGACTTCATATAATTCAGGTGTTTTTAACATGACTTCATAGTATTCAGATGTTTTTTTTAACATGACTTCATAGTATTCAGATGTTTTCAACATGATGTCATAGTATTCAGTTGTCTTCAACATGACTTCATAGTATACAGACGTTTTTCAACATGACTTATTAGTATTCAGATGTGTTTTTAACATGACTTCATAGTATTCAGATGGTATTTTTAACATGACTTCATAGTATTCAGATGTTTTTTGTAACATGACTTCATAGTATTCAGGTGTTTCAACATGACTTCATGGTATTCAGATGTTTTTAACATGACTTCATAGTATTCAGATGTTTTCAGCATGACTTCATAGCATTCAGATGCTTTATATTTAGATGACTTCATAGTATTCAGATGTTTTCGACATGACGTCATAGTGTTCAGATGTTGTTTTTTTACATGACTTCATAGTATTCAGATGCTTTTAACATGACTTCATATAATTCAGGTGTTTTTAACATGACTTCATAGTATTCAGATGTTTTTTTTAACATGACTTCATAGTATTCAGATGTTTTCAACATGATGTCATAGTATTCAGTTGTCTTCAACATGACTTCATAGTATACAGACGTTTTTCAACATGACTTATTAGTATTCAGATGTGTTTTTAACATGACTTCATAGTATTCAGATGGTATTTTTAACATGACTTCATAGTATTCAGATGTTTTTTGTAACATGACTTCATAGTATTCAGGTGTTTCAACATGACTTCATGGTATTCAGATGTTTTTAACATGACGTCATCGTGTTCAGATGTTTTTAACATGACGTCATAGGATTCAGATGTTTTCAACATAACTTCATGATATTCAGATGTTTTTTTAACATTACTTCATAGTATTCAGCTGGTTTTTTTAACATGACTTCATAGTATTCAGATGTTTTTAACATGCCTTAATAGTATTCAGAAGTTTTCAAACTAACTTCATAGTATTCAGATGTTTTCAACATGATGTCATAGTATTGGCATGTTTTCAACCTGACTTCATAGTATTCAGATGTTTTCAACATGATGTCATAATATTGACATGTTTTCAACCTGACTTCATAGTATTCAATGTTTTCAACATGATGTCATAGTATTGAGATGTTTCAACATGACTTCATAGTATTCAGATGTTTTCAACATGACCTCATGGTATTCAAATGTTTTCAGCATGACTTCATAGTATTCAGATGTTTTATTTTTAAATGACTTCATAGTATTCAGATGTTTTCGACATGACGTCATAGTGTTCAGATGTTGTTTTTTTACATGACTTCATAGTATTCAGATGCTTTTTACATGACTTCATATAATTCAGGTGTTTTTAACATGACTTCATAGTATTCATATGCTTTTAACATGACTTCATATAATTCAGGTGTTTTTAACATGACTTCATAGTATTCAGATGCTTTTAACATGACTTCATATAATTCAGGTGTTTTTAACATGACTTCATAGTATTCAGATGTTTCAACATGACTTCATGGTACTCAGATGTTTTTAACATGACGTCATCGTATTCAGATGTTTTTAACATGACGTCATAGGATTCAGATGTTTTCAACATAACTTCATGATATTCAGATGTTTTTTTAACATTACTTCACAGTATTAAGCTCGTTTTTTTAACATGACTTCATAGTATTCAGATGTTTTTAACATGCCTTAATAGTATTCAGAAGTTTTCAACCTGACTTCATAGTATTCAGATGTTTTCAACATGATGTCATAGTATTGGCATGTTTTCAACCTGACTTCATACTATTCAGATGTTTTCAACATGATGTCATAATATTGACATGTTTTCAACCTGACTTTATAGTATTCAATGTTTTCAACATGATGTCATAGTATTGAGATGTTTCAACATGACTTCATAGTATTCAGATGTTTTCAACATGACCTCATGGTATTCAAATGTTTTCGACATGACGTCATAGTGTTCAGATGTTGTTTTTTTACATGACTTCATAGTATTCAGATGATTTTTTTAACTTGAGTTCATAGTATTAAGGTGTTTTCAACCTGACTTCATAGTATTCAGATGTATCAACGTGACTTCATAGTATTCAGATGTTTTCAACATGACTTATTAGTATTCAGATGTGTTTTTAACATGACTTCATAGTATTCAGATGGTTTTTTTAACATGACTTCATAGTATTCAGATGTTTTTTTGTAACATGACTTCATAGTATTCAGATGTTTCAACATGACTTCATGGTATTCAGATGTTTTTAACATGACTTCATAGTATTCAGATGTTTTTAACATGCCTTAATAGTACTCAGAAGTTTTCAACCTGACTTCATAGTATTCAGATGTTTTCAACATGATGTCATAGTATTGGCATGTTTTCAACCTGACTTCATAGTATTCAGATGTTTTCAACATGATGTCATAATATTGACATGTTTTCAACCTGACTTCATAGTATTCAATGTTTTCAACATGATGTCATAGTATTGAGATGTTTCAACATGACTTCATAGTATTCAGATGTTTTATTTTTAAATGACTTCATAGTATTAAGGTGTTTTCAACCTGACTTCATAGTATTCAGATGTTTTCAACATGACTTCATAGTGTTCAAATGTTTTCAGCATGACTTCATAGTATTCAGATGTTTTATTTTTAAATGACTTCATAGTATTCAGATGTTTTCGACATGACGTCATAATGTTCAGATGTTGTTTTTTTACATGACTTCATAGTATTCAGATGCTTTTAACATGACTTCATATAATTCAGGTGTTTTTAACATGACTTCATAGTATTCAGATGCTTTTAACATGACGTCATATAATTCAGGTGTTTTTAACATGACTTCATAGTATACAGACGTTTTTCAACATGACTTATTAGTATTCAGATGTGTTTTTAGCATGACTTCATAGTATTCAGATGGTATTTTTAACATGACTTCATAGTATTCAGATGTTTTTTGTAACATGACTTCATAGTATTCAGATGTTTCAACATGACTTCATGGTATTCAGATGTTTTTAACATGACGTCATCGTATTCAGATGTTTTCAACATGACGACATAGGATTCAGATGTTTTCAACATGCCTTAATAGAATTCAGAAGTTTTCAACCTGACTTCATAGTATTCAGATGTTTTCAACATGATATCATAATATTGACATGTTTTCAACCTGACTTCATAGTATTCAATGTTTTCAACATGATGTCATAGTATTCAGATGTCTTCAACATGACTTCATAGTATACAGACGTTTTTCAACATGACTTATTAGTATTCAGATGTGTTTTTAACATGACTTCATAGTATTCAGATGGTATTTTTAACATGACTTCATAGTATTCAGATGTTTTTTGTAACATGACTTCATAGTATTCAGATGTTTTCAACATGATGTCATAGTATTCAGATGTCTTCAACATGACTTCATAGTATACAGACGTTTTTTAACATGACTTCATAGTATTCAGATGATTTTTTTAACTTGACTTCATAGTGTTCAAATGTTTTCAGCATGACTTCATAGTATACAGACGTTTTTCAACATGACTTATTAGTATTCAGATGTGTTTTTAACATGACTTCATAGTATTCAGATGGTATTTTTAACATGACTTCATATTATTCAGATGTTTTTTGTAACATGACTTCATAGTATTCAGATGTTTCAACATGACTTCATGGTATTCAGATGTTTTTAACATGACGTCATCGTATTCAGATGTTTTTAACATGACGACATAGGATTCAGATGTTTTCAACATGCCTTAATAGTATTCAGAAGTTTTCAACCTGACTTCATAGTATTCAGATGTTTTCAACATGATGTCATAATATTGACATGTTTTCAACCTGACTTCATAGTATTCAATGTTTTCAACATGATGTCATAGTATTGAGATGTTTCAACATGACTTCATAGTATTCAGATGTTTTCAACATGACTTCATAGTGTTCAAATGTTTTCAGCATGACTTCATAGTATTCAGATGTTTTATTTTTAAATGACTTCATAGTATTCAGATGTTTTCGACATGACGTCATAATGATCAGATGTTGTTTTTTTACATGACTTCATAGTATTCAGATGCTTTTAACATGACTTCATATAATTCAGGTGTTTTTAACATGACTTCATAGTATTCAGATGCTTTTAACATGACGTCATATAATTCAGGTGTTTTTAACATGACTTCATAGTATACAGACGTTTTTCAACATGACTTATTAGTATTCAGATGTGTTTTTAGCATGACTTCATAGTATTCAGATGGTATTTTTAACATGACTTCATAGTATTCAGATGTTTTTTGTAACATGACTTCATAGTATTCAGATGTTTCAACATGACTTCATGGTATTCAGATGTTTTTAACATGACGTCATCGTATTCAGATGTTTTTAACATGACGACATATGATTCAGATGTTTTCAACATGCCTTAATAGAATTCAGAAGTTTTCAACCTGACTTCATAGTATTCAGATGTTTTCAACATGATATCATAATATTGACATGTTTTCAACCTGACTTCATAGTATTCAATGTTTTCAACATGATGTCATAGTATTCAGATGTCTTCAACATGACTTCATAGTATACAGACGTTTTTCAACATGACTTATTAGTATTCAGATGTATTTTTAACATGACTTCATAGTATTCAGATGGTATTTTTAACATGACTTCATAGTATTCAGATGTTTCAACATGACTTCATGGTATTCAGATGTTTTTAACATGACGTCACCGTATTCAGATGTTTTTAACATGACGTCATAGGATTCAGATGTTTTCAACATAACTTCATGACATTCAGATGTTTTTTTAACATTACTTCATAGTATTAAGCTCGTTTTTTTAACATGACTTCATAGTATTCAGATATTTTCAACATGATGTCATACTATTGGCATGTTTTCAACCTGACTTCATAGTATTCAGATGTTTTCAACATGATGTCATAATATTGACATGTTTTCAACCTGACTTCATAGTATTCAATGTTTTCAACATGATGTCATAGTACTGAGATGTTTCAACATGACTTCATAGTATTCAGATGTTTTCAACATGACCTCATGGTATTCAAATGTTTTCGACATGACGTCATAGTGTTCAGATGTTGTTTTTTTTACATGACTTCATAGTATTCAGATGCTTTTTACATGACTTCATATAATTCAGGTGTTTTTAACATTACTTCATAGTATTCAGATGCTTTTAACATGACTTCATATAATTCAGGTGTTTTTAACATGACTTCATAGTATTCAGATGCTTTTAACATGACTTCATATAATTCAGGTGTTTTTAACATGACTTCATAGTATTCAGATGGTTTTTTTTAACATGACTTCATAGTAATCAGATGTTTTCAACATGATGTCATAGTATTCAGATGTCTTCAACATGACTTCATAGTATACAGACGTTTTTTAACATGACTTCATAGTATTCAGATGATTTTTTTAACTTGACTTCATAGTATTAAGGTGTTTTCAACCTGACTTCATAGTATTCAGATGTTTTCAACATGACTTCATAGTGTTCAAATGTTTACAGCATGACTTCATAGTATACAGACGTTTTTCAACATGACTTATTAGTATTCAGATGTGTTTTTAACATGACTTCATAGTATTCAGATGGTATTTTTAACATGACTTCATAGTATTCAGATGTTTTATGTAACATGACTTCATAGTATTCAGATGTTTCAACATGACTTCATGGTATTCAGATGTTTTTAACATGACATCATCGTATTCAGATGTTTTTAACATGACGACATAGGATTCAGATGTTTTCAACATGCCTTAAAAGTATTCAGAAGTTTTCAACCTGACTTCATAGTATTCAGATGTTTTCAACATGATGTCATAATATTGACATGTTTTCAACCTGACTTCATAGTATTCAATGTTTTCAACATGATGTCATAGTATTGAGATGTTTCAACATGACTTCATAGTATTCAGATGTTTTCAACATGACCTCATGGTATTCAAATGTTTTCAGCATGACTTCATAGTATTCAGATGCTTTATTTTTAAATGACTTCATAGTATTCAGATGTTTTCGACATGACGTCATAGTGTTCAGATGTTGTTTTTTTACATGACTTCATAGTATTCAGATGCTTTTTACATGACTTCATATAATTCAGGTGTTTTTAACATGACTTCATAGTATTCAGATGCTTTTAACATGACTTCATATAATTCAGGTGTTTTTAACATGACTTCATAGTATTCAGATGCTTTTAACATGACTTCATATAATTCAGGTGTTTTTAACAAGACTTCATAGTATTCAGATGGTTTTTTTTAACATGACTTCATAGTATTCAGATGTTTTCAACATGATATCATAGTATTCAGATGTCTTCAACATGACTTCATAGTATACAGACGTTTTTTAACATGACTTCATAGTATTCAGATGATTTTTTTAACTTGACTTCATAGTATTAAGGTGTTTTCAACCTGACTTCATAGTATTCAGATGTATCAACGTGACTTCATAGTATTCAGATGTTTTCAACATGACTTATTAGTATTCAGATGTGTTTTTAACATGACTTCATAGTATTCAGATGGTTTTTTTAACATGACTTCATAGTATTCAGATGTTTTTTTGTAACATGACTTCATAGTATTCAGATGTTTCAACATGACTTCATGGTATTCAGATGTTTTTAACATGACTTCATAGTATTCAGATGTTTTTAACATGCCTTAATAGTACTCAGAAGTTTTCAACCTGACTTCATAGTATTCAGATGTTTTCAACATGATGTCATAGTATTGGCATGTTTTCAACCTGACTTCATAGTATTCAGATGTTTTCAACATGATGTCATAATATTGACATGTTTTCAACCTGACTTCTTAGTATTCAATGTTTTCAACATGATGTCATAGTATTGAGATGTTTCAACATGACTTCATAGTATTCAGATGTTTTATTTTTAAATGACTTCATAGTATTAAGGTGTTTTCAACCTGACTTCATAGTATTCAGATGTTTCAACATGACTTCATAGTATTCAAATGTTTTCAGCATGACTTCATAGTATTCAGATGTTTTATTTTTAAATGACTTCATAGTATTCAGATGTTTTCGACATGACGTCATAATGTTCAGATGTTGTTTTTTTACATGACTTCATAGTATTCAGATGCTTTTAACATGACTTCATAATTCAGGTGTTTTTAACATGACTTCATAGTATTCAGATGCTTTTAACATTACTTCTTATAATTCAGGTGTTTTGAACATGACTTCATAGTATTCAGATGCTTTTAACATGATTTCATAGTATTCAGATGCTTTTAACATGACTTCATATAATTCAGTTGTTTTTAACAAGACTTCATAGTATTCAGATGCTTTTAACATGACTTCACATAACTCAGATGTTTCAACGTGACTTCATAGTATTCAGATGTTTTCAACATGACTTATTAGTATTCAGATGTGTTTTTAACATGACTTCATAGTATTCAGATGCTTTTAACATGACTTCATATAATTCAGGTGTTTTTAACATGACTTCATAGTATTCAGATGTTTTCAGCATGACTTCATAGCATTCAGATGCTTTATATTTAGATGACTTCATAGTATTCAGATGTTTTCGACATGACGTCATAGTGTTCAGATGTTGTTTTTTTACATGACTTCATAGTATTCAGATGCTTTTAACATGACTTCATATAATTCAGGTGTTTTTAACATGACTTCATAGTATTCAGATGTTTTTTTTAACATGACTTCATAGTATTCAGATGTTTTCAACATGATGTCATAGTATTCAGTTGTCTTCAACATGACTTCATAGTATACAGACGTTTTTCAACATGACTTATTAGTATTCAGATGTGTTTTTAACATGACTTCATAGTATTCAGATGGTATTTTTAACATGACTTCATAGTATTCAGATGTTTTTTGTAACATGACTTCATAGTATTCAGGTGTTTCAACATGACTTCATGGTATTCAGATGTTTTTAACATGACTTCATAGTATTCAGATGTTTTCAGCATGACTTCATAGCATTCAGATGCTTTATATTTAGATGACTTCATAGTATTCAGATGTTTTCGACATGACGTCATAGTGTTCAGATGTTGTTTTTTTACATGACTTCATAGTATTCAGATGCTTTTAACATGACTTCATATAATTCAGGTGTTTTTAACATGACTTCATAGTATTCAGATGTTTTTTTTAACATGACTTCATAGTATTCAGATGTTTTCAACATGATGTCATAGTATTCAGTTGTCTTCAACATGACTTCATAGTATACAGACGTTTTTCAACATGACTTATTAGTATTCAGATGTGTTTTTAACATGACTTCATAGTATTCAGATGGTATTTTTAACATGACTTCATAGTATTCAGATGTTTTTTGTAACATGACTTCATAGTATTCAGGTGTTTCAACATGACTTCATGGTATTCAGATGTTTTTAACATGACGTCATCGTGTTCAGATGTTTTTAACATGACGTCATAGGATTCAGATGTTTTCAACATAACTTCATGATATTCAGATGTTTTTTTAACATTACTTCATAGTATTCAGCTGGTTTTTTTAACATGACTTCATAGTATTCAGATGTTTTTAACATGCCTTAATAGTATTCAGAAGTTTTCAAACTAACTTCATAGTATTCAGATGTTTTCAACATGATGTCATAGTATTGGCATGTTTTCAACCTGACTTCATAGTATTCAGATGTTTTCAACATGATGTCATAATATTGACATGTTTTCAACCTGACTTCATAGTATTCAATGTTTTCAACATGATGTCATAGTATTGAGATGTTTCAACATGACTTCATAGTATTCAGATGTTTTCAACATGACCTCATGGTATTCAAATGTTTTCAGCATGACTTCATAGTATTCAGATGTTTTATTTTTAAATGACTTCATAGTATTCAGATGTTTTCGACATGACGTCATAGTGTTCAGATGTTGTTTTTTTACATGACTTCATAGTATTCAGATGCTTTTTACATGACTTCATATAATTCAGGTGTTTTTAACATGACTTCATAGTATTCATATGCTTTTAACATGACTTCATATAATTCAGGTGTTTTTAACATGACTTCATAGTATTCAGATGCTTTTAACATGACTTCATATAATTCAGGTGTTTTTAACATGACTTCATAGTATTCAGATGTTTCAACATGACTTCATGGTACTCAGATGTTTTTAACATGACGTCATCGTATTCAGATGTTTTTAACATGACGTCATAGGATTCAGATGTTTTCAACATAACTTCATGATATTCAGATGTTTTTTTAACATTACTTCACAGTATTAAGCTCGTTTTTTTAACATGACTTCATAGTATTCAGATGTTTTTAACATGCCTTAATAGTATTCAGAAGTTTTCAACATGATGTCATAGTATTCAGATGTCTTCAACATGACTTCATAGTATACAGACGTTTTTTTAACATGACTTCATAGTATTCAGATGTTTTTAACATGCCTTAATAGTACTCAGAAGTTTTCAACCTGACTTCATAGTATTCAGATGTTTTCAACATGATGTCATAGTATTGGCATGTTTTCAACCTGACTTCATACTATTCAGATGTTTTCAACATGATGTCATAATATTGACATGTTTTCAACCTGACTTTATAGTATTCAATGTTTTCAACATGATGTCATAGTATTGAGATGTTTCAACATGACTTCATAGTATTCAGATGTTTTCAACATGACCTCATGGTATTCAAATGTTTTCGACATGACGTCATAGTGTTCAGATGTTGTTTTTTTACATGACTTCATAGTATTCAGATGATTTTTTTAACTTGAGTTCATAGTATTAAGGTGTTTTCAACCTGACTTCATAGTATTCAGATGTATCAACGTGACTTCATAGTATTCAGATGTTTTCAACATGACTTATTAGTATTCAGATGTGTTTTTAACATGACTTCATAGTATTCAGATGGTTTTTTTAACATGACTTCATAGTATTCAGATGTTTTTTTGTAACATGACTTCATAGTATTCAGATGTTTCAACATGACTTCATGGTATTCAGATGTTTTTAACATGACTTCATAGTATTCAGATGTTTTTAACATGCCTTAATAGTACTCAGAAGTTTTCAACCTGACTTCATAGTATTCAGATGTTTTCAACATGATGTCATAGTATTGGCATGTTTTCAACCTGACTTCATAGTATTCAGATGTTTTCAACATGATGTCATAATATTGACATGTTTTCAACCTGACTTCATAGTATTCAATGTTTTCAACATGATGTCATAGTATTGAGATGTTTCAACATGACTTCATAGTATTCAGATGTTTTATTTTTAAATGACTTCATAGTATTAAGGTGTTTTCAACCTGACTTCATAGTATTCAGATGTTTCAACATGACTTCATAGTATTCAAATGTTTTCAGCATGACTTCATAGTATTCAGATGTTTTATTTTTAAATGACTTCATAGTATTCAGATGTTTTCGACATGACGTCATAATGTTCAGATGTTGTTTTTTTACATGACTTCATAGTATTCAGATGCTTTTAACATGACTTCATAATTCAGGTGTTTTTAACATGACTTCATAGTATTCAGATGCTTTTAACATTACTTCATATAATTCAGGTGTTTTGAACATGACTTCATAGTATTCAGATGCTTTTAACATGACTTCATAGTATTCAGATGCTTTTAACATGACTTCATATAATTCAGTTGTTTTTAACAAGACTTCATAGTATTCAGATGCTTTTAACATGACTTCACATAATTCAGATGTTTCAACGTGACTTCATAGTATTCAGATGTTTTCAACATGACTTATTAGTATTCAGATGTGTTTTTAACATGACTTCATAGTATTCAGATGCTTTTAACATGACTTCATATAATTCAGGTGTTTTTAACATGACTTCATAGTATTCAGATGTTTTCAGCATGACTTCATAGCATTCAGATGCTTTATATTTAGATGACTTCATAGTATTCCGATGTTTTCGACATGACGTCATAGTGTTCAGATGTTGTTTTTTTACATGACTTCATAGTATTCAGATGCTTTTAACATGACTTCATATAATTCAGGTGTTTTTAACATGACTTCATAGTATTCAGATGTTTTTTTTAACATGACTTCATAGTATTCAGATGTTTTCAACATGATGTCATAGTATTCAGTTGTCTTCAACATGACTTCATAGTATACAGACGTTTTTCAACATGACTTATTAGTATTCAGATGTGTTTTTAACATGACTTCATAGTATTCAGATGGTATTTTTAACATGACTTCATAGTATTCAGATGTTTTTTGTAACATGACTTCATAGTATTCAGGTGTTTCAACATGACTTCATGGTATTCAGATGTTTTTAACATGACGTCATCGTGTTCAGATGTTTTTAACATGACGTCATAGGATTCAGATGTTTTCAACATAACTTCATGATATTCAGATGTTTTTTTAACATTACTTCATAGTATTCAGCTGGTTTTTTTAACATGACTTCATAGTATTCAGATGTTTTTAACATGCCTTAATAGTATTCAGAAGTTTTCAAACTGACTTCATAGTATTCAGATGTTTTCAACATGATGTCATAGTATTGGCATGTTTTCAACCTGACTTCATAGTATTCAGATGTTTTCAACATGATGTCATAATATTGACATGTTTTCAACCTGACTTCATAGTATTCAATGTTTTCAACATGATGTCATAGTATTGAGATGTTTCAACATGACTTCATAGTATTCAGATGTTTTCAACATGACCTCATGGTATTCAAATGTTGTCAGCATGACTTCATAGTTTTCAAATGTTTTCAGCATGACTTCATAGTATTCAGATGTTTTATTTTTAAATGACTTCATAGTATTCAGATGTTTTCGACATGACGTCATAGTGTTCAGATGTTGTTTTTTTACATGACTTCATAGTATTCAGATGCTTTTTACATGACTTCATATAATTCAGGTGTTTTTAACATGACTTCATAGTATTCATATGCTTTTAACATGACTTCATATAATTCAGGTGTTTTTAACATGACTTCATAGTATTCAGATGCTTTTAACATGACTTCATATAATTCAGGTGTTTTTAACATGACTTCATAGTATTCAGATGTTTTTTTGTAACATGACTTTATAGTATTCAGATGTTTCAACATGACTTCATGGTATTCAGATGTTTTTAACATGACGTCATCGTATTCAGATGTTTTTAACATGACGTCATAGGATTCAGATGTTTTCAACATAACTTCATGATATTCAGATGTTTTTTAACATTACTTCACAGTATTAAGCTCGTTTTTTTAACATGACTTCATAGTATTCAGATGTTTTTAACATGATGTCATAGTATTGGCATGTTTTCAACCTGACTTCATACTATTCAGATGTTTTCAACATGATGTCATAATATTGACATGTTTTCAACCTGACTTTATAGTATTCAATGTTTTCAACATGATGTCATAGTATTGAGATGTTTCAACATGACTTCATAGTATTCAGATGTTTTCAACATGACCTCATGGTATTCAAATGTTTTCGACATGACGTCATAGTGTTCAGATGTTGTTTTTTTACATGACTTCATAGTATTCAGATGATTTTTTTAACTTGAGTTCATAGTATTAAGGTGTTTTCAACCTGACTTCATAGTATTCAGATGTATCAACGTGACTTCATAGTATTCAGATGTTTTCAACATGACTTATTAGTATTCAGATGTGTTTTTAACATGACTTCATAGTATTCAGATGGTTTTTTTAACATGACTTCATAGTATTCAGATGTTTTTTTGTAACATGACTTCATAGTATTCAGATGTTTCAACATGACTTCATGGTATTCAGATGTTTTTAACATGACTTCATAGTATTCAGATGTTTTTAACATGCCTTAATAGTACTCAGAAGTTTTCAACCTGACTTCATAGTATTCAGATGTTTTCAACATGATGTCATAGTATTGGCATGTTTTCAACCTGACTTCATAGTATTCAGATGCTTTTAACATGACTTCATATAATTCAGGTGTTTTTAACATGACTTCATAGTATTCAGATGTTTTCAGCATGACTTCATAGCATTCAGATGCTTTATATTTAGATGACTTCATAGTATTCCGATGTTTTCGACATGACGTCATAGTGTTCAGATGTTGTTTTTTTACATGACTTCATAGTATTCAGATGCTTTTAACATGACTTCATATAATTCAGGTGTTTTTAACATGACTTCATAGTATTCAGATGTTTTTTTTAACATGACTTCATAGTATTCAGATGTTTTCAACATGATGTCATAGTATTCAGTTGTCTTCAACATGACTTCATAGTATACAGACGTTTTTCAACATGACTTATTAGTATTCAGATGTGTTTTTAACATGACTTCATAGTATTCAGATGGTATTTTTAACATGACTTCATAGTATTCAGATGTTTTTTGTAACATGACTTCATAGTATTCAGGTGTTTCAACATGACTTCATGGTATTCAGATGTTTTTAACATGACGTCATCGTGTTCAGATGTTTTTAACATGACGTCATAGGATTCAGATGTTTTCAACATAACTTCATGATATTCAGATGTTTTTTTAACATTACTTCATAGTATTCAGCTGGTTTTTTTAACATGACTTCATAGTATTCAGATGTTTTTAACATGCCTTAATAGTATTCAGAAGTTTTCAAACTGACTTCATAGTATTCAGATGTTTTCAACATGATGTCATAGTATTGGCATGTTTTCAACCTGACTTCATAGTATTCAGATGTTTTCAACATGATGTCATAATATTGACATGTTTTCAACCTGACTTCATAGTATTCAATGTTTTCAACATGATGTCATAGTATTGAGATGTTTCAACATGACTTCATAGTATTCAGATGTTTTCAACATGACCTCATGGTATTCAAATGTTGTCAGCATGACTTCATAGTTTTCAAATGTTTTCAGCATGACTTCATAGTATTCAGATGTTTTATTTTTAAATGACTTCATAGTATTCAGATGTTTTCGACATGACGTCATAGTGTTCAGATGTTGTTTTTTTACATGACTTCATAGTATTCAGATGCTTTTTACATGACTTCATATAATTCAGGTGTTTTTAACATGACTTCATAGTATTCATATGCTTTTAACATGACTTCATATAATTCAGGTGTTTTTAACATGACTTCATAGTATTCAGATGCTTTTAACATGACTTCATATAATTCAGGTGTTTTTAACATGACTTCATAGTATTCAGATGTTTTTTTGTAACATGACTTTATAGTATTCAGATGTTTCAACATGACTTCATGGTATTCAGATGTTTTTAACATGACGTCATCGTATTCAGATGTTTTTAACATGACGTCATAGGATTCAGATGTTTTCAACATAACTTCATGATATTCAGATGTTTTTTAACATTACTTCACAGTATTAAGCTCGTTTTTTTAACATGACTTCATAGTATTCAGATGTTTTTAACATGATGTCATAGTATTGGCATGTTTTCAACCTGACTTCATACTATTCAGATGTTTTCAACATGATGTCATAATATTGACATGTTTTCAACCTGACTTTATAGTATTCAATGTTTTCAACATGATGTCATAGTATTGAGATGTTTCAACATGACTTCATAGTATTCAGATGTTTTCAACATAACTTCATGATATTCAGATGTTTTTTAACATTACTTCACAGTATTAAGCTCGTTTTTTTAACATGACTTCATAGTATTCAGATGTTTTTAACATGATGTCATAGTATTGGCATGTTTTCAACCTGACTTCATACTATTCAGATGTTTTCAACATGATGTCATAATATTGACATGTTTTCAACCTGACTTTATAGTATTCAATGTTTTCAACATGATGTCATAGTATTGAGATGTTTCAACATGACTTCATAGTATTCAGATGTTTTCAACATGACCTCATGGTATTCAAATGTTTTCGACATGACGTCATAGTGTTCAGATGTTGTTTTTTTACATGACTTCATAGTATTCAGATGATTTTTTTAACTTGAGTTCATAGTATTAAGGTGTTTTCAACCTGACTTCATAGTATTCAGATGTATCAACGTGACTTCATAGTATTCAGATGTTTTCAACATGACTTATTAGTATTCAGATGTGTTTTTAACATGACTTCATAGTATTCAGATGGTTTTTTTAACATGACTTCATAGTATTCAGATGTTTTTTTGTAACATGACTTCATAGTATTCAGATGTTTCAACATGACTTCATGGTATTCAGATGTTTTTAACATGACTTCATAGTATTCAGATGTTTTTAACATGCCTTAATAGTACTCAGAAGTTTTCAACCTGACTTCATAGTATTCAGATGTTTTCAACATGATGTCATAGTATTGGCATGTTTTCAACCTGACTTCATAGTATTCAGATGTTTTCAACATGATGTCATAATATTGACATGTTTTCAACCTGACTTCATAGTATTCAATGTTTTCAACATGATGTCATAGTATTGAGATGTTTCAACATGACTTCATAGTATTCAGATGTTTTATTTTTAAATGACTTCATAGTATTAAGGTGTTTTCAACCTGACTTCATAGTATTCAGATGTTTCAACATGACTTCATAGTATTCAAATGTTTTCAGCATGACTTCATAGTATTCAGATGTTTTATTTTTAAATGACTTCATAGTATTCAGATGTTTTCGACATGACGTCATAATGTTCAGATGTTGTTTTTTTACATGACTTCATAGTATTCAGATGCTTTTAACATGACTTCATAGTATTCAGATGTTTTTAACATGCCTTAATAGTATTCAGAAGTTTTCAACCTGACTTCATAGTATTCAGATGTTTTTAACATGATGTCATAGTATTGGCATGTTTTCAACCTGACTTCATACTATTCAGATGTTTTCAACATGATGTCATAATATTGACATGTTTTCAACCTGACTTTATAGTATTCAATGTTTTCAACATGATGTCATAGTATTGAGATGTTTCAACATGACTTCATAGTATTCAGATGTTTTCAACATGACCTCATGGTATTCAAATGTTTTCGACATGACGTCATAGTGTTCAGATGTTGTTTTTTTACATGACTTCATAGTATTCAGATGATTTTTTTAACTTGAGTTCATAGTATTAAGGTGTTTTCAACCTGACTTCATAGTATTCAGATGTATCAACGTGACTTCATAGTATTCAGATGTTTTCAACATGACTTATTAGTATTCAGATGTGTTTTTAACATGACTTCATAGTATTCAGATGGTTTTTTTAACATGACTTCATAGTATTCAGATGTTTTTTTGTAACATGACTTCATAGTATTCAGATGTTTCAACATGACTTCATGGTATTCAGATGTTTTTAACATGACTTCATAGTATTCAGATGTTTTTAACATGCCTTAATAGTACTCAGAAGTTTTCAACCTGACTTCATAGTATTCAGATGTTTTCAACATGATGTCATAGTATTGGCATGTTTTCAACCTGACTTCATAGTATTCAGATGTTTTCAACATGATGTCATAATATTGACATGTTTTCAACCTGACTTCATAGTATTCAATGTTTTCAACATGATGTCATAGTATTGAGATGTTTCAACATGACTTCATAGTATTCAGATGTTTTATTTTTAAATGACTTCATAGTATTAAGGTGTTTTCAACCTGACTTCATAGTATTCAGATGTTTCAACATGACTTCATAGTATTCAAATGTTTTCAGCATGACTTCATAGTATTCAGATGTTTTATTTTTAAATGACTTCATAGTATTCAGATGTTTTCGACATGACGTCATAATGTTCAGATGTTGTTTTTTTACATGACTTCATAGTATTCAGATGCTTTTAACATGACTTCATAATTCAGGTGTTTTTAACATGACTTCATAGTATTCAGATGCTTTTAACATTACTTCTTATAATTCAGGTGTTTTGAACATGACTTCATAGTATTCAGATGCTTTTAACATGACTTCATAGTATTCAGATGCTTTTAACATGACTTCATATAATTCAGTTGTTTTTAACAAGACTTCATAGTATTCAGATTCTTTTAACATGACTTCACATAATTCAGATGTTTCAACGTGACTTCATAGTATTCAGATGTTTTCAACATGACTTATTAGTATTCAGATGTGTTTTTAACATGACTTCATAGTATTCAGATGCTTTTAACATGACTTCATATAATTCAGGTGTTTTTAACATGACTTCATAGTATTCAGATGTTTTCAGCATGACTTCATAGCATTCAGATGCTTTATATTTAGATGACTTCATAGTATTCCGATGTTTTCGACATGACGTCATAGTGTTCAGATGTTGTTTTTTTACATGACTTCATAGTATTCAGATGCTTTTAACATGACTTCATATAATTCAGGTGTTTTTAACATGACTTCATAGTATTCAGATGTTTTTTTTAACATGACTTCATAGTATTCAGATGTTTTCAAAATGATGTCATAGTATTCAGTTGTCTTCTACATGACTTCATAGTATACAGACGTTTTTCAACATGACTTATTAGTATTCAGATGTGTTTTTAACATGACTTCATAGTATTCAGATGGTATTTTTAACATGACTTCATAGTATTCAGATGTTTTTTGTAACATGACTTCATAGTATTCAGGTGTTTCAACATGACTTCATGGTATTCAGATGTTTTTAACATGACGTCATCGTGTTCAGATGTTTTTAACATGACGTCATAGGATTCAGATGTTTTCAACATAACTTCATGATATTCAGATGTTTTTTTAACATTACTTCATAGTATTCAGCTGGTTTTTTTAACATGACTTCATAGTATTCAGATGTTTTTAACATGCCTTAATAGTATTCAGAAGTTTTCAAACTGACTTCATAGTATTCAGATGTTTTCAACATGATGTCATAGTATTGGCATGTTTTCAACCTGACTTCATAGTATTCAGATGTTTTCAACATGATGTCATAATATTGACATGTTTTCAACCTGACTTCATAGTATTCAATGTTTTCAACATGATGTCATAGTATTGAGATGTTTCAACATGACTTCATAGTATTCAGATGTTTTCAACATGACCTCATGGTATTCAAATGTTGTCAGCATGACTTCATAGTATTCAGATGTTTTATTTTTAAATGACTTCATAGTATTCAGATGTTTTCGACATGACGTCATAGTGTTCAGATGTTGTTTTTTTACATGACTTCATAGTATTCAGATGCTTTTTACATGACTTCATATAATTCAGGTGTTTTTAACATGACTTCATAGTATTCATATGCTTTTAACATGACTTCATATAATTCAGGTGTTTTTAACATGACTTCATAGTATTCAGATGCTTTTAACATGACTTCATATAATTCAGGTGTTTTTAACATGACTTCATAGTATTCAGATGTTTTTTTGTAACATGACTTTATAGTATTCAGATGTTTCAACATGACTTCATGGTATTCAGATGTTTTTAACATGACGTCATCGTATTCAGATGTTTTTAACATGACGTCATAGGATTCAGATGTTTTCAACATAACTTCATGATATTCAGATGTTTTTTTAACATTACTTCACAGTATTAAGCTCGTTTTTTTAACATGACTTCATAGTATTCAGATGTTTTTAACATGATGTCATAGTATTGGCATGTTTTCAACCTGACTTTATAGTATTCAATGTTTTCAACATGATGTCATAGTATTGAGATGTTTCAACATGACTTCATAGTATTCAGATGTTTTCAACATGACCTCATGGTATTCAAATGTTTTCGACATGACGTCATAGTGTTCAGATGTTGTTTTTTTACATGACTTCATAGTATTTAGATGCTTTTTACATGACTTCATATAATTCAGGTGTTTTTAACATTACTTCATAGTATTCAGATGCTTTTAACATGACTTCATGTAATTCAGGTGTTTTTAACATGACTTCATAGTATTCAGATGCTTTTAACATGACTTCATATAATTCAGGTGTTTTTAACATGACTTCATAGTATTCAGATGGTTTTTTTTAACATGACTTCATAGTATTCAGATGTTTTCAACATGATGTCATAGTATTCAGATGTCTTCAACATGACTTCATAGTATACAGACGTTTTTTAACATGACTTCATAGTATTCAGATGATTTTTTTAACTTGACTTCATACTATTAAGGTGTTTTCAACCTGACTTCATAGTATTCAGATGTTTTCAACATGACTTCATAGTGTTCAAATGTTTTCAGCATGACTTCATAGTATTCAGATGTTTTATTTTTAAATGACTTCATAGTATTCAGATGTTTTCGACATGACTTCATATAATTCAGGTGTTTTTAACATGACTTCATAGTATTCAGATGCTTTTAACATGACGTCATATAATTCAGGTGCTTTTAATATGACTTCATAGTATACAGACGTTTTTCAACATGACTTATTAGTATTCAGAAGTGTTTTTAACATGATTTCATAGTATTCAGATGGTATTTTTAACATGACTTCATAGTATTCAGATGTTTTTTGTAACATGACTTCATAGTATTCAGATGTTTCAACATGACTTCATGGTATTCAGATGTTTTTAACATGACGTCATCGTATTCAGATGTTTTTAACATGACGACATAGGATTCAGATGTTTTCAACATGCCTTAATAGAATTCAGAAGTTTTCAACCTGACTTCATAGTATTCAGATGTTTTCAACATGATATCATAATATTGACATGTTTTCAACCTGACTTCATAGTATTCAATGTTTTCAACATGATGTCATAGTATTCAGATGTCTTCAACATGACTTCATAGTATACAGACGTTTTTCAACATGACTTATTAGTATTCAGATGTGTTTTTAACATGACTTCATAGTATTCAGATGGTATTTTTAACATGACTTCATAGTATTCAGATGTTTCAACATGACTTCATGGTATTCAGATGTTTTTAACATGACGTCACCGTATTCAGATGTTTTTAACATGACGTCATCGTATTCAGATGTTTTTAACATGACGTCATAGGATTCAGATGTTTTCAACATAACTTCATGACATTCAGATGTTTTTTTAACATTACTTCATAGTATTAAGCTCGTTTTTTTAACATGACTTCATAGTATTCAGATATTTTCAACATGATGTCATACTATTGGCATGTTTTCAACCTGACTTCATAGTATTCAGATGTTTTCAACATGATGTCATAATATTGACATGTTTTCAACCTGACTTCATAGTATTCAATGTTTTCAACATGATGTCATAGTACTGAGAGGTTTCAACATGACTTCATAGTATTCAGATGTTTTCAACATGACCTCATGGTATTCAAATGTTTTCGACATGACGTCATAGTGTTCAGATGTTGTTTTTTTACATGACTTCATAGTATTCAGATGCTTTTTACATGACTTCATATAATTCAGGTGTTTTTAACATTACTTCATAGTATTCAGATGCTTTTAACATGACTTCATATAATTCAGGTGTTTTTAACATGACTTCATAGTATTCAGATGCTTTTAACATGACTTCATATAATTCAGGTGTTTTTAACATGACTTCATAGTATTCAGATGGTTTTTTTTAACATGACTTCATAGTAATCAGATGTTTTCAACATGATGTCATAGTATTCAGATGTCTTCAACATGACTTCATAGTATACAGACGTTTTTTAACATGACTTCATAGTATTCAGATGATTTTTTTAACTTGACTTCATAGTATTAAGGTGTTTTCAACCTGACTTCATAGTATTCAGATGTTTTCAACATGACTTCATAGTGTTCAAATGTTTACAGCATGACTTCATAGTATACAGACGTTTTTCAACATGACTTATTAGTATTCAGATGTGTTTTTAACATGACTTCATAGTATTCAGATGGTATTTTTAACATGACTTCATAGTATTCAGATGTTTTATGTAACATGACTTCATAGTATTCAGATGTTTCAACATGACTTCATGGTATTCAGATGTTTTTAACATGACATCATCGTATTCAGATGTTTTTAACATGACGACATAGGATTCAGATGTTTTCAACATGCCTTAAAAGTATTCAGAAGTTTTCAACCTGACTTCATAGTATTCAGATGTTTTCAACATGATGTCATAATATTGACATGTTTTCAACCTGACTTCATAGTATTCAATGTTTTCAACATGATGTCATAGTATTGAGATGTTTCAACATGACTTCATAGTATTCAGATGTTTTCAACATGACCTCATGGTATTCAAATGTTTTCAGCATGACTTCATAGTATTCAGATGCTTTATTTTTAAATGACTTCATAGTATTCAGATGTTTTCGACATGACGTCATAGTGTTCAGATGTTGTTTTTTTACATGACTTCATAGTATTCAGATGCTTTTTACATGACTTCATATAATTCAGGTGTTTTTAACATGACTTCATAGTATTCAGATGCTTTTAACATGACTTCATATAATTCAGGTGTTTTTAACATGACTTCATAGTATTCAGATGCTTTTAACATGACTTCATATAATTCAGGTGTTTTTAACAAGACTTCATAGTATTCAGATGGTTTTTTTTAACATGACTTCATAGTATTCAGATGTTTTCAACATGATATCATAGTATTCAGATGTCTTCAACATGACTTCATAGTATACAGACGTTTTTTAACATGACTTCATAGTATTCAGATGATTTTTTTAACTTGACTTCATAGTATTAAGGTGTTTTCAACCTGACTTCATAGTATTCAGATGTATCAACGTGACTTCATAGTATTCAGATGTTTTCAACATGACTTATTAGTATTCAGATGTGTTTTTAACATGACTTCATAGTATTCAGATGGTTTTTTTAACATGACTTCATAGTATTCAGATGTTTTTTTGTAACATGACTTCATAGTATTCAGATTTTCAACATGACTTCATGGTATTCAGATGTTTTTAACATGACTTCATAGTATTCAGATGTTTTTAACATGCCTTAATAGTACTCAGAAGTTTTCAACCTGACTTCATAGTATTCAGATGTTTTCAACATGATGTCATAGTATTGGCATGTTTTCAACCTGACTTCATAGTATTCAATGTTTTCAACATGATGTCATAGTATTGAGATGTTTCAACATGACTTCATAGTATTCAGATGTTTTATTTTTAAATGACTTCATAGTATTAAGGTGTTTTCAACCTGACTTCATAGTATTCAGATGTTTCAACATGACTTCATAGTATTCAAATGTTTTCAGCATGACTTCATAGTATTCAGATGTTTTATTTTTAAATGACTTCATAGTATTCAGATGTTTTCGACATGACGTCATAATGTTCAGATGTTGTTTTTTTACATGACTTCATAGTATTCAGATGCTTTTAACATGACTTCATAATTCAGGTGTTTTTAACATGACTTCATAGTATTCAGATGCTTTTAACATTACTTCTTATAATTCAGGTGTTTTGAACATGACTTCATAGTATTCAGATGCTTTTAACATGATTTCATAGTATTCAGATGGTATTTTTAACATGACTTCATAGTATTCAGATGTTTCAACATGACTTCATGGTATTCAGATGTTTTTAACATGACGTCACCGTATTCAGATGTTTTTAACATGACGTCATCGTATTCAGATGTTTTTAACATGACGTCATAGGATTCAGATGTTTTCAACATAACTTCATGACATTCAGATGTTTTTTTAACATTACTTCATAGTATTAAGCTCGTTTTTTTAACATGACTTCATAGTATTCAGATATTTTCAACATGATGTCATACTATTGGCATGTTTTCAACCTGACTTCATAGTATTCAGATGTTTTCAACATGATGTCATAATATTGACATGTTTTCAACCTGACTTCATAGTATTCAATGTTTTCAACATGATGTCATAGTACTGAGAGGTTTCAACATGACTTCATAGTATTCAGATGTTTTCAACATGACCTCATGGTATTCAAATGTTTTCGACATGACGTCATAGTGTTCAGATGTTGTTTTTTTACATGACTTCATAGTATTCAGATGCTTTTTACATGACTTCATATAATTCAGGTGTTTTTAACATTACTTCATAGTATTCAGATGCTTTTAACATGACTTCATATAATTCAGGTGTTTTTAACATGACTTCATAGTATTCAGATGCTTTTAACATGACTTCATATAATTCAGGTGTTTTTAACATGACTTCATAGTATTCAGATGGTTTTTTTTAACATGACTTCATAGTAATCAGATGTTTTCAACATGATGTCATAGTATTCAGATGTCTTCAACATGACTTCATAGTATACAGACGTTTTTTAACATGACTTCATAGTATTCAGATGATTTTTTTAACTTGACTTCATAGTATTAAGGTGTTTTCAACCTGACTTCATAGTATTCAGATGTTTTCAACATGACTTCATAGTGTTCAAATGTTTACAGCATGACTTCATAGTATACAGACGTTTTTCAACATGACTTATTAGTATTCAGATGTGTTTTTAACATGACTTCATAGTATTCAGATGGTATTTTTAACATGACTTCATAGTATTCAGATGTTTTATGTAACATGACTTCATAGTATTCAGATGTTTCAACATGACTTCATGGTATTCAGATGTTTTTAACATGACATCATCGTATTCAGATGTTTTTAACATGACGACATAGGATTCAGATGTTTTCAACATGCCTTAAAAGTATTCAGAAGTTTTCAACCTGACTTCATAGTATTCAGATGTTTTCAACATGATGTCATAATATTGACATGTTTTCAACCTGACTTCATAGTATTCAATGTTTTCAACATGATGTCATAGTATTGAGATGTTTCAACATGACTTCATAGTATTCAGATGTTTTCAACATGACCTCATGGTATTCAAATGTTTTCAGCATGACTTCATAGTATTCAGATGCTTTATTTTTAAATGACTTCATAGTATTCAGATGTTTTCGACATGACGTCATAGTGTTCAGATGTTGTTTTTTTACATGACTTCATAGTATTCAGATGCTTTTTACATGACTTCATATAATTCAGGTGTTTTTAACATGACTTCATAGTATTCAGATGCTTTTAACATGACTTCATATAATTCAGGTGTTTTTAACATGACTTCATAGTATTCAGATGCTTTTAACATGACTTCATATAATTCAGGTGTTTTTAACAAGACTTCATAGTATTCAGATGGTTTTTTTTAACATGACTTCATAGTATTCAGATGTTTTCAACATGATATCATAGTATTCAGATGTCTTCAACATGACTTCATAGTATACAGACGTTTTTTAACATGACTTCATAGTATTCAGATGATTTTTTTAACTTGACTTCATAGTATTAAGGTGTTTTCAACCTGACTTCATAGTATTCAGATGTATCAACGTGACTTCATAGTATTCAGATGTTTTCAACATGACTTATTAGTATTCAGATGTGTTTTTAACATGACTTCATAGTATTCAGATGGTTTTTTTAACATGACTTCATAGTATTCAGATGTTTTTTTGTAACATGACTTCATAGTATTCAGATTTTCAACATGACTTCATGGTATTCAGATGTTTTTAACATGACTTCATAGTATTCAGATGTTTTTAACATGCCTTAATAGTACTCAGAAGTTTTCAACCTGACTTCATAGTATTCAGATGTTTTCAACATGATGTCATAGTATTGGCATGTTTTCAACCTGACTTCATAGTATTCAATGTTTTCAACATGATGTCATAGTATTGAGATGTTTCAACATGACTTCATAGTATTCAGATGTTTTATTTTTAAATGACTTCATAGTATTAAGGTGTTTTCAACCTGACTTCATAGTATTCAGATGTTTCAACATGACTTCATAGTATTCAAATGTTTTCAGCATGACTTCATAGTATTCAGATGTTTTATTTTTAAATGACTTCATAGTATTCAGATGTTTTCGACATGACGTCATAATGTTCAGATGTTGTTTTTTTACATGACTTCATAGTATTCAGATGCTTTTAACATGACTTCATAATTCAGGTGTTTTTAACATGACTTCATAGTATTCAGATGCTTTTAACATTACTTCTTATAATTCAGGTGTTTTGAACATGACTTCATAGTATTCAGATGCTTTTAACATGATTTCATAGTATTCAGATGCTTTTAACATGACTTCATATAATTCAGTTGTTTTTAACAAGACTTCATAGTATTCAGATGTTTTCAACATGACTTCATAGTATTCAAATGTTTACAGCATGACTTCATAGTATACAGACGTTTTTCAACATGACTTATTAGTATTCAGATGTGTTTTTAACATGACTTCATAGTAATCAGATGGTATTTTTAACATGACTTCATAGTATTCAGATGTTTTATGTAACATGACTTCATAGTATTCAGATGTTTCAACATGACTTCATGGTATTCAGATGTTTTTAACATGACATCATCGTATTCAGATGTTTTTAACATGACGACATAGGATTCAGATGTTTTCAACATGCCTTAAAAGTATTCAGAAGTTTTCAACCTGACTTCATAGTATTCAGATGTTTTCAACATGATGTCATAATATTGACATGTTTTCAACCTGACTTCATAGTATTCAATGTTTTCAACATGATGTCATAGTATTGAGATGTTTCAACATGACTTCATAGTATTCAGATGTTTTCAACATGACCTCATGGTATTCAAATGTTTTCAGCATGACTTCATAGTATTCAGAAGCTTTATTTTTAAATGACTTCATAGTATTCAGATGTTTTCGACATGACGTCATAGTGTTCAGATGTTGTTTTTTTACATGACTTCATAGTATTCAGATGCTTTTTACATGACTTCATATAATTCAGGTGTTTTTAACATGACTTCATAGTATTCAGATGCTTTTAACATGACTTCATATAATTCAGGTGTTTTTAACATGACTTCATAGTATTCAGATGCTTTTAACATGACTTCATATAATTCAGGTGTTTTTAACAAGACTTCATAGTATTCAGATGGTTTTTTTTAACATGACTTCATAGTATTCAGATGTTTTCAACATGATATCATAGTATTCAGATGTCTTCAACATGACTTCATAGTATACAGACGTTTTTTAACATGACTTCATAGTATTCAGATGATTTTTTTAACTTGACTTCATAGTATTAAGGTGTTTTCAACCTGACTTCATAGTATTCAGATGTATCAACGTGACTTCATAGTATTCAGATGTTTTCAACATGACTTATTAGTATTCAGATGTGTTTTTAACATGACTTCATAGTATTCAGATGGTTTTTTTAACATGACTTCATAGTATTCAGATGTTTTTTTGTAACATGACTTCATAGTATTCAGATTTTCAACATGACTTCATGGTATTCAGATGTTTTTAACATGACTTCATAGTATTCAGATGTTTTTAACATGCCTTAATAGTACTCAGAAGTTTTCAACCTGACTTCATAGTATTCAGATGTTTTCAACATGATGTCATAGTATTGGCATGTTTTCAACCTGACTTCATAGTATTCAGATGTTTTCAACATGATGTCATAATATTGACATGTTTTCAACCTGACTTCTTAGTATTCAATGTTTTCAACATGATGTCATAGTATTTAGATGTTTCAACATGACTTCATAGTATTCAGATGTTTTATTTTTAAATGACTTCATAGTATTAAGGTGTTTTCAACCTGACTTCATAGTATTCAGATGTTTCAACATGACTTCATAGTATTCAAATGTTTTCAGCATGACTTCATAGTATTCAGATGTTTTATTTTTAAATGACTTCATAGTATTCAGATGTTTTCGACATGACGTCATAATGTTCAGATGTTGTTTTTTTACATGACTTCATAGTATTCAGATGCTTTTAACATGACTTCATAATTCAGGTGTTTTTAACATGACTTCATAGTATTCAGATGCTTTTAACATTACTTCTTATAATTCAGGTGTTTTGAACATGACTTCATAGTATTCAGATGCTTTTAACATGATTTCATAGTATTCAGATGCTTTTAACATGACTTCATATAATTCAGTTGTTTTTAACAAGACTTCATAGTATTCAGATGCTTTTAACATGACTTCACATAATTCAGATGTTTCAACGTGACTTCATAGTATTCAGATGTTTTCAACATGACTTATTAGTATTCAGATGTGTTTTTAACATGACTTCATAGTATTCAGATGCTTTTAACATGACTTCATATAATTCAGGTGTTTTTAACATGACTTCATAGTATTCAGATGTTTTCAGCATGACTTCATAGCATTCAGATGCTTTATATTTAGATGACTTCATAGTATTCAGATGTTTTCGACATGACGTCATAGTGTTCAGATGTTGTTTTTTTACATGACTTCATAGTATTCAGATGCTTTTAACATGACTTCATATAATTCAGGTGTTTTTAACATGACTTCATAGTATTCAGATGTTTTTTTAACATGACTTCATAGTATTCAGATGTTTTCAACATGATGTCATAGTATTCAGTTGTCTTCAACATGACTTCATAGTATACAGACGTTTTTCAACATGACTTATTAGTATTCAGATGTGTTTTTAACATGACTTCATAGTATTCAGATGGTATTTTTAACATGACTTCATAGTATTCAGATGTTTTTTGTAACATGACTTCATAGTATTCAGGTGTTTCAACATGACTTCATGGTATTCAGATGTTTTTAACATGACGTCATCGTGTTCAGATGTTTTTAACATGACGTCATAGGATTCAGATGTTTTCAACATAACTTCATGATATTCAGATGTTTTTTTAACATTACTTCATAGTATTCAGCTGGTTTTTTTAACATGACTTCATAGTATTCAGATGTTTTTAACATGCCTTAATAGTATTCAGAAGTTTTCAAACTGACTTCATAGTATTCAGATGTTTTCAACATGATGTCATAGTATTGGCATGTTTTCAACCTGACTTCATAGTATTCAGATGTTTTCAACATGATGTCATAATATTGACATGTTTTCAACCTGACTTCATAGTATTCAATGTTTTCAACATGATGTCATAGTATTGAGATGTTTCAACATGACTTCATAGTATTCAGATGTTTTCAGCATGACCTCATGGTATTCAAATGTTTTCAGCATGACTTCATAGTATTCAGATGTTTTATTTTTAAATGACTTCATAGTATTCAGATGTTTTCGACATGACGTCATAGTGTTCACATGTTGTTTTTTTACATGACTTCATAGTATTCAGATGCTTTTTACATGACTTCATATAATTCAGGTGTTTTTAACATGACTTCATAGTATTCATATGCTTTTAACATGACTTCATATAATTCAGGTGTTTTTAACATGACTTCATAGTATTCAGATGCTTTTAACATGACTTCATATAATTCAGGTGTTTTTAACATGACTTCATAGTATTCAGATGTTTCAACATGACTTCATGGTACTCAGATGTTTTTAACATGACGTCATCGTATTCAGATGTTTTTAACATGACGTCATAGGATTCAGATGTTTTCAACATAACTTCATGATATTCAGATGTTTTTTTAACATTACTTCACAGTATTAAGCTCGTTTTTTTAACATGACTTCATAGTATTCAGATGTTTTTAACATGCCTTAATAGTATTCAGAAGTTTTCAACCTGACTTCATAGTATTCAGATGTTTTCAACATGATGTCATAGTATTGGCATGTTTTCAACCTGACTTCATACTATTCAGATGTTTTCAACATGATGTCATAATATTGACATGTTTTCAACCTGACTTTATAGTATTCAATGTTTTCAACATGATGTCATAGTATTGAGATGTTTCAACATGACTTCATAGTATTCAGATGTTTTCAACATGACCTCATGGTATTCAAATGTTTTCGACATGACGTCATAGTGTTCAGATGTTGTTTTTTGACATGACTTCATAGTATTCAGATGATTTTTTTAACTTGAGTTCATAGTATTAAGGTGTTTTCAACCTGACTTCATAGTATTCAGATGTATCAACGTGACTTCATAGTATTCAGATGTTTTCAACATGACTTATTAGTATTCAGATGTGTTTTTAACATGACTTCATAGTATTCAGATGGTTTTTTTAACATGACTTCATAGTATTCAGATGTTTTTTTGTAACATGACTTCATAGTATTCAGATGTTTCAACATGACTTCATGGTATTCAGATGTTTTTAACATGACTTCATATATTCAGATGTTTTTAACATGCCTTAATAGTACTCAGAAATTTTCAACCTGACTTCATAGTATTCAGATGTTTTCAACATGATGTCATAGTATTGGCATGTTTTCAACCTGACTTCATAGTATTCAGATGTTTTCAACATGATGTCATAATATTGACATGTTTTCAACCTGACTTCATAGTATTCAATGTTTTCAACATGATGTCATAGTATTGAGATGTTTCAACATGACTTCATAGTATTCAGCTGTTTTATTTTTAAATGACTTCATAGTATTAAGGTGTTTTCAACCTGACTTCATAGTATTCAGATGTTTCAACATGACTTCATAGTATTCAAATGTTTTCAGCATGACTTCATAGTATTCAGATGTTTTATTTTTAAATGACTTCATAGTATTAAGGTGTTTTCAACCTGACTTCATAGTATTCAGATGTTTCAACATGACTTCATAGTATTCAGATGTTTTCAGCATGACTTCATAGCATTCAGATGCTTTATATTTAGATGACTTCATAGTATTCCGATGTTTTCGACATGACGTCATAGTGTTCAGATGTTGTTTTTTTACATGACTTCATAGTATTCAGATGCTTTTAACATGACTTCATATAATTCAGGTGTTTTTAACATGACTTCATAGTATTCAGATGTTTTTTTTAACATGACTTCATAGTATTCAGATGTTTTCAACATGATGTCATAGTATTCAGTTGTCTTCAACATGACTTCATAGTATACAGACGTTTTTCAACATGACTTATTAGTATTCAGATGTGTTTTTAACATGACTTCATAGTATTCAGATGGTATTTTTAACATGACTTCATAGTATTCAGATGTTTTTTGTAACATGACTTCATAGTATTCAGGTGTTTCAACATGACTTCATGGTATTCAGATGTTTTTAACATGACGTCATCGTGTTCAGATGTTTTTAACATGACGTCATAGGATTCAGATGTTTTCAACATAACTTCATGATATTCAGATGTTTTTTTAACATTACTTCATAGTATTCAGCTGGTTTTTTTAACATGACTTCATAGTATTCAGATGTTTTTAACATGCCTTAATAGTATTCAGAAGTTTTCAAACTGACTTCATAGTATTCAGATGTTTTCAACATGATGTCATAGTATTGGCATGTTTTCAACCTGACTTCATAGTATTCAGATGTTTTCAACATGATGTCATAATATTGACATGTTTTCAACCTGACTTCATAGTATTCAATGTTTTCAACATGATGTCATAGTATTGAGATGTTTCAACATGACTTCATAGTATTCAGATGTTTTCAACATGACCTCATGGTATTCAATTATTTTCAGCATGACTTCATAGTATTCAGATGTTTTATTTTTAAATGACTTCATAGTATTCAGATGTTTTCGACATGACGTCATAGTGTTCAGATGTTGTTTTTTTACATGACTTCATAGTATTCAGATGCTTTTTACATGACTTCATATAATTCAGGTGTTTTTAACATGACTTCATAGTATTCATATGCTTTTAACATGACTTCATATAATTCAGGTGTTTTTAACATGACTTCATAGTATTCAGATGCTTTTAACATGACTTCATATAATTCAGGTGTTTTTAACATGACTTCATAGTATTCAGATGTTTTTTTGTAACATGACTTTATAGTATTCAGATGTTTCAACATGACTTCATGGTATTCAGATGTTTTTAACATGACGTCATCGTATTCAGATGTTTTTAACATGACGTCATAGGATTCAGATGTTTTCAACATAACTTCATGATATTCAGATGTTTTTTTAACATTACTTCACAGTATTAAGCTCGTTTTTTTAACATGACTTCATAGTATTCAGATGTTTTTAACATGATGTCATAGTATTGGCATGTTTTCAACCTGACTTCATACTATTCAGATGTTTTCAACATGATGTCATAATATTGACATGTTTTCAACCTGACTTTATAGTATTCAATGTTTTCAACATGATGTCATAGTATTGAGATGTTTCAACATGACTTCATAGTATTCAGATGTTTTCAACATGACCTCATGGTATTCAAATGTTTTCGACATGACGTCATAGTGTTCAGATGTTGTTTTTTTACATGACTTCATAGTATTCAGATGCTTTTTACATGACTTCATATATTCAGGTGTTTTTAACATTACTTCATAGTATTCAGATGCTTTTAACATGACTTCATGTAATTCAGGTGTTTTTAACATGACTTCATAGTATTCAGATGCTTTTAACATGACTTCATATAATTCAGGTGTTTTTAACATGACTTCATAGTATTCAGATGGTTTTTTTTAACATGACTTCATAGTATACAGACGTTTTTTAACATGACTTCATAGTATTCAGATGATTTTTTTAACTTGACTTCATACTATTAAGGTGTTTTCAACCTGACTTCATAGTATTCAGATGTTTTCAACATGACTTCATAGTGTTCAAATGTTTTCAGCATGACTTCATAGTATTCAGATGTTTTATTTTTAAATGACTTCATAGTATTCAGATGTTTTCGACATGACTTCATATAATTCAGGTGTTTTTAACATGACTTCATAGTATTCAGATGCTTTTAACATGACGTCATATAATTCAGGTGCTTTTAATATGACTTCATAGTATACAGACGTTTTTCAACATGACTTATTAGTATTCAGAAGTGTTTTTAACATGATTTCATAGTATTCAGATGGTATTTTTAACATGACTTCATAATATTCAGATGTTTTTTGTAACATGACTTCATAGTATTCAGATGTTTCAACATGACTTCATGGTATTCAGATGTTTTTAACATGACGTCATCGTATTCAGATGTTTTTAACATGACGACATAGGATTCAGATGTTTTCAACATGCCTTAATAGAATTCAGAAGTTTTCAACCTGACTTCATAGTATTCAGATGTTTTCAACATGATATCATAATATTGACATGTTTTCAACCTGACTTCATAGTATTCAATGTTTTCAACATGATGTCATAGTATTCAGATGTCTTCAACATGACTTCATAGTATACAGACGTTTTTCAACATGACTTATTAGTATTCAGATGTGTTTTTAACATGACTTCATAGTATTCAGATGGTATTTTTAACATGACTTCATAGTATTCAGATGTTTTTTTGTAACATGACTTCATAGTATTCAGATGTTTCAACATGACTTCATGGTATTCAGATGTTTTTAACATTACGTCATCGTATTCAGATGTTTTTAACATGACGTCATAGGATTCAGATGTTTTCAACATAACTTCATGATATTCAGATGTTTTTTTAACATTACTTCATAGTATTAAGCTCGTTTTTTTAACATGACTTCATAGTATTCAGATGTTTTTAACATGCCTTAATAGTATTCAGAAGTTTTCAACCTGACTTCATAGTATTCAGATGTTTTCAACATGATGTCATAGTATTGGCATGTTTTCAACCTGACTTCATAGTATTCAGATGTTTTCAACATGATGTCATAATATTGACATGTTTTCAACCTGACTTCATAGTATTCAATGTTTTCAACATGATGTCATAGTATTGAGATGTTTTCAGCATGACCTCATGGTATTCAAATGTTTTCGACATGACGTCATAGTGTTCAGATGTTGTTTTTTTACATGACTTCATAGTATTCAGATGCTTTTTACATGACTTCATAGTATTCAGATGGTTTTTTTTAACATGACTTCATAGTATTCAGATGTTTTCAACATGATGTCATAGTATTCAGATGTCTTCAACATGACTTCATAGTATACAGACGTTTTTTAACATGACCTCATAGTATTCAGATGATTTTTTTAACTTGACTTCATAGTATTAAGGTGTTTTCAACCTGACTCCATAGTATTCAGATGTTTTCAACATGACTTCATAGTGTTCAAATGTTTTCAGCATGACTTCATAGTATACAGACGTTTTTCAACATGACTTATTAGTATTCAGATGTGTTTTTAACATGACTTCATAGTATTCAGATGGTATTTTTAACATGACTTCATAGTATTCAGAAGTTTTTTGTAACATGACTTCATAGTATTCAGATGTTTTTAACATGACGACATAGGATTCAGATGTTTTCAACATGCCTTAATAGTATTCAGAAGTTTTCAACCTGACTTCATAGTATTCAGATGTTTTCAACATGATGTCATAATATTGACATGTTTTCAACCTGACTTCATAGTATTCAATGTTTTCAACATGATGTCATAGTATTGAGATGTTTCAACATGACTTCATAGTATTCAGATGTTTTCAACATGACCTCATGGTATTCAAATGTTTTCAGCATGACTTCATAGTATTCAGATGCTTTATTTTTAAATGACTTCATAGTATTCAGATGTTTTCGACATGACGTCATAGTGTTCAGATGTTGTTTTTTTTACATGACTTCATAGTATTCAGATGCTTTTTACATGACTTCATATAATTCAGGTGTTTTTAACATGACTTCATAGTATTCATATGCTTTTAACATGACTTCATTTAATTCAGGTGTTTTTAACATGACTTCATAGTATTCAGAAGCTTTTAACATGACTTCATATAATTCAGGTGTTTTTAACAAGACTTCATAGTATTCAGATGATTTTTTTAACTTGACTTCATAGTATTAAGGTGTTTTCAACCTGACTTCATAGTATTCAGATGTTTCAACGTGACTTCATAGTATTCAGATGTTTTCAACATGACTTATTAGTATTCAGATGTGTTTTTAACATGACTTCATAGTATTCAGATGGTATTTTTAACATGACTTCATAGTATTCAGATGTTTCAACATGACTTCATGGTATTCAGATGTTTTTAACATGACGTCACCGTATTCAGATGTTTTTAACATGACGTCATCGTATTCAGATGTTTTTAACATGACGTCATAGGATTCAGATGTTTTCAACATAACTTCATGACATTCAGATGTTTTTTTAACATTACTTCATAGTATTAAGCTCGTTTTTTTAACATGACTTCATAGTATTCAGATATTTTCAACATGATGTCATACTATTGGCATGTTTTCAACCTGACTTCATAGTATTCAGATGTTTTCAACATGATGTCATAATATTGACATGTTTTCAACCTGACTTCATAGTATTCAATGTTTTCAACATGATGTCATAGTACTGAGAGGTTTCAACATGACTTCATAGTATTCAGATGTTTTCAACATGACCTCATGGTATTCAAATGTTTTCGACATGACGTCATAGTGTTCAGATGTTGTTTTTTTACATGACTTCATAGTATTCAGATGCTTTTTACATGACTTCATATAATTCAGGTGTTTTTAACATTACTTCATAGTATTCAGATGCTTTTAACATGACTTCATATAATTCAGGTGTTTTTAACATGACTTCATAGTATTCAGATGCTTTTAACATGACTTCATATAATTCAGGTGTTTTTAACATGACTTCATAGTATTCAGATGGTTTTTTTTAACATGACTTCATAGTAATCAGATGTTTTCAACATGATGTCATAGTATTCAGATGTCTTCAACATGACTTCATAGTATACAGACGTTTTTTAACATGACTTCATAGTATTCAGATGATTTTTTTAACTTGACTTCATAGTATTAAGGTGTTTTCAACCTGACTTCATAGTATTCAGATGTTTTCAACATGACTTCATAGTGTTCAAATGTTTACAGCATGACTTCATAGTATACAGACGTTTTTCAACATGACTTATTAGTATTCAGATGTGTTTTTAACATGACTTCATAGTATTCAGATGGTATTTTTAACATGACTTCATAGTATTCAGATGTTTTATGTAACATGACTTCATAGTATTCAGATGTTTCAACATGACTTCATGGTATTCAGATGTTTTTAACATGACATCATCGTATTCAGATGTTTTTAACATGACGACATAGGATTCAGATGTTTTCAACATGCCTTAAAAGTATTCAGAAGTTTTCAACCTGACTTCATAGTATTCAGATGTTTTCAACATGATGTCATAATATTGACATGTTTTCAACCTGACTTCATAGTATTCAATGTTTTCAACATGATGTCATAGTATTGAGATGTTTCAACATGACTTCATAGTATTCAGATGTTTTCAACATGACCTCATGGTATTCAAATGTTTTCAGCATGACTTCATAGTATTCAGATGCTTTATTTTTAAATGACTTCATAGTATTCAGATGTTTTCGACATGACGTCATAGTGTTCAGATGTTGTTTTTTTACATGACTTCATAGTATTCAGATGCTTTTTACATGACTTCATATAATTCAGGTGTTTTTAACATGACTTCATAGTATTCAGATGCTTTTAACATGACTTCATATAATTCAGGTGTTTTTAACATGACTTCATAGTATTCAGATGCTTTTAACATGACTTCATATAATTCAGGTGTTTTTAACAAGACTTCATAGTATTCAGATGGTTTTTTTTAACATGACTTCATAGTATTCAGATGTTTTCAACATGATATCATAGTATTCAGATGTCTTCAACATGACTTCATAGTATACAGACGTTTTTTAACATGACTTCATAGTATTCAGATGATTTTTTTAACTTGACTTCATAGTATTAAGGTGTTTTCAACCTGACTTCATAGTATTCAGATGTATCAACGTGACTTCATAGTATTCAGATGTTTTCAACATGACTTATTAGTATTCAGATGTGTTTTTAACATGACTTCATAGTATTCAGATGGTTTTTTTAACATGACTTCATAGTATTCAGATGTTTTTTTGTAACATGACTTCATAGTATTCAGATTTTCAACATGACTTCATGGTATTCAGATGTTTTTAACATGACTTCATAGTATTCAGATGTTTTTAACATGCCTTAATAGTACTCAGAAGTTTTCAACCTGACTTCATAGTATTCAGATGTTTTCAACATGATGTCATAGTATTGGCATGTTTTCAACCTGACTTCATAGTATTCAGATGTTTTCAACATGATGTCATAATATTGACATGTTTTCAACCTGACTTCTTAGTATTCAATGTTTTCAACATGATGTCATAGTATTGAGATGTTTCAACATGACTTCATAGTATTCAGATGTTTTATTTTTAAATGACTTCATAGTATTAAGGTGTTTTCAACCTGACTTCATAGTATTCAGATGTTTCAACATGACTTCATAGTATTCAAATGTTTTCAGCATGACTTCATAGTATTCAGATGTTTTATTTTTAAATGACTTCATAGTATTCAGATGTTTTCGACATGACGTCATAATGTTCAGATGTTGTTTTTTTACATGACTTCATAGTATTCAGATGCTTTTAACATGACTTCATAATTCAGGTGTTTTTAACATGACTTCATAGTATTCAGATGCTTTTAACATTACTTCTTATAATTCAGGTGTTTTGAACATGACTTCATAGTATTCAGATGCTTTTAACATGATTTCATAGTATTCAGATGCTTTTAACATGACTTCATATAATTCAGTTGTTTTTAACAAGACTTCATAGTATTCAGATGTTTTCAACATGACTTCATAGTATTCAAATGTTTACAGCATGACTTCATAGTATACAGACGTTTTTCAACATGACTTATTAGTATTCAGATGTGTTTTTAACATGACTTCATAGTAATCAGATGGTATTTTTAACATGACTTCATAGTATTCAGATGTTTTATGTAACATGACTTCATAGTATTCAGATGTTTCAACATGACTTCATGGTATTCAGATGTTTTTAACATGACATCATCGTATTCAGATGTTTTTAACATGACGACATAGGATTCAGATGTTTTCAACATGCCTTAAAAGTATTCAGAAGTTTTCAACCTGACTTCATAGTATTCAGATGTTTTCAACATGACCTCATGGTATTCAAATGTTTTCAGCATGACTTCATAGTATTCAGATGCTTTATTTTTAAATGACTTCATAGTATTCAGATGTTTTCGACATGACGTCATAGTGTTCAGATGTTGTTTTTTTACATGACTTCATAGTATTCAGATGCTTTTTACATGACTTCATATAATTCAGGTGTTTTTAACATGACTTCATAGTATTCAGATGCTTTTAACATGACTTCATATAATTCAGGTGTTTTTAACATGACTTCATAGTATTCAGATGCTTTTAACATGACTTCATATAATTCAGGTGTTTTTAACAAGACTTCATAGTATTCAGATGGTTTTTTTTAACATGACTTCATAGTATTCAGATGTTTTCAACATGATATCATAGTATTCAGATGTCTTCAACATGACTTCATAGTATACAGACGTTTTTTAACATGACTTCATAGTATTCAGATGATTTTTTTAACTTGACTTCATAGTATTAAGGTGTTTTCAACCTGACTTCATAGTATTCAGATGTATCAACGTGACTTCATAGTATTCAGATGTTTTCAACATGACTTATTAGTATTCAGATGTGTTTTTAACATGACTTCATAGTATTCAGATGGTTTTTTTAACATGACTTCATAGTATTCAGATGTTTTTTTGTAACATGACTTCATAGTATTCAGATTTTCAACATGACTTCATGGTATTCAGATGTTTTTAACATGACTTCATAGTATTCAGATGTTTTTAACATGCCTTAATAGTACTCAGAAGTTTTCAACCTGACTTCATAGTATTCAGATGTTTTCAACATGATGTCATAGTATTGGCATGTTTTCAACCTGACTTCATAGTATTCAGATGTTTTCAACATGATGTCATAATATTGACATGTTTTCAACCTGACTTCTTAGTATTCAATGTTTTCAACATGATGTCATAGTATTTAGATGTTTCAACATGACTTCATAGTATTCAGATGTTTTATTTTTAAATGACTTCATAGTATTAAGGTGTTTTCAACCTGACTTCATAGTATTCAGATGTTTCAACATGACTTCATAGTATTCAAATGTTTTCAGCATGACTTCATAGTATTCAGATGTTTTATTTTTAAATGACTTCATAGTATTCAGATGTTTTCGACATGACGTCATAATGTTCAGATGTTGTTTTTTTACATGACTTCATAGTATTCAGATGCTTTTAACATGACTTCATAATTCAGGTGTTTTTAACATGACTTCATAGTATTCAGATGCTTTTAACATTACTTCTTATAATTCAGGTGTTTTGAACATGACTTCATAGTATTCAGATGCTTTTAACATGATTTCATAGTATTCAGATGCTTTTAACATGACTTCATATAATTCAGTTGTTTTTAACAAGACTTCATAGTATTCAGATGCTTTTAACATGACTTCACATAATTCAGATGTTTCAACGTGACTTCATAGTATTCAGATGTTTTCAACATGACTTATTAGTATTCAGATGTGTTTTTAACATGACTTCATAGTATTCAGATGCTTTTAACATGACTTCATATAATTCAGGTGTTTTTAACATGACTTCATAGTATTCAGATGTTTTCAGCATGACTTCATAGCATTCAGATGCTTTATATTTAGATGACTTCATAGTATTCAGATGTTTTCGACATGACGTCATAGTGTTCAGATGTTGTTTTTTTACATGACTTCATAGTATTCAGATGCTTTTAACATGACTTCATATAATTCAGGTGTTTTTAACATGACTTCATAGTATTCAGATGTTTTTTTAACATGACTTCATAGTATTCAGATGTTTTCAACATGATGTCATAGTATTCAGTTGTCTTCAACATGACTTCATAGTATACAGACGTTTTTCAACATGACTTATTAGTATTCAGATGTGTTTTTAACATGACTTCATAGTATTCAGATGGTATTTTTAACATGACTTCATAGTATTCAGATGTTTTTTGTAACATGACTTCATAGTATTCAGGTGTTTCAACATGACTTCATGGTATTCAGATGTTTTTAACATGACGTCATCGTGTTCAGATGTTTTTAACATGACGTCATAGGATTCAGATGTTTTCAACATAACTTCATGATATTCAGATGTTTTTTTAACATTACTTCATAGTATTCAGCTGGTTTTTTTAACATGACTTCATAGTATTCAGATGTTTTTAACATGCCTTAATAGTATTCAGAAGTTTTCAAACTGACTTCATAGTATTCAGATGTTTTCAACATGATGTCATAGTATTGGCATGTTTTCAACCTGACTTCATAGTATTCAGATGTTTTCAACATGATGTCATAATATTGACATGTTTTCAACCTGACTTCATAGTATTCAATGTTTTCAACATGATGTCATAGTATTGAGATGTTTCAACATGACTTCATAGTATTCAGATGTTTTCAACATGACCTCATGGTATTCAAATGTTTTCAGCATGACTTCATAGTATTCAGATGTTTTATTTTTAAATGACTTCATAGTATTCAGATGTTTTCGACATGACGTCATAGTGTTCACATGTTGTTTTTTTACATGACTTCATAGTATTCAGATGCTTTTTACATGACTTCATATAATTCAGGTGTTTTTAACATGACTTCATAGTATTCATATGCTTTTAACATGACTTCATATAATTCAGGTGTTTTTAACATGACTTCATAGTATTCAGATGCTTTTAACATGACTTCATATAATTCAGGTGTTTTTAACATGACTTCATAGTATTCAGATGTTTCAACATGACTTCATGGTACTCAGATGTTTTTAACATGACGTCATCGTATTCAGATGTTTTTAACATGACGTCATAGGATTCAGATGTTTTCAACATAACTTCATGATATTCAGATGTTTTTTTAACATTACTTCACAGTATTAAGCTCGTTTTTTTAACATGACTTCATAGTATTCAGATGTTTTTAACATGCCTTAATAGTATTCAGAAGTTTTCAACCTGACTTCATAGTATTCAGATGTTTTCAACATGATGTCATAGTATTGGCATGTTTTCAACCTGACTTCATACTATTCAGATGTTTTCAACATGATGTCATAATATTGACATGTTTTCAACCTGACTTTATAGTATTCAATGTTTTCAACATGATGTCATAGTATTGAGATGTTTCAACATGACTTCATAGTATTCAGATGTTTTCAACATGACCTCATGGTATTCAAATGTTTTCGACATGACGTCATAGTGTTCAGATGTTGTTTTTTGACATGACTTCATAGTATTCAGATGATTTTTTTAACTTGAGTTCATAGTATTAAGGTGTTTTCAACCTGACTTCATAGTATTCAGATGTATCAACGTGACTTCATAGTATTCAGATGTTTTCAACATGACTTATTAGTATTCAGATGTGTTTTTAACATGACTTCATAGTATTCAGATGGTTTTTTTAACATGACTTCATAGTATTCAGATGTTTTTTTGTAACATGACTTCATAGTATTCAGATGTTTCAACATGACTTCATGGTATTCAGATGTTTTTAACATGACTTCATATATTCAGATGTTTTTAACATGCCTTAATAGTACTCAGAAGTTTTCAACCTGACTTCATAGTATTCAGATGTTTTCAACATGATGTCATAGTATTGGCATGTTTTCAACCTGACTTCATAGTATTCAGATGTTTTCAACATGATGTCATAATATTGACATGTTTTCAACCTGACTTCATAGTATTCAATGTTTTCAACATGATGTCATAGTATTGAGATGTTTCAACATGACTTCATAGTATTCAGCTGTTTTATTTTTAAATGACTTCATAGTATTAAGGTGTTTTCAACCTGACTTCATAGTATTCAGATGTTTCAACATGACTTCATAGTATTCAAATGTTTTCAGCATGACTTCATAGTATTCAGATGTTTTATTTTTAAATGACTTCATAGTATTAAGGTGTTTTCAACCTGACTTCATAGTATTCAGATGTTTCAACATGACTTCATAGTATTCAGATGTTTTCAGCATGACTTCATAGCATTCAGATGCTTTATATTTAGATGACTTCATAGTATTCCGATGTTTTCGACATGACGTCATAGTGTTCAGATGTTGTTTTTTTACATGACTTCATAGTATTCAGATGCTTTTAACATGACTTCATATAATTCAGGTGTTTTTAACATGACTTCATAGTATTCAGATGTTTTTTTTAACATGACTTCATAGTATTCAGATGTTTTCAACATGATGTCATAGTATTCAGTTGTCTTCAACATGACTTCATAGTATACAGACGTTTTTCAACATGACTTATTAGTATTCAGATGTGTTTTTAACATGACTTCATAGTATTCAGATGGTATTTTTAACATGACTTCATAGTATTCAGATGTTTTTTGTAACATGACTTCATAGTATTCAGGTGTTTCAACATGACTTCATGGTATTCAGATGTTTTTAACATGACGTCATCGTGTTCAGATGTTTTTAACATGACGTCATAGGATTCAGATGTTTTCAACATAACTTCATGATATTCAGATGTTTTTTTAACATTACTTCATAGTATTCAGCTGGTTTTTTTAACATGACTTCATAGTATTCAGATGTTTTTAACATGCCTTAATAGTATTCAGAAGTTTTCAAACTGACTTCATAGTATTCAGATGTTTTCAACATGATGTCATAGTATTGGCATGTTTTCAACCTGACTTCATAGTATTCAGATGTTTTCAACATGATGTCATAATATTGACATGTTTTCAACCTGACTTCATAGTATTCAATGTTTTCAACATGATGTCATAGTATTGAGATGTTTCAACATGACTTCATAGTATTCAGATGTTTTCAACATGACCTCATGGTATTCAATTATTTTCAGCATGACTTCATAGTATTCAGATGTTTTATTTTTAAATGACTTCATAGTATTCAGATGTTTTCGACATGACGTCATAGTGTTCAGATGTTGTTTTTTTACATGACTTCATAGTATTCAGATGCTTTTTACATGACTTCATATAATTCAGGTGTTTTTAACATGACTTCATAGTATTCATATGCTTTTAACATGACTTCATATAATTCAGGTGTTTTTAACATGACTTCATAGTATTCAGATGCTTTTAACATGACTTCATATAATTCAGGTGTTTTTAACATGACTTCATAGTATTCAGATGTTTTTTTGTAACATGACTTTATAGTATTCAGATGTTTCAACATGACTTCATGGTATTCAGATGTTTTTAACATGACGTCATCGTATTCAGATGTTTTTAACATGACGTCATAGGATTCAGATGTTTTCAACATAACTTCATGATATTCAGATGTTTTTTTAACATTACTTCACAGTATTAAGCTCGTTTTTTTAACATGACTTCATAGTATTCAGATGTTTTTAACATGATGTCATAGTATTGGCATGTTTTCAACCTGACTTCATACTATTCAGATGTTTTCAACATGATGTCATAATATTGACATGTTTTCAACCTGACTTTATAGTATTCAATGTTTTCAACATGATGTCATAGTATTGAGATGTTTCAACATGACTTCATAGTATTCAGATGTTTTCAACATGACCTCATGGTATTCAAATGTTTTCGACATGACTTCATAGTGTTCAGATGTTGTTTTTTTACATGACTTCATAGTATTCAGATGCTTTTTACATGACTTCATATAATTCAGGTGTTTTTAACATTACTTCATAGTATTCAGATGCTTTTAACATGACTTCATGGAATTCAGAAGTTTTCAACCTGACTTCATAGTATTCAGATGTCTTCAACATGACTTCATAGTATACAGACGTTTTTCAACATGACTTATTAGTATTCAGATGTGTTTTTAACATGACTTCATAGTATTCAGATGGTATTTTTAACATGACTTCATAGTATTCAGATGTTTTTTTGTAACATGACTTCATAGTATTCAGATGTTTCAACATGACTTCATGGTATTCAGATGTTTTTAACATTACGTCATCGTATTCAGATGTTTTTAACATGACGTCATAGGATTCAGATGTTTTCAACATAACTTCATGATATTCAGATGTTTTTTTAACATTACTTCATAGTATTAAGCTCGTTTTTTTAACATGACTTCATAGTATTCAGATGTTTTTAACATGCCTTAATAGTATTCAGAAGTTTTCAACCTGACTTCATAGTATTCAGATGTTTTCAACATGATGTCATAGTATTGGCATGTTTTCAACCTGACTTCATAGTATTCAGATGTTTTCAACATGATGTCATAATATTGACATGTTTTCAACCTGACTTCATAGTATTCAATGTTTTCAACATGATGTCATAGTATTGAGATGTTTTCAGCATGACCTCATGGTATTCAAATGTTTTCGACATGACGTCATAGTGTTCAGATGTTGTTTTTTTACATGACTTCATAGTATTCAGATGCTTTTTACATGACTTCATAGTATTCAGATGGTTTTTTTAACATGACTTCATAGTATTCAGATGTTTTCAACATGATGTCATAGTATTCAGATGTCTTCAACATGACTTCATAGTATACAGACGTTTTTTAACATGACCTCATAGTATTCAGATGATTTTTTTAACTTGACTTCATAGTATTAAGGTGTTTTCAACCTGACTCCATAGTATTCAGATGTTTTCAACATGACTTCATAGTGTTCAAATGTTTTCAGCATGACTTCATAGTATACAGACGTTTTTCAACATGACTTATTAGTATTCAGATGTGTTTTTAACATGACTTCATAGTATTCAGATGGTATTTTTAACATGACTTCATAGTATTCAGAAGTTTTTTGTAACATGACTTCATAGTATTCAGATGTTTTTAACATGACGACATAGGATTCAGATGTTTTCAACATGCCTTAATAGTATTCAGAAGTTTTCAACCTGACTTCATAGTATTCAGATGTTTTCAACATGATGTCATAATATTGACATGTTTTCAACCTGACTTCATAGTATTCAATGTTTTCAACATGATGTCATAGTATTGAGATGTTTCAACATGACTTCATAGTATTCAGATGTTTTCAACATGACCTCATGGTATTCAAATGTTTTCAGCATGACTTCATAGTATTCAGATGCTTTATTTTTAAATGACTTCATAGTATTCAGATGTTTTCGACATGACGTCATAGTGTTCAGATGTTGTTTTTTTTAAATGACTTCATAGTATTCAGATGCTTTTTACATGACTTCATATAATTCAGGTGTTTTTAACATGACTTCATAGTATTCATATGCTTTTAACATGACTTCATTTAATTCAGGTGTTTTTAACATGACTTCATAGTATTCAGAAGCTTTTAACATGACTTCATATAATTCAGGTGTTTTTAACAAGACTTCATAGTATTCAGATGATTTTTTTAACTTGACTTCATAGTATTAAGGTGTTTTCAACCTGACTTCATAGTATTCAGATGTTTCAACGTGACTTCATAGTATTCAGATGTTTTCAACATGACTTATTAGTATTCAGATGTGTTTTTAACAGGACTTCATAGTATTCAGATGGTTTTTTTAACATGACTTCATAGTATTCAGATGTTTTTTTGTAACATGACTTCATAGTATTCAGATGTTTCAACATGACTTCATGGTATTCAGATGTTTTTAACATGACTTCATAGTATTCAGATGTTTTTAACATGCCTTAATAGTACTCAGAAGTTTTCAACCTGACTTCATAGTATTCAGATGTTTTCAACATGATGTCATAGTATTGGCATGTTTTCAACCTGACTTCATAGTATTCAGATGTTTTCAACATGATGTCATAATATTGACATGTTTTCAACCTGACTTCATAGTATTCAATGTTTTCAACATGATGTCATAGTATTGAGATATTTCAACATGACTTCATAGTATTCAGATGTTTTATTTTTAAATGACTTCATAGTATTAAGGTGTTTTCAACCTGACTTCATAGTATTCAGATGTTTCAACATGACTTCATAGTATTCAAATGTTTTCAGCGTGACTTCATAGTATTCAGATGTTTTATTTTTAAATGACTTCATAGTATTCAGATGTCTTCAACATGACTTCATACTATACAGACGTTTTTTAACATGACTTCATAGTATCCAGATGATTTTCTTAACTTGACTTCATAGTATTGAGGTGTTTTCAACCTGACTTCATAGTATTCAAATGTTTCAACATGACTTCATAGTATTCAAATGTTTTCAGCATGACTTCATAGTATTCAGATGTTTTATTTTTAAATGACTTCATAGTATTCAGATGTTTTCGACATGACGTCATAATGTTCAGATGTTGTTTTTTTACATGACTTCATAGTATTCAGATGCTTTTAACATGACTTCATATAATTCAGGTGTTTTGAACATGACTTCATAGTATTCAGATGCTTTTAACATGACTTCATAGTATTCAGATGCTTTTAACATGACTTCATATAATTCAGTTGTTTTTAACAAGACTTCATAGTATTCAGATGCTTTTAACATGACTTCATGTAATTCAGGTGTTTTTAACATGACTTCATAGTATTCAGATGTTTTCAGCATGACTTCATAGTATTCAGATGCTTTATATTTAGATGACTTCATAGTATTCAGATGTTTTCAACATGATGTCATAGTATTCAGATGCTTTTAACATGACTTCATAGTATTCAGATGTTTTTTTAACATGACTTCATAGTATTCAGATGGTATTTTTAACATGACTTCATAGTATTCAGATGTTTTCAACATGACCTCATGGTATTCAAATGTTTTCAGCATGATGTCATAATATTGACATGTTTTCAACCTGACTTCATAGTATTCAATGTTTTCAACATGATGTCATAGTATTGAGATGTTTTCAGCATGACCTCATGGTATTCAATTGTTTTCGACATGACGTCATAGTGTTCAGATGTTGTTTTTTTACATGACTTCATAGTATTCAGATGCTTTTTACATGACTTCATAGTATTCAGATGGTTTTTTTTAACATGACTTCATAGTATTCAGATGTTTTCAACATGATGTCATAGTATTCAGATGTCTTCAACATGACTTCATAGTATACAGACGTTTTTTAACATGACTTCATAGTATTCAGATGATTTTTTTAACTTGACTTCATAGTATTAAGGTGTTTTCAACCTGACTTCATAGTATTCAGATGTTTTCAACATGACTTCATAGTGTTCAAATGTTTTCAGCATGACTTCATAGTATACAGACGTTTTTCAACATGACTTATTAGTATTCAGATGTGTTTTTAACATGACTTCATAGTATTCAGATGGTATTTTTAACATGACTTCATAGTATTCAGAAGTTTTTTGTAACATGACTTCATAGTATTCAGATGTTTCAACATGACTTCATGGTATTCAGATGTTTTTAACATGACGTCATCGTATTCAGATGTTTTTAACATGACGACATAGGATTCAGATGTTTTCAACATGCCTTAATAGTATTCAGAAGTTTTCAACCTGACTTCATAGTATTCAGATGTTTTCAACATGATGTCATAATATTGACATGTTTTCAACCTGACTTCATAGTATTCAATGTTTTCAACATGATGTCATAGTATTGAGATGTTTCAACATGACTTCATAGTATTCAGATGTTTTCAACATGACCTCATGGTATTCAAATGTTTTCAGCATGACTTCATAGTATTCAGATGCTTTATTTTTAAATGACTTCATAGTATTCAGATGTTTTCGACATGACGTCATAGTGTTCAGATGTTGTTTTTTTTACATGACTTCATAGTATTCAGATGCTTTTTACATGACTTCATATAATTCAGGTGTTGTTAACATGACTTCATAGTATTCATATGCTTTTAACATGACTTCATATAATTCAGGTGTTTTTAACATGACTTCATAGTATTCAGAAGCTTTTAACATGACTTCATATAATTCAGGTGTTTTTAACAAGACTTCATAGTATTCAGATGATTTTTTTTAACATGACTTCATAGTATTCAGATGTTTTCAACATGATGTCATAGTATTCAGATGTCTTCAACATGACTTCATAGTATACAGACGTTTTTTAACATGACTTCATAGTATTCAGATGATTTTTTTAACTTGACTTCATAGTATTAAGGTGTTTTCAACCTGACTTCATAGTATTCAGATGTTTCAACGTGACTTCATAGTATTCAGATGTTTTCAACATGACTTATTAGTATTCAGATGTGTTTTTAACAGGACTTCATAGTATTCAGATGTTTCAACATGACTTCATGGTATTCAGATGTTTTTAACATGACTTAATAGTATTCAGATGTTTTTAACATGCCTTAATAGTACTCAGAAGTTTTCAACCTGACTTCATAGTATTCAGATGTTTTCAACATGATGTCATAGTATTGGCATGTTTTCAACCTGACTTCATAGTATTCAGATGTTTTCAACATGATGTCATAATATTGACATGTTTTCAACCTGACTTCATAGTATTCAATGTTTTCAACATGATGTCATAGTATTGAGATGTTTCAACATGACTTCATAGTATTCAGATGTTTTATTTTTAAATGACTTCATAGTATTAAGGTGTTTTCAACCTGACTTCATAGTATTCAGATGTTTCAACATGACTTCATAGTATTCAAATGTTTTCAGCATGACTTCATAGTATTCAGATGTTTTATTTTTAAATGACTTCATAGTATTCAGATGTTTTCGACATGACGTCATAATGTTCAGATGTTGTTTTTTTACATGACTTCATAGTATTCAGATGCTTTTAACATGACTTCATATAATTCAGGTGTTTTGAACATGACTTCATAGTATTCAGATGCTTTTAACATGACTTCATAGTATTCAGATGCTTTTAACATGACTTCATATAATTCAGTTGTTTTTAACAAGACTTCATAGTATTCAGATGCTTTTAACATGACTTCATGTAATTCAGGTGTTTTTAACATGACTTCATAGTATTCAGATGTTTTCAGCATGACTTCATAGTATTCAGATGCTTTATATTTAGATGACTTCATAGTATTCAGATGTTTTCAACATGATGTCATAGTATTCAGATGCTTTTAACATGACTTCATAGTATTCAGATGTTTTTTTAACATGACTTCATAGTATTCAGATGGTATTTTTAACATGACTTCATAGTATTCAGATGTTTTTTTGTAACATGACTTCATAGTATTCAGGTGTTTCAATATGACTTCATGGTATTCAGATGTTTTTAACATGACGTCATCGTGTTCAGATGTTTTTAACATGACGTCATAGGATTCAGATGTTTTCAACATAACTTCATGATATTCAGATGTTTTTTTAACATTACTTCATAGTATTCAGCTGGTTTTTTTAACATGACTTCATAGTATTCAGATGTTTTTAACATGCCTTAATACTATTCAGAAGTTTTCAAACTGACTTCATAGTATTCAGATGTTTTCAACATGATGTCATAGTATTGGCATGTTTTCAACCTGACTTCATAGTATTCAATGTTTTCAACATGATGTCATAGTATTGAGATGTTTCAACATGACTTCATAGTATTCAGATGTTTCAACATGACCTCATGGTATTCAAATGTTTTCAGCATGACTTCATAGTATTCAGATGTTTTATTTTTAAATGGCTTCATAGTATTCAGATGTTTTCGACATGACGTCATAGTGTTCAGATGTTGTTTTTTTACATGACTTCATAGTATTCAGATGCTTTTTACATGACTTCATATAATTCAGGTGTTTTTAACATGACTTCATAGTATTCATATGCTTTTAACATGACTTCATATAATTCAGGTGTTTTTAACATGACTTCATAGTATTCAGATGCTTTTAACATGACTTCATATAATTCAGGTGTTTTTAACATGACTTCATAGTATTCAGATGGTATTTTTAACATGACTTCATAGTATTCAGATGTTTTTTGTAACATGACTTCATAGTATTCAGATGTTTCAACATGACTTCATGGTATTCAGATGTTTTTAACATGACGTCATCGTATTCAGATGTTTTTAACATGACGACATAGGATTCAGATGTTTTCAACATGCCTTAATAGAATTCAGAAGTTTTCAACCTGACTTCATAGTATTCAATGTTTTCAACATGATGTCATAGTATTCAGATGTCTTCAACATGACTTCATAGTATACAGACGTTTTTCAACATGACTTATTAGTATTCAGATGTGTTTTTAACATGACTTCATAGTATTCAGATGGTATTTTTAACATGACTTCATAGTATTCAGATGTTTTTTTGTAACATGACTTCATAGTATTCAGATGTTTCAACATGACTTCATGGTATTCAGATGTTTTTAACATTACGTCATCGTATTCAGATGTTTTTAACATGACGTCATAGGATTCAGATGTTTTCAACATAACTTCATGATATTCAGATGTTTTTTTAACATTACTTCATAGTATTAAGCTCGTTTTTTTAACATGACTTCATAGTATTCAGATGTTTTTAACATGCCTTAATAGTATTCAGAAGTTTTCAACCTGACTTCATAGTATTCAGATGTTTTCAACATGATGTCATAGTATTGGCATGTTTTCAACCTGACTTCATAGTATTCAGATGTTTTCAACATGATGTCATAATATTGACATGTTTTCAACCTGACTTCATAGTATTCAATGTTTTCAACATGATGTCATAGTATTGAGATGTTTTCAGCATGACCTCATGGTATTCAAATGTTTTCGACATGACGTCATAGTGTTCAGATGTTGTTTTTTTACATGACTTCATAGTATTCAGATGCTTTTTACATGACTTCATAGTATTCAGATGTTTTTTTTTAACATGACTTCATAGTATTCAGATGTTTTCAACATGATGTCATAGTATTCAGATGTCTTCAACATGACTTCATAGTATACAGACGTTTTTTAACATGACTTCATAGTATTCAGATGATTTTTTTAACTTGACTTCATAGTATTAAGGTGTTTTCAACCTGACTTCATAGTATTCAGATGTTTTCAACATGACTTCATAGTGTTCAAATGTTTTCAGCATGACTTCATAGTATACAGACGTTTTTCAACATGACTTATTAGTATTCAGATGTGTTTTTAACATGACTTCATAGTATTCAGATGGTATTTTTAACATGACTTCATAGTATTCAGAAGTTTTTTGTAACATGACTTCATAGTATTCAGATGTTTCAACATGACTTCATGGTATTCAGATGTTTTTAACATGACGTCATCGTATTCAGATGTTTTTAACATGACGACATAGGATTCAGATGTTTTCAACATGCCTTAATAGTATTCAGAAGTTTTCAACCTGACTTCATAGTATTCAGATGTTTTCAACATGATGTCATAATATTGACATGTTTTCAACCTGACTTCATAGTATTCAATGTTTTCAACATGATGTCATAGTATTGAGATGTTTCAACATGACTTCATAGTATTCAGATGTTTTCAACATGACCTCATGGTATTCAAATGTTTTCAGCATGACTTCATAGTATTCAGATGCTTTATTTTTAAATGACTTCATAGTATTCAGATGTTTTCGACATGACGTCATAGTGTTCAGATGTTGTTTTTTTTACATGACTTCATAGTATTCAGATGCTTTTTACATGACTTCATATAATTCAGGTGTTTTTAACATGACTTCATAGTATTCATATGCTTTTAACATGACTTCATATAATTCAGGTGTTTTTAACATGACTTCATAGTATTCAGAAGCTTTTAACATGACTTCATATAATTCAGGTGTTTTTAACAAGACTTCATAGTATTCAGATGATTTTTTTTAACATGACTTCATAGTATTCAGATGTTTTCAACATGATGTCATAGTATTCAGATGTCTTCAACATGACTTCATAGTATACAGACGTTTTTTAACATGACTTCATAGTATTCAGATGATTTTTTTAACTTAACTTCATAGTATTAAGGTGTTTTCAACCTGACTTCATAGTATTCAGATGTTTCAACGTGACTTCATAGTATTCAGATGTTTTCAACATGACTTATTAGTATTCAGATGTGTTTTTAACAGGACTTCATAGTATTCAGATGGTTTTTTTAACATGACTTCATAGTATTCAGATGTTTTTTTGTAACATGACTTCATAGTATTCAGATGTTTTCGACATGACGTCATAGTGTTCAGATGTTGTTTTTTTTACATGACTTCATAGTATTCAGATGCTTTTTACATGACTTCATATAATTCAGGTGTTTTTAACATGACTTCATAGTATTCATATGCTTTTAACATGACTTCATATAATTCAGGTGTTTTTAACATGACTTCATAGTATTCAGAAGCTTTTAACATGACTTCATATAATTCAGGTGTTTTTAACAAGACTTCATAGTATTCAGATGATTTTTTTTAACATGACTTCATAGTATTCAGATGTTTTCAACATGATGTCATAGTATTCAGATGTCTTCAACATGACTTCATAGTATACAGACGTTTTTTAACATGACTTCATAGTATTCAGATGATTTTTTTAACTTAACTTCATAGTATTAAGGTGTTTTCAACCTGACTTCATAGTATTCAGATGTTTCAACGTGACTTCATAGTATTCAGATGTTTTCAACATGGCTTATTAGTATTCAGATGTGTTTTTAACAGGACTTCATAGTATTCAGATGGTTTTTTTAACATGACTTCATAGTATTCAGATGTTTTTTTGTAACATGACTTCATAGTATTCAGATGTTTCAACATGACTTCATGGTATTCAGATGTTTTTAACATGACTTCATAGTATTCAGATGTTTTTAACATGCCTTAATAGTACTCAGAAGTTTTCAACCTGACTTCATAGTATTCAGATGTTTTCAACATGATGTCATAGTATTGGCATGTTTTCAACCTGACTTCATAGTATTCAGATGTTTTCAACATGATGTCATAATATTGACATGTTTTCAACCTGACTTCATAGTATTCAATGTTTTCAACATGATGTCATAGTATTGAGATGTTTCAACATGACTTCATAGTATTCAGATGTTTTATTTTTAAATGACTTCATAGTATTAAGGTGTTTTCAACCTGACTTCATAGTATTCAGATGTTTCAACATGACTTCATAGTATTCAAATGTTTTCAGCATGACTTCATAGTATTCAGATGTTTTATTTTTAAATGACTTCATAGTATTCAGATGTTTTCGACATGACGTCATAATGTTCAGATGTTGTTTTTTTACATGACTTCATAGTATTCAGATGCTTTTAACATGACTTCATATAATTCAGGTGTTTTGAACATGACTTCATAGTATTCAGATGCTTTTAACATGACTTCATAGTATTCAGATGCTTTTAACATGACTTCATATAATTCAGTTGTTTTTAACAAGACTTCATAGTATTCAGATGCTTTTAACATGACTTCATGTAATTCAGGTGTTTTTAACATGACTTCATAGTATTCAGATGTTTTCAGCATGACTTCATAGTATTCAGATGCTTTATATTTAGATGACTTCATAGTATTCAGATGTTTTCAACATGATGTCATAGTATTCAGATGCTTTTAACATGACTTCATAGTATTCAGATGTTTTTTTAACATGACTTCATAGTATTCAGATGGTATTTTTAACATGACTTCATAGTATTCAGATGTTTTTTTGTAACATGACTTCATAGTATTCAGGTGTTTCAATATGACTTCATGGTATTCAGATGTTTTTAACATGACGTCATCGTGTTCAGATGTTTTTAACATGACGTCATAGGATTCAGATGTTTTCAACATAACTTCATGATATTCAGATGTTTTTTTAACATTACTTCATAGTATTCAGCTGGTTTTTTTAACATGACTTCATAGTATTCAGATGTTTTTAACATGCCTTAATACTATTCAGAAGTTTTCAAACTGACTTCATAGTATTCAGATGTTTTCAACATGATGTCATAGTATTGGCATGTTTTCAACCTGACTTCATAGTATTCAATGTTTTCAACATGATGTCATAGTATTGAGATGTTTCAACATGACTTCATAGTATTCAGATGTTTCAACATGACCTCATGGTATTCAAATGTTTTCAGCATGACTTCATAGTATTCAGATGTTTTATTTTTAAATGGCTTCATAGTATTCAGATGTTTTCGACATGACGTCATAGTGTTCAGATGTTGTTTTTTTACATGACTTCATAGTATTCAGATGCTTTTTACATGACTTCATATAATTCAGGTGTTTTTAACATGACTTCATATAATTCAGGTGTTTTTAACATGACTTCATAGTATTCAGATGGTATTTTTAACATGACTTAGTAGTATTCAGATGTTTTTTGTAACATGACTTCATAGTATTCAGATGTTTCAACATGACTTCATGGTATTCAGATGTTTTTAACATGACGTCATCGTATTCAGATGTTTTTAACATGACGACATAGGATTCAGATGTTTTCAACATGCCTTAATAGAATTCAGAAGTTTTCAACCTGACTTCATAGTATTCAGATGTTTTCAACATGATGTCATAATATTGACATGTTTTCAACCTGACTTCATAGTATTCAATGTTTTCAACATGATGTCATAGTATTGAGATGTTTTCAGCATGACCTCATGGTATTCAAATGTTTTCGACATGACGTCATAGTGTTCAGATGTTGTTTTTTTACATGACTTCATAGTATTCAGATGCTTTTTACATGACTTCATAGTATTCAGATGTTTTTTTTTAACATGACTTCATAGTATTCAGATGTTTTCAACATGATGTCATAGTATTCAGATGTCTTCAACATGACTTCATAGTATACAGACGTTTTTTAACATGACTTCATAGTATTCAGATGATTTTTTTAACTTGACTTCATAGTATTAAGGTGTTTTCAACCTGACTTCATAGTATTCAGATGTTTTCAACATGACTTCATAGTGTTCAAATGTTTTCAGCATGACTTCATAGTATACAGACGTTTTTCAACATGACTTATTAGTATTCAGATGTGTTTTTAACATGACTTCATAGTATTCAGATGGTATTTTTAACATGACTTCATAGTATTCAGAAGTTTTTTGTAACATGACTTCATAGTATTCAGATGTTTCAACATGACTTCATGGTATTCAGATGTTTTTAACATGACGTCATCGTATTCAGATGTTTTTAACATGACGACATAGGATTCAGATGTTTTCAACATGCCTTAATAGTATTCAGAAGTTTTCAACCTGACTTCATAGTATTCAGATGTTTTCAACATGATGTCATAATATTGACATGTTTTCAACCTGACTTCATAGTATTCAATGTTTTCAACATGATGTCATAGTATTGAGATGTTTCAACATGACTTCATAGTATTCAGATGTTTTCAACATGACCTCATGGTATTCAAATGTTTTCAGCATGACTTCATAGTATTCAGATGCTTTATTTTTAAATGACTTCATAGTATTCAGATGTTTTCGACATGACGTCATAGTGTTCAGATGTTGTTTTTTTTACATGACTTCATAGTATTCAGATGCTTTTTACATGACTTCATATAATTCAGGTGTTTTTAACATGACTTCATAGTATTCATATGCTTTTAACATGACTTCATATAATTCAGGTGTTTTTAACATGACTTCATAGTATTCAGAAGCTTTTAACATGACTTCATATAATTCAGGTGTTTTTAACAAGACTTCATAGTATTCAGATGATTTTTTTTAACATGACTTCATAGTATTCAGATGTTTTCAACATGATGTCATAGTATTCAGATGTCTTCAACATGACTTCATAGTATACAGACGTTTTTTAACATGACTTCATAGTATTCAGATGATTTTTTTAACTTAACTTCATAGTATTAAGGTGTTTTCAACCTGACTTCATAGTATTCAGATGTTTCAACGTGACTTCATAGTATTCAGATGTTTTCAACATGACTTATTAGTATTCAGATGTGTTTTTAACAGGACTTCATAGTATTCAGATGGTTTTTTTAACATGACTTCATAGTATTCAGATGTTTTTTTGTAACATGACTTCATAGTATTCAGATGTTTTCGACATGACGTCATAGTGTTCAGATGTTGTTTTTTTTACATGACTTCATAGTATTCAGATGCTTTTTACATGACTTCATATAATTCAGGTGTTTTTAACATGACTTCATAGTATTCATATGCTTTTAACATGACTTCATATAATTCAGGTGTTTTTAACATGACTTCATAGTATTCAGAAGCTTTTAACATGACTTCATATAATTCAGGTGTTTTTAACAAGACTTCATAGTATTCAGATGATTTTTTTTAACATGACTTCATAGTATTCAGATGTTTTCAACATGATGTCATAGTATTCAGATGTCTTCAACATGACTTCATAGTATACAGACGTTTTTTAACATGACTTCATAGTATTCAGATGATTTTTTTAACTTAACTTCATAGTATTAAGGTGTTTTCAACCTGACTTCATAGTATTCAGATGTTTCAACGTGACTTCATAGTATTCAGATGTTTTCAACATGGCTTATTAGTATTCAGATGTGTTTTTAACAGGACTTCATAGTATTCAGATGGTTTTTTTAACATGACTTCATAGTATTCAGATGTTTTTTTGTAACATGACTTCATAGTATTCAGATGTTTCAACATGACTTCATGGTATTCAGATGTTTTTAACATGACTTCATAGTATTCAGATGTTTTTAACATGCCTTAATAGTACTCAGAAGTTTTCAACCTGACTTCATAGTATTCAGATGTTTTCAACATGATGTCATAGTATTGGCATGTTTTCAACCTGACTTCATAGTATTCAGATGTTTTCAACATGATGTCATAATATTGACATGTTTTCAACCTGACTTCATAGTATTCAATGTTTTCAACATGATGTCATAGTATTGAGATGTTTCAACATGACTTCATAGTATTCAGATGTTTTATTTTTAAATGACTTCATAGTATTAAGGTGTTTTCAACCTGACTTCATAGTATTCAGATGTTTCAACATGACTTCATAGTATTCAAATGTTTTCAGCATGACTTCATAGTATTCAGATGTTTTATTTTTAAATGACTTCATAGTATTCAGATGTTTTCGACATGACGTCATAATGTTCAGATGTTGTTTTTTTACATGACTTCATAGTATTCAGATGCTTTTAACATGACTTCATATAATTCAGGTGTTTTGAACATGACTTCATAGTATTCAGATGCTTTTAACATGACTTCATAGTATTCAGATGCTTTTAACATGACTTCATATAATTCAGTTGTTTTTAACAAGACTTCATAGTATTCAGATGCTTTTAACATGACTTCATGTAATTCAGGTGTTTTTAACATGACTTCATAGTATTCAGATGTTTTCAGCATGACTTCATAGTATTCAGATGCTTTATATTTAGATGACTTCATAGTATTCAGATGTTTTCAACATGATGTCATAGTATTCAGATGCTTTTAACATGACTTCATAGTATTCAGATGTTTTTTTAACATGACTTCATAGTATTCAGATGGTATTTTTAACATGACTTCATAGTATTCAGATGTTTTTTTGTAACATGACTTCATAGTATTCAGGTGTTTCAATATGACTTCATGGTATTCAGATGTTTTTAACATGACGTCATCGTGTTCAGATGTTTTTAACATGACGTCATAGGATTCAGATGTTTTCAACATAACTTCATGATATTCAGATGTTTTTTTAACATTACTTCATAGTATTCAGCTGGTTTTTTTAACATGACTTCATAGTATTCAGATGTTTTTAACATGCCTTAATACTATTCAGAAGTTTTCAAACTGACTTCATAGTATTCAGATGTTTTCAACATGATGTCATAGTATTGGCATGTTTTCAACCTGACTTCATAGTATTCAATGTTTTCAACATGATGTCATAGTATTGAGATGTTTCAACATGACTTCATAGTATTCAGATGTTTCAACATGACCTCATGGTATTCAAATGTTTTCAGCATGACTTCATAGTATTCAGATGTTTTATTTTTAAATGGCTTCATAGTATTCAGATGTTTTCGACATGACGTCATAGTGTTCAGATGTTGTTTTTTTACATGACTTCATAGTATTCAGATGCTTTTTACATGACTTCATATAATTCAGGTGTTTTTAACATGACTTCATATAATTCAGGTGTTTTTAACATGACTTCATAGTATTCAGATGGTATTTTTAACATGACTTAGTAGTATTCAGATGTTTTTTGTAACATGACTTCATAGTATTCAGATGTTTCAACATGACTTCATGGTATTCAGATGTTTTTAACATGACGTCATCGTATTCAGATGTTTTTAACATGACGACATAGGATTCAGATGTTTTCAACATGCCTTAATAGAATTCAGAAGTTTTCAACCTGACTTCATAGTATTCAGATGTTTTCAACATGATATCATAATATTGACATGTTTTCAACCTGACTTCATAGTATTTAATGTTTTCAACATGATGTCATAGTATTCAGATGTCTTCAACATGACTTCATAGTATACAGACGTTTTTCAACATGACTTATTAGTATTCAGATGTGTTTTTAACATGACTTCATAGTATTCAGATGGTATTTTTAACATGACTTCATAGTATTCAGATGTTTTTTTGTAACATGACTTCATAGTATTCAGATGTTTCAACATGACTTCATGGTATTCAGATGTTTTTAACATTACGTCATCGTATTCAGATGTTTTTAACATGACGTCATAGGATTCAGATGTTTTCAACATAACTTCATGATATTCAGATGTTTTTTTAACATTACTTCATAGTATTAAGCTCGTTTTTTTAACATGACTTCATAGTATTCAGATGTTTTTAACATGCCTTAATAGTATTCAGAAGTTTTCAACCTGACTTCATAGTATTCAGATGTTTTCAACATGATGTCATAGTATTGGCATGTTTTCAACCTGACTTCATAGTATTCAGATGTTTTCAACATGATGTCATAATATTGACATGTTTTCAACCTGACTTCATAGTATTCAATGTTTTCAACATGATGTCATAGTATTGAGATGTTTTCAGCATGACCTCATGGTATTCAAATGTTTTCGACATGACGTCATAGTGTTCAGATGTTGTTTTTTTACATGACTTCATAGTATTCAGATGCTTTTTACATGACTTCATAGTATTCAGATGGTTTTTTTTAACATGACTTCATAGTATTCAGATGTTTTCAACATGATGTCATAGTATTCAGATGTCTTCAACATGACTTCATAGTATACAGACGTTTTTTAACATGACTTCATAGTATTCAGATGATTTTTTTAACTTGACTTCATAGTATTAAGGTGTTTTCAACCTGACTTCATAGTATTCAGATGTTTTCAACATGACTTCATAGTGTTCAAATGTTTTCAGCATGACTTCATAGTATACAGACGTTTTTCAACATGACTTATTAGTATTCAGATGTGTTTTTAACATGACTTCATAGTATTCAGATGGTATTTTTAACATGACTTCATAGTATTCAGAAGTTTTTTGTAACATGACTTCATAGTATTCAGATGTTTCAACATGACTTCATGGTATTCAGATGTTTTTAACATGACGTCATCGTATTCAGATGTTTTTAACATGACGACATAGGATTCAGATGTTTTCAACATGCCTTAATAGTATTCAGAAGTTTTCAACCTGACTTCATAGTATTCAGATGTTTTCAACATGATGTCATAATATTGACATGTTTTCAACCTGACTTCATAGTATTCAATGTTTTCAACATGATGTCATAGTATTGAGATGTTTCAACATGACTTCATAGTATTCAGATGTTTTCAACATGACCTCATGGTATTCAAATGTTTTCAGCATGACTTCATAGTATTCAGATGCTTTATTTTTAAATGACTTCATAGTATTCAGATGTTTTCGACATGACGTCATAGTGTTCAGATGTTGTTTTTTTTACATGACTTCATAGTATTCAGATGCTTTTTACATGACTTCATATAATTCAGGTGTTTTTAACATGACTTCATAGTATTCATATGCTTTTAACATGACTTCATATAATTCAGGTGTTTTTAACATGACTTCATAGTATTCAGATGCTTTTAACATGACTTCATATAATTCAGGTGTTTTTAACAAGACTTCATAGTATTCAGATGATTTTTTTTAACATGACTTCATAGTATTCAGATGTTTTCAACATGATGTCATAGTATTCAGATGTCTTCAACATGACTTCATAGTATACAGACGTTTTTTAACATGACTTCATAGTATTCAGATGTTTTTAACATGCCTTAATAGTATTCAGATGTTTTTAACATGACTTCATAGTATTCAGATGTTTTTAACATGCCTTAATAGTACTCAGAAGTTTTCAACCTGACTTCATAGTATTCAGATGTTTTCAACATGATGTCATAGTATTGGCATGTTTTCAACCTGACTTCATAGTATTCAGATGTTTTCAACATGATGTCATAATATTGACATGTTTTCAACCTGACTTCATAGTATTCAATGTTTTCAACATGATGTCATAGTATTGAGATGTTTCAACATGACTTCATAGTATTCAGATGTTTTATTTTTAAATGACTTCATAGTATTAAGGTGTTTTCAACCTGACTTCATAGTATTCAGATGTTTCAACATGACTTCATAGTATTCAAATGTTTTCAGCATGACTTCATAGTATTCATATGTTTTATTTTTAAATGACTTCATAGTATTCAGATGTTTTCGACATGACGTCATAATGTTCAGATGTTGTTTTTTTACATGACTTCATAGTATTCAGATGCTTTTAACATGACTTCATATAATTCAGGTGTTTTGAACATGACTTCATAGTATTCAGATGCTTTTAACATGACTTCATAGTATTCAGATGCTTTTAACATGACTTCATATAATTCAGTTGTTTTTAACAAGACTTCATAGTATTCAGATGCTTTTAACATGACTTCATGTAATTCAGGTGTTTTTAACATGACTTCATAGTATTCAGATGTTTTCAGCATGACTTCATAGTATTCAGATGCTTTATATTTAGATGACTTCATAGTATTCAGATGTTTTCAACATGATGTCATAGTATTCAGATGCTTTTAACATGACTTCATAGTATTCAGATGTTTTTTTAACATGACTTCATAGTATTCAGATGGTATTTTTAACATGACTTCATAGTATTCAGATGTTTTTTTGTAACATGACTTCATAGTATTCAGGTGTTTCAATATGACTTCATGGTATTCAGATGTTTTTAACATGACGTCATCGTGTTCAGATGTTTTTAACATGACGTCATAGGATTCAGATGTTTTCAACATAACTTCATGATATTCAGATGTTTTTTTAACATTACTTCATATTATTCAGCTGGTTTTTTTAACATGACTTCATAGTATTCTGATGTTTTTCACATGCCTTAATACTATTCAGAAGTTTTCAAACTGACTTCATTGTATTCAATGTTTTCAACATGATGTCATAGTATTGGCATGTTTTCAACCTGACTTCATAGTATTCAATGTTTTCAACATGATGTCATAGTAATGAGATGTTTCAACATGACTTCATAGTATTCAGGTGTTTCAACATGACCTCATGGTATTCAAATGTTTTCAGCATGACTTCATAGTATTCAGATGTTTTATTTTTAAATGGCTTCATAGTATTCAGATGTTTTCGACATGATGTCGTAGTGTTCAGATGTTGTTTTTTTACATGACTTCATAGTATTCAGATGCTTTTTACATGACTTCATATAATTCAGGTGTTTTTAACATGACTTCATAGTATTCATATGCTTTTAACATGACTTCATATAATTCAGGTGTTTTTAACATAACTTCATAGTATTCAGATGCTTTTAACATGACTTCATATAATTCAGGTGTTTTTAACATGACTTCATAGTATTCAGATGGTATTTTTAACATGACTTCATAGTATTCAGATGTTTTTTGTAACATGACTTCATAGTATTCAGATGTTTCAACATGACTTCATGGTATTCAGATGTTTTTAACATGACGTCATCGTATTCAGATGTTTTTAACATGACGACATAGGATTCAGATGTTTTCAACATGCCTTAATAGAATTCAGAAGTTTTCAACCTGACTTCATAGTATTCAGATGTTTTCAACATGATATCATAATATTGACATGTTTTCAACCTGACTTCATAGTATTCAATGTTTTCAACATGATGTCATAGTATTCAGATGTCTTCAACATGACTTCATAGTATACAGACGTTTTTCAACATGACTTATTAGTATTCAGATGTGTTTTTAACATGACTTCATAGTATTCAGATGGTATTTTTAACATGACTTCATAGTATTCAGATGTTTTTTTGTAACATGACTTCATAGTATTCAGATGTTTCAACATGACTTCATGGTATTCAGATGTTTTTAACATTACGTCATCGTATTCAGATGTTTTTAACATGACGTCATAGGATTCAGATGTTTTCAACATAACTTCATGATATTCAGATGTTTTTTTAACATTACTTCATAGTATTAAGCTCGTTTTTTTAACATGACTTCATAGTATTCAGATGTTTTTAACATGCCTTAATAGTATTCAGAAGTTTTCAACCTGACTTCATAGTATTCAGATGTTTTCAACATGATGTCATAGTATTGGCATGTTTTCAATCTGACTTCATAGTATTCAGATGTTTTCAACATGATGTCATAATATTGACATGTTTTCAACCTGACTTCATAGTATTCAATGTTTTCAACATGATGTCATAGTATTGAGATGTTTTCAGCATGACCTCATGGTATTCAAATGTTTTCGACATGACTTCATAGTATACAGACGTTTTTTAACATGACTTCATAGTATTCAGATGCTTTTTACATGACTTCATAGTATTCAGATGGTTTTTTTTAACATGACTTCATAGTATTCAGATGTTTTCAACATGATGTCATAGTATTCAGATGTCTTCAACATGACTTCATAGTATACAGACGTTTTTTAACATGACTTCATAGTATACAGACGTTTTTCAACATGACTTATTAGTATTCAGATGTGTTTTTAACATGACTTCATAGTATTCAGATGTTTTCAACATGACTTCATAGTGTTCAAATGTTTTCAGCATGACTTCATAGTATACAGACGTTTTTCAACATGACTTATTAGTATTCAGATGTGTTTTTAACATGACTTCATAGTATTCAGATGGTATTTTTAACATGACTTCATAGTATTCAGAAGTTTTTTGTAACATGACTTCATAGTATTCAGATGTTTCAACATGACTTCATGGTATTCAGATGTTTTTAACATGACGTCATCGTATTCAGATGTTTTTAACATGACGACATAGGATTCAGATGTTTTCAACATGCCTTAATAGTATTCAGAAGTTTTCAACCTGACTTCATAGTATTCAGATGTTTTCAACATGATGTCATAATATTGACATGTTTTCAACCTGACTTCATAGTATTCAATGTTTTCAACATGATGTCATAGTATTGAGATGTTTCAACATGACTTCATAGTATTCAGATGTTTTCAACATGACCTCATGGTATTCAAATGTTTTCAGCATGACTTCATAGTATTCAGATGCTTTATTTTTAAATGACTTCATAGTATTCAGATGTTTTCGACATGACGTCATAGTGTTCAGATGTTGTTTTTTTTACATGACTTCATAGTATTCAGATGCTTTTTACATGACTTCATATAATTCAGGTGTTTTTAACATGACTTCATAGTATTCATATGCTTTTAACATGACTTCATATAATTCAGGTGTTTTTAACATGACTTCATAGTATTCAGATGCTTTTAACATGACTTCATATAATTCAGGTGTTTTTAACAAGACTTCATAGTATTCAGATGATTTTTTTTAACATGACTTCATAGTATTCAGATGTTTTCAACATGATGTCATAGTATTCAGATGTCTTCAACATGACTTCATAGTATACAGACGTTTTTTAACATGACTTCATAGTATTCAGATGATTTTTTTAACTTGACTTCATAGTATTAAGGTGTTTTCAACCTGACTTCATAGTATTCAGATGTTTCAACGTGACTTCATAGTATTCAGATGTTTTCAACATGACTTATTAGTATTCAGATGTGTTTTTAACAGGACTTCATAGTATTCAGATGGTTTTTTTAACATGACTTCATAGTATTCAGATGTTTTTTTGTAACATGACTTCATAGTATTCAGATGTTTTCAACATGATGTCATAGTATTGGCATGTTTTCAACCTGACTTCATAGTATTCAGATGTTTTCAACATGATGTCATAATATTGACATGTTTTCAACCTGACTTCATAGTATTCAATGTTTTCAACATGATGTCATAGTATTGAGATGTTTCAACATGACTTCATAGTATTCAGATGTTTTATTTTTAAATGACTTCATAGTATTAAGGTGTTTTCAACCTGACTTCATAGTATTCAGATGTTTCAACATGACTTCATAGTATTCAAATGTTTTCAGCATGACTTCATAGTATTCAGATGTTTTATTTTTAGATGACTTCATAGTATTCAGATGTTTTCGACATGACGTCATAATGTTCAGATGTTGTTTTTTTACATGACTTCATAGTATTCAGATGCTTTTAACATGACTTCATATAATTCAGGTGTTTTGAACATGACTTCATAGTATTCAGATGCTTTTAACATGACTTCATAGTATTCAGATGCTTTTAACATGACTTCATATAATTCAGTTGTTTTTAACAAGACTTCATAGTATTCAGATGCTTTTAACATGACTTCATGTAATTCAGGTGTTTTTAACATGACTTCATAGTATTCAGATGTTTTCAGCATGACTTCATAGTATTCAGATGCTTTATATTTAGATGACTTCATAGTATTCAGATGTTTTCAACATGATGTCATAGTATTCAGATGCTTTTAACATGACTTCATAGTATTCAGATGTTTTTTTAACATGACTTCATAGTATTCAGATGGTATTTTTAACATGACTTCATAGTATTCAGATGTTTTTTTGTAACATGACTTCATAGTATTCAGGTGTTTCAATATGACTTCATGGTATTCAGATGTTTTTAACATGACGTCATCGTGTTCAGATGTTTTTAACATGACGTCATAGGATTCAGATGTTTTCAACATAACTTCATGATATTCAGATGTTTTTTTAACATTACTTCATAGTATTCAGCTGGTTTTTTTAACATGACTTCATAGTATTCAGATGTTTTTAACATGCCTTAATAGTATTCAGAAGTTTTCAAACTGACTTCATAGTATTCAGATGTTTTCAACATGATGTCATAGTATTGGCATGTTTTCAACCTGACTTCATAGTATTCAATGTTTTCAACATGATGTCATAGTATTGAGATGTTTCAACATGACTTCATAGTATTCAGATGTTTCAACATGACCTCATGGTATTCAAATGTTTTCAGCATGACTTCATAGTATTCAGATGTTTTATTTTTAAATGACTTCATAGTATTCAGATGTTTTCGACATGACGTCATAGTGTTCAGATGTTGTTTTTTTACATGACTTCATAGTATTCAGATGCTTTTTACATGACTTCATATAATTCAGGTGTTTTTAACATGACTTCATAGTATTCATATGCTTTTAACATGACTTCATATAATTCAGGTGTTTTTAACATGACTTCATAGTATTCAGATGCTTTTAACATGACTTCATATAATTCAGGTGTTTTTAACATGACTTCATAGTATTCAGATGGTATTTTTAACATGACTTCATAGTATTCAGATGTTTTTTGTAACATGACTTCATTGTATTCAGATGTTTCAACATGACTTCATGGTATTCAGATGTTTTTAACATGACGTCATCGTATTCAGATGTTTTTAACATGACGACATAGGATTCAGATGTTTTCAACATGCCTTAATAGAATTCAGAAGTTTTCAACCTGACTTCATAGTATTCAGATGTTTTCAACATGATATCATAATATTGACATGTTTTCAACCTGACTTCATAGTATTCAATGTTTTCAACATGATGTCATAGTATTCAGATGTCTTCAACATGACTTCATAGTATACAGACGTTTTTCAACATGACTTATTAGTATTCAGATGTGTTTTGAACATGACTTCATAGTATTCAGATGGTATTTTTAACATGACTTCATAGTATTCAGATGTTTTTTTGTAACATGACTTCATAGTATTCAGATGTTTCAACATGACTTCATGGTATTCAGATGTTTTTAACATTACGTCATCGTATTCAGATGTTTTTAACATGACGTCATAGGATTCAGATGTTTTCAACATAACTTCATGATATTCAGATGTTTTTTTAACATTACTTCATAGTATTAAGCTCGTTTTTTTAACATGACTTCATAGTATTCAGATGTTTTTAACATGCCTTAATAGTATTCAGAAGTTTTCAACCTGACTTCATAGTATTCAGATGTTTTCAACATGATGTCATAGTATTGGCATGTTTTCAACCTGACTTCATAGTATTCAGATGTTTTCAACATGATGTCATAATATTGACATGTTTTCAACCTGACTTCATAGTATTCAATGTTTTCAACATGATGTCATAGTATTGAGATGTTTTCAGCATGACCTCATGGTATTCAAATGTTTTCGACATGACGTCATAGTGTTCAGATGTTGTTTTTTTACATGACTTCATAGTATTCAGATGCTTTTTACATAACTTCATAGTATTCAGATGGTTTTTTTTAACATGACTTCATAGTATTCAGATGTTTTCAACATGATGTCATAGTATTCAGATGTCTTCAACATGACTTCATAGTATACAGACGTTTTTTAACATGACTTCATAGTATTCAGATGATTTTTTTAACTTGACTTCATAGTATTAAGGTGTTTTCAACCTGACTTCATAGTATTCAGATGTTTTCAACATGACTTCATAGTGTTCAAATGTTTTCAGCATGACTTCATAGTATACAGACGTTTTTCAACATGACTTATTAGTATTCAGATGTGTTTTTAACATGACTTCATAGTATTCAGATGGCATTTTTAACATGACTTCATAGTATTCAGAAGTTTTTTGTAACATGACTTCATAGTATTCAGATGTTTCAACATGACTTCATGGTATTCATATGTTTTTAACATGACGTCATCGTATTCAGATGTTTTTAACATGACGACATAGGATTCAGATGTTTTCAACATGCCTTAATAGTATTCAGAAGTTTTCAACCTGACTTCATAGTATTCAGATGTTTTCAACATGATGTCATAATATTGACATTTTTTCAACCTGACTTCATAGTATTCAATGTTTTCAACATGATGTCATAGTATTGAGATGTTTCAACATGACTTCATAGTATTCAGATGTTTTCAACATGACCTCATGGTATTCAAATGTTTTCAGCAAGACTTCATAGTATTCAGATGCTTTATTTTTAAATGACTTCATAGTATTCAGATGTTTTCGACATGACGTCATAGTGTTCAGATGTTTTTTTTTTACATGACTTCATATAATTCAGGTGTTGTTAACATGACTTCATAGTATTCATATGCTTTTAACATGACTTCATATAATTCAGGTGTTTTTAACATGACTTCATAGTATTCAGATGCTTTTAACATGACTTCATATAATTCAGGTGTTTTTAACAAGACTTCATAGTATTCAGATGATTTTTTTAACATGACTTCATAGTATTCAGATGTTTTCAACATGATGTCATAGTATTCAGATGTCTTCAACATGACTTCATAGTATACAGACGTTTTTTAACATGACTTCATAGTATTCAGATGATTTTTTTAACTTGACTTCATAGTATTAAGGTGTTTTCAACCTGACTTCATAGTATTCAGATGTTTCAACGTGACTTCATAGTATTCAGATGTTTTCAACATGACTTATTAGTATTCAGATGTGTTTTTAACATGACTTCATAGTATTCAGATGGTATTTTTAACATGACTTCATAGTATTCAGATGTTCTTTGTAACATGACTTCATAGTATTCAGATGTTTCAACATGACTTCATGGTATTCAGATGTTTTTAAAATGACGTCATCGTATTCAGATGTTTTTAACATGACGACATAGGATTCAGATGTTTTCAACATGCCTTAATAGAATTCAGAAGTTTTCAACCTGACTTCATAGTATTCAGATGTTTTCAACATGATATCATAATATTGACATGTTTTCAACCTGACTTCATAGTATTCAATGTTTTCAACATGATGTCATAGTATTCAGATGTCTTCAACATGACTTCATAGTATACAGACGTTTTTCAACATGACTTATTAGTATTCAGATGTGTTTTGAACATGACTTCATAGTATTCAGATGGTATTTTTAACATGACTTCATAGTATTCAGATGTTTTTTTGTAACATGACTTCATAGTATTCAGATGTTTCAACATGACTTCATGGTATTCAGATGTTTTTAACATTACGTCATCGTATTCAGATGTTTTTAACATGACGTCATAGGATTCAGATGTTTTCAACATGCCTTAATAGTATTCAGAAGTTTTCAACCTGACTTCATAGTATTCAGATGTTTTCAACATGATGTCATAATATTGACATGTTTTCAACCTGACTTCATAGTATTCAGATGTTTTATTTTTAAATGACTTCATAGTATTAAGGTGTTTTCAACCTGACTTCATAGTATTCAGATGTTTCAACATGACTTCATAGTATTCAAATGTTTTCAGCATGACTTCATAGTATTCAGATGTTTTATTTTTAAATGACTTCATAGTATTCAGATGTTTTCGACATGACGTCATAATGTTCAGATGTTGTTTTTTTACATGACTTCATAGTATTCAGATGCTTTTAACATGACTTCATATAATTCAGGTGTTTTGAACATGACTTCATAGTATTCAGATGCTTTTAACATGACTTCATAGTATTCAGATGCTTTTAACATGACTTCATGTAATTCAGGTGTTTTTAACATGACTTCATAGTATTCAGATGTTTTCAGCATGACTTCATAGTATTCAGATGCTTTATATTTTGATGACTTCATAGTATTCAGATGTTTTCAACATGATGTCATAGTATTCAGATGCTTTTAACATGACTTCATAGTATTCAGATGTTTTTTTAACATGACTTCATAGTATTCAGATGGTATTTTCAACATGACTTCATAGTATTCAGATGTTTTTTTGTAACATGACTTCATAGTATTCAGGTGTTTCAACATGACTTCATGGTATTCAGATGTTTTTAACATGACGTCATCGTGTTCAGATGTTTTCAACATAACTTCATGATATTCAGATGTTTTTTTAACATTACTTCATAGTATTAAGCTCGTTTTTTTAACATGACTTCATAGTATTCAGATGTTTTTAACATGCCTTAATAGTATTCAGAAGTTTTCAACCTGACTTCATAGTATTCAGATGTTTTCAACATGATGTCATAGTATTGGCATTTTTTCAACCTGACTTCATAGTATTCAGATGTTTTCAACATGATGTCATAATATTGACATGTTTTCAACCTGACTTCATAGTATTCAATGTTTTCAACATGATGTCATAGTGTTCAGATGTTGTTTTTTTACATGACTTCATAGTATTCAGATGCTTTTTACATGACTTCATAGTATTCAGATGTTTTTTTTTAACATGACTTCATAGTATTCAGATGTTTTCAACATGATGTCATAGTATTCAGATGTCTTCAACATGACTTCATAGTATACAGACGTTTTTTAACATGACTTCATAGTATTCAGATGATTCAACATGACTTCATGGTATTCAGATGTTTTTAACATTACGTCATCGTATTCAGATGTTTTTAACATGACGTCATAGGATTCAGATGTTTTCAACATGCCTTAATAGTATTCAGAAGTTTTCAACCTGACTTCATAGTATTCAGATGTTTTCAACATGATGTCATAATATTGACATGTTTTCAACCTGACTTCATAGTATTCAGATGTTTTATTTTTAAATGACTTCATAGTATTAAGGTGTTTTCAACCTGACTTCATAGTATTCAGATGTTTCAACATGACTTCATAGTATTCAAATGTTTTCAGCATGACTTCATAGTATTCAGATGTTTTATTTTTAAATGACTTCATAGTATTCAGATGTTTTCGACATGACGTCATAATGTTCAGATGTTGTTTTTTTACATGACTTCATAGTATTCAGATGCTTTTAACATGACTTCATATAATTCAGGTGTTTTGAACATGACTTCATAGTATTCAGATGCTTTTAACATGACTTCATAGTATTCAGATGCTTTTAACATGACTTCATATAATTCAGTTGTTTTTAACAAGACTTCATAGTATTCAGATGCTTTTAACATGACTTCATGTAATTCAGGTGTTTTTAACATGACTTCATAGTATTCAGATGTTTTCAGCATGACTTCATAGTATTCAGATGCTTTATATTTAGATGACTTCATAGTATTCAGATGTTTTCAACATGATGTCATAGTATTCAATGCTTTTAACATGACTTCATAGTATTCAGATGTTTTTTTAACATGACTTCATAGTATTCAGATGGTATTTTCAACATGACTTCATAGTATTCAGATGTTTTTTTGTAACATGACTTCATAGTATTCAGGTGTTTCAATATGACTTCATGGTATTCAGATGTTTTTAACATGACGTCATCGTGTTCAGATGTTTTCAACATAACTTCATGATATTCAGATGTTTTTTTAACATTACTTCATAGTATTAAGCTCGTTTTTTTAACATGACTTCATAGTATTCAGATGTTTTTAACATGCCTTAATAGTATTCAGAAGTTTTCAACCTGACTTCATAGTATTCAGATGTTTTCAACATGATGTCATAATATTGACATGTTTTCAACCTGACTTCATAGTATTCAATGTTTTCAACATGATGTCATAGTATTGAGATGTTTTCAGCATGACCTCATGGTATTCAAATGTTTTCGACATGACGTCATAGTGTTCAGATGTTGTTTTTTTACATGACTTCATAGTATTCAGATGCTTTTTACATGACTTCATAGTATTCAGATGTTTTTTTTTAACATGACTTCATAGTATTCAGATGTTTTCAACATGATGTCATAGTATTCAGATGTCTTCAACATGACTTCATAGTATACAGACGTTTTTTAACATGACTTCATAGTATTCAGATGATTCTTTTAACTTGACTTCATAGTATTAAGGTGTTTTCAACCTGACTTCATAGTATTCAGATGTTTTCAACATGACTTCATAGTGTTCAAATGTTTTCAGCATGACTTCATAGTATACAGACGTTTTTCAACATGACTTATTAGTATTCAGATGTGTTTTTAACATGACTTCATAGTATTCAGATGTCATTTTTAACATGACTTCATAGTATTCAGAGGTTTTTTGTAACATGACTTCATAGTATTCAGATGTTTCAACATGACTTCATGGTATTCATATGTTTTTAACATGACGTCATCGTATTCAGATGTTTTTAACATGACGACATAGGATTCAGATGTTATCAACATGCCTTAATAGTATTCAGAAGTTTTCAACCTGACTTCATAGTATTCAGATGTTTTCAACATGATGTCATAATATTGACATGTTTTCAACCTGACTTCATAGTATTCAATGTTTTCAACATGATGTCATAGTATTGAGATGTTTCAACATGACTTCATAGTATTCAGATGTTTTCAACATGACCTCATGGTATTCAAATGTTTTCAGCAAGACTTCATAGTATTCAGATGCTTTATTTTTAAATGACTTCATAGTATTCAGATGTTTTCGACATGACGTCATAGTGTTCAGATGTTTTTTTTTTACATGACTTCATAGTATTCAGATGCTTTTTACATGACTTCATATAATTCAGGTGTTGTTAACATGACTTCATAGTATTCATATGCTTTTAACATGACTTCATATAATTCAGGTGTTTTTAACATGACTTCATAGTATTCAGATGCTTTTAACATGACTTCATATAATTCAGGTGTTTTTAACAAGACTTCATAGTATTCAGATGATTTTTTTAACATGACTTCATAGTATTCAGATGTTTTCAACATGATGTCATAGTATTCAGATGTCTTCAACATGACTTCATAGTATACAGACGTTTTTTAACATGACTTCATAGTATTCAGATGATTTTTTTAACTTGACTTCATAGTATTAAGGTGTTTTCAACCTGACTTCATAGTATTCAGATGTTTCAACGTGACTTCATAGTATTCAGATGTTTTCAACATGACTTATTAGTATTCAGATGTGTTTTTAACATGACTTCATAGTATTCAGATGGTATTTTTAACATGACTTCATAGTATTCAGATGTTCTTTGTAACATGACTTCATAGTATTCAGATGTTTCAACATGACTTCATGGTATTCAGATGTTTTTAACATGACGTCATCGTATTCAGATGTTTTTAACATGACGACATAGGATTCAGATGTTTTCAACATGCCTTAATAGAATTCAGAAGTTTTCAACCTGACTTCATAGTATTCAGATGTTTTCAACATGATATCATAATATTGACATGTTTTCAACCTGACTTCACAGTATTCAATGTTTTCAACATGATGTCATAGTATTCAGATGTCTTCAACATGACTTCATAGTATACAGACGTTTTTCAACATGACTTATTAGTATTCAGATGTGTTTTGAACATGACTTCATAGTATTCAGATGGTATTTTTAACATGACTTCATAGTATTCAGATGTTTTTTTGTAACATGACTTCATAGTATTCAGATGTTTCAACATGACTTCATGGTATTCAGATTTTTTTAACATTACGTCATCGTATTCAGATGTTTTTAACATGACGTCATAGGATTCAGATGTTTTCAACATAACTTCATGATATTCAGATGTTTTTTTAACATTACTTCATAGTATTAAGCTCGTTTTTTTAACATGACTTCATAGTATTCAGATGTTTTTAACATGCCTTAATAGTATTCAGAAGTTTTCAACCTGACTTCATAGTATTCAGATGTTTTCAACATGATGTCATAGTATTGGCATGTTTTCAACCTGACTTCATAGTATTCAGATGTTTTCAACATGATGTCATAATATTGACATGTTTTCAACCTGACTTCATAGTATTCAATGTTTTCAACATGATGTCATAGTATTGAGATGTTTTCAGCATGACCTCATGGTATTCAAAAGTTTTCGACATGACGTCATAGTGTTCAGATGTTGTTTTTTTACATGACTTCATAGTATTCAGATGCTTTTTACATGACTTCATAGTATTCAGATGGTTTTTTTTAACATGACTTCATAGTATTCAGATGTTTTCAACATGATGTCATAGTATTCAGATGTCTTCAACATGACTTCATAGTATACAGACGTTTTTTAACATGACTTCATAGTATTCAGATGATTTTTTTAACTTGACTTCATAGTATTAAGGTGTTTTCAACCTGACTTCATAGTATTCAGATGTTTTCAACATGATGTCATAATATTGACATGTTTTCAACCTGACTTCATAGTATTCAATGTTTTCAACATGATGTCATAGTATTGAGATGTTTCAACATGACTTCATAGTATTCAGATGTTTTCAACATGACCTCATGGTATTCAAATGTTTTCAGCAAGACTTCATAGTATTCAGATGCTTTATTTTTAAATGACTTCATAGTATTCAGATGTTTTCGACATGACGTCATAGTGTTCAGATGTTGTTTTTTTTACATGACTTCATAGTATTCAGATGCTTTTTACATGACTTCATATAATTCAGGTGTTTTTAACATGACTTCATAGTATTCATATGCTTTTAACATGACTTCATATAATTCAGGTGTTTTTAACATGACTTCATAGTATTCAGATGCTTTTAACATGACTTCATATAATTCAGTTGTTTTTAACAAGACTTCATAGTATTCAGATGATTTTTTTTAACATGACTTCATAGTATTCAGATGTTTTCAACATGACGTCATAGTATTCAGATGTCTTCAACATGACTTCATAGTATACAGACGTTTTTTAACATGACTTCATAGTATTCAGATGATTTTTTTAACTTGACTTCATAGTATTAAGGTGTTTTCAACCTGACTTCATAGTATTCAGATGTTTCAACGTGACTCCATAGTATTCAGATGTTTTCAACATGACTTATTAGTATTCAGATGTGTTTTTAACAGGACTTCATAGTATTCAGATGGTTTTTTTAACATGACTTCATAGTATTCAGATGTTTTTTTGTAACATGACTTCATAGTATTCAGATGTTTCAACATGACTTCATGGTATTCAGATGTTTTTAACATGACTTCATAGTATTCAGATGTTTTTAACATGCCTTAATAGTACTCAGAAGTTTTCAACCTGACTTCATAGTATTCAGATGTTTTCAACATGATGTCATAGTATTGGCATGTTTTCAACCTGACTTCATAATATTCAGATGTTTTCAACATGATGTCATAATATTGACATGTTTTCAACCTGACTTCATAGTATTCAATGTTTTCAACATGATGTCATAGTATTGAGATGTTTCAACATGACTTCATAGTATTCAGATGTTTTATTTTTAAATGACTTCATAGTATTAAGGTGTTTTCAACCTGACTTCATAGTATTCAGATGTTTCAACATGACTTCATAGTATTCAAATGTTTTCAGCATGACTTCATAGCATTCAGATGTTTTATTTTTAAATGACTTCATAGTATTCAGATGTTTTCGACATGACGTCATAATGTTCAGATGTTGTTTTTTTACATGACTTCATAGTATTCAGATGCTTTTAACATGACTTCATATAATTCAGGTGTTTTGAACATGACTTCATAGTATTCAGATGCTTTTAACATGACTTCATAGTATTCAGATGCTTTTAACATGACTTCATATAATTCAGTTGTTTTTAACAAGACTTCATAGTATTCAGATGTTTTCAACATGATGTCATAGTATTCAGATGCTTTTAACATGACTTCATAGTATTCAGATGTTTTTTTAACATGACTTCATAGTATTCAGATGGTATTTTTAACATGACTTCATAGTATTCAGATGTTTTTTCTAACATGACTTCATAGTATTCAGGTGTTTCAATATGACTTCATGGTATTCAGATGTTTTTCACATGACGTCATCATGTTCAGATGTTTTTAACATGACGTCATAGGATTCAGATGTTTTCAACATAACTTCATGATATTCAGATGTTTTTTTAACATTACTTCATAGTATTCAGCTGGTTTTTTTAACATGACTTCATAGTATTCAGATGTTTTTAACATGCCTTAATAGTATTCAGAAGTTTTCAAACTGACTTCATAGTATTCAGATGTTTTCAACATGATGTCATAGTATTGGCATGTTTTCAACCTGACTTCATAGTATTCAATGTTTTCAACATGATGTCATAGTATTGAGATGTTTCAACATGACTTCATAGTATTCAGATGTTTCAACATGACCTCATTTTATTCAAATGTTTTCAGCATGACTTCATAGTATTCAGATGTTTTATTTTTAAATGACTTCATAGTATTCAGATGTTTTCGACATGACGTCATAGTGTTCAGATGTTGTTTTTTTACATGACTTCATAGTATTCAGATGCTTTTTACATGACTTCATATAATTCAGGTGTTTTTAACATGACTTCATAGTATTCATATGCTTTTAACATGACTTCATATAATTCAGGTGTTTTTAACATGACTTCATAGTATTCAGATGCTTTTAACATGACTTCATATAATTCAGGTGTTTTTAACATGACTTCATAGTATTCAGATGGTTTTTTTTAACATGACTTCATAGTATTCAGATGTTTTCAACATGATGTCATAGTATTCAGATGTCTTCAACATGACTTCATAGTATACAGACGTTTTTTAACATGACTTCATAGTATTCAGATGATTTTTTTAACTTGACTTCATAGTATTAAGGTGTTTTCAACCTGACTTCATAGTATTCAGATGTTTTCAACATGACTTCATAGTGTTCAAATGTTTTCAGCATGACTTCATAGTATTCAGATGTTTTATTTTTAAATGACTTCATAGTATTCAGATGTTTTCGACATGACGTCATAGTGTTCAGATGTTGTTTTTTTACATGACTTCATAGTATTCAGATGTTTTCGACATGACGTCATAGTGTTCAGATGTTGTTTTTTTACATGACTTCATAGTATTCAGATGCTTTTAACATGACTTCATATAATTCAGGTGTTTTTAACATGACTTCATAGTATTCAGATGTTTTTTTTAACATGACTTCATAGTATTCAGATGTTTTCAACATGATGTCATAGTATTCAGATGTCTTCAACATGACTTCATAGTATACAGACGTTTTTTAACATGACTTCATAGTATTCAGATGATTTTTTTAACTTGACTTCATAGTATTAAGGTGTTTTCAACCTGACTTCATAGTATTCAGATGTTTTCAGCATGACTTCATAGTGTTCAAATGTTTTCAGCATGACTTCATAGTATTCAGATGTTTTATTTTTAAATGACTTCATAGTATTCAGATGTTTTCAACATGATGTCATAGTATTCAGATGTTTTTAACATGACGTCATAGGATTCAGATGTTTTCAACATAACTTCATGATATTCAGATGTTTTTTTAACATTACTTCATAGTATTCAGCTCGTTTTTTTAACATGACTTCATAGTATTCAGATGTTTTCAACATGACTTCATAGTATTCAAATGTTTTCAGCATGACTTCATAGTATTCAGATGTTGTTTTTTTACATGACTTCATAGCATTCAGATGCTTTTAACATGACTTCATATAATTCAGGTGTTTTTAACATGACTTCATAGTATTCAGGTGTTTTTAACATGACTTCATAGTATTCAGATGTTTTTTTTAACATGACTTCATAGTATTCAGATGTTTTCAACATGATGTCATAGTATTCAGATGTCTTCAACATGACTTCATAGTATACAGACGTTTTTTAACATGACTTCATAGTATTCAGATGATTTTTTTAACTTGACTTCATAGTATTAAGGTGTTTTCAACCTGACTTCATAGTATTCAGATGTTTTCAGCATGACTTCATAGTGTTCAAATGTTTTCAGCATGACTTCATAGTATTCAGATGTTTTTAACATGACGTCATCGTATTCAGATGTTTTTAACATGACGTTATAGTGTTCAAATGTTTTCAGCATGACTTCATAGTGTTCAGATGTTTTATTTTTAAATGACTTCATAGTATTCAGATGTTTTCGACATGACGTCATAGTGTTAAGATGTTGTTTTTTTACAGGACTTCATATAATTCAGTTGTTTTTAACATGACTTCATAGTATTCAGATGCTTTTAACATGACTTCATATAATTCAGGTGTTTTTTAACATGACTTCATACTATTCAGATGCTTTTAACATGACTTCATATAATTCAGGTGTTTTTAACATGACTTCATAGTATTCAGATGTTTTCAACATGATGTCATAATATTGACATGTTTTCAACCTGACTTCATAGTATTCAATGTTTCAACATGATGTCATAGTATTGAGATGTTTCAACATGACTTCATAGTATTCAGATGTTTTCAACATGCCTTAATAGTATTCAGAAGTTTTCAACCTGACTTCATAGTATTCAGATGTTTTCAACATGATGTCATAATATTGACATGTTTTTAACATGACTTCATAGTATTCATATTCTTTTAACATGACTTCATATAATTCACGTGTTTTTAACATGACTTCATAGTATTCAGATGCTTTTAACATGACTTCATATAATTCAGATGTTTTTAACATGACGTCATCGTATTCAGATGTTTTTAACATGACGTTATAGTGTTCAAATGTTTTCAGCATGACTTCATAGTGTTCAGATGTTTTATTTTTAAATGACTTCATAGTATTCAGATGTTTTCGACATGACGTCATAGTGTTCAGATGTTGTTTTTTTACATGACTTCATAGTATTCAGATGTTTTCGACATGACGTCATAGTGTTCAGATGTTGTTTTTTTACATGACTTCATAGTATTCAGATGCTTTTAACATGACTTCATATAATTCAGGTGTTTTTAACATGACTTCATAGTATTCAGATGCTTTTAACATGACTTCATATAATTCAGGTCTTTTTAACATGACTTCATAGTATTCAGATGTTTTCTTTAACATGACTTCATAGTATTCAGATGTTTTCAACATGATGTCATAGTATTCAGATGTCTTCAACATGACTTCATAGTATACAGACGTTTTTAAACATGACTTATTAGTATTCAGATGTGTTTTTAACATGACTTCATAGTATTCAGATGGTATTTTTAACATGACTTCATAGTATTCAGATGTTTTTTTGTAACATGACTTCATAGTATTCAGATGTTTCAACATGACTTCATGGAATTCAGATGTTTTTAACATGACGTCATCGTATTCAGATGTTTTTAACATGACGTCATAGGATTCAGATGTTTTCAACATAACTTCATGATATTCAGATGTTTTTTTTAACATTACTTTATAGTATTCAGCTCGTTTTTTTAACATGACTTCATAGTATTCAGATGTTTTTAACATGCCTTAATAGTATTCAGAAGTTTTCAACCTGACTTCATAGTATTCAGATGTTTTCAACATGATGTCATAGTATTGGCATGTTTTCAACCTGACTTCATAGTATTCAGATGTTTTCAACATGATGTCATAATATTGACATGTTTTCAACCTGACTTCATAGTATTCAATGTTTTCAACATGATATCATAGTATTGAGATGTTTCAACATGACTTCATAGTATTCAGATGTTTTCAACATGACCTCATGGTATTCAAATGTTTTCAGCATGACTTCATAGTATTCAGATGTTTTATTTTTAAATGACTTCATAGTATTCAGATGTTTTCGACATGACGTCATAGTGTTCAGATGTTGTTTTTTTACATGACTTCATAGTATTCAGATGCTTTTTACAGGACTTCATATAAATCAGTTGTTTTTAACATGACTTCATAGTATTCAGATGCTTTTAACATGACTTCATATAATTCAGGTGTTTTTTAACATGACTTCATACTATTCAGATGCTTTAAACATGACTTCATATAATTCAGGTGTTTTTAACATGACTTCATAGTATTCAGATGGTTTTTTTTAACATGACTTCATAGTATTCAGATGTTTTCAACATGATGTCATAGTATTCAGATGTCTTCAACATGACTTCATAGTATACAGACGTTTTTTAACATGACTTCATAGTATTCAGATGATTTTTTTAACTTGACTTCACAGTATTAAGGTGTTTTCAACCTGACTTCATAGTATTCAGATGCTTTTTACATGACTTCATATAATTCAGGTGTTTTTAACATGACTTCATAGTATTCAGATGCTTTTAACATGACTTCATATAATTCAGGTGTTTTTAACATGACTTCATAGTATTCAGATGTATTTTTAACATGACTTCATAGTATTCAGATGTTTTTTTGTAACATGACTTCATAGTATTCAGATGTTTCAACATGACTTCATGGTATTCAGATGTTTTTAACATGACGTCATCGTATTCAGATGTTTTTAACATGACGTCATAGGATTCAGATGTTTTCAACATAACTTCATGATATTCAGATGTTTTTTTAACATTACTTCATAGTATTCAGCTCGTTTTTTTAACATGACTTCATAGCATTCAGATGTTTTTAACATGCCTTAATAGTATTCAGAAGTTTTCAACCTGACTTCATAGTATTCAGATGTTTTCAACATGATGTCATAGTATTGGCATGTTTTCAACCTGACTTCATAGTATTCAGATGTTTTCAACATGATGTCATAATATTGACATGTTTTCAACCTGACTTCATAGTATTCAATGTTTTCAACATGATGTCATAGTATTGAGATGTTTCAACATGACTTCATAGTATTAAGATGTTTTCAACATGACCTCATGGTATTCAAATGTTTTCAGCATGACTTCATAGTATTCAGATGTTTTATTTTTAAATGACTTCATAGTATTCAGATGTTTTCGACATGACGTCATAGTGTTCAGATGTTGTTTTTTTACATGACTTCATAGTATTCAGATGCTTTTAACATGACTTCATATAATTCAGGTGTTTTTAACATGACTTCATAGTATTCAGATGGTTTTTTTTAACATGACTTCATAGTATTCAGATGTTTTCAACATGATGTCATAGTATTCAGATGTCTTCAACATGACTTCATACTATACAGACGTGTTTTTAACATGACGTCATCGTATTCAGATGTTTTTAACATGACATCATAGGATTCAGATGTTTTCAACATAACTTCATGATATTCAGATGTTTTTTTAACATTACTTCATAGTAATCAGCTCGTTTTTTTAACATGACGACATAGTATTCCGATGTTTTTAACATGCCTTAATAGTATTCAGAAGTTTTCAACCTGACTTCATAGTATTCAGATGTTTTCAACATGATGTCATAATATTGACATGTTTTCAACCTGACTTCATAGTATTCAATGTTTTCAACATGATGTCATAGTATTGAGATGTTTCAACATGACTTCATAGTATTCAGATGTTTTCAACATGACCTCATGGTATTCAAATGTTTTCAGCATGACTTCATAGTATTCAGATGTTTTATTTTTAAATGACTTCATAGTATTCAGATGTTTTCGACATGACGTCATAGTGTTCAGATGTTGTTTTTTTACATGACTTCATAGTATTCAGATGCTTTTTACATGACTTCATATAATTCAGGTGTTTTTACATTACTTCATAGTATTCAGATGCTTTTAACATGACTTCATATAATTCAGGTGTTTTTAACATGACTTCATAGTATTCAGATGCTTTTAACATGACTTCATATAATTCATGTGTTTTTAACATGACTTCATAGTATTCAGATGTTTTTTTTTAACATGACTTCATAGTATTCAGATGTTTTCAACATGATGTCATAGTATTCAGATGTCTTCAACATGACTTCATAGTATACAGACGTGTTTTTAACATGACTTCATAGTATTCAGATGATTTTTTTTAACTTGACTTCATAGTATTAAGGTGTTTTCAACCTGACTTCATAGTATTCAGATGTTTCAACGTGACTTCATAGTATTCAGATGTTTTCAACATGACTTATTAGTGTTCAGATGTGTTTTTAACATGACTTCATAGTATTCAGATGGTTTTTTTAACATGACTTCATAGTATTCAGATGTTTTTTTGTAACATGACGTCATAGTATTCAGATGTTTTCAACATGACTTCATAGTATTCAGATGTTTTCAACATGACCTCATGGTATTCAAATGTTTTCAGCATGACTTCATAGTATTCAGATGTTTTATTTTTAAATGACTTCATAGTATTCAGATTTTTTCGACATGACGTCATAGTGTTCAGATGTTGTTTTTTTACATGACTTCATAGTATTCAGATGCTTTTTACATGACTTCATATAATTCAGGTGTTTTTAACATGACTTCATAGTATTCATATGCTTTTAACATGACTTCATATAATTCAGGTGTTTTTAACATGACTTCATAGTATTCAGATGCTTTTAACATGACTTCATATAATTCAGGTGTTTTTAACATGACTTCATAGTATTCAGGTGTTTTTTTTTAACATGACTTCATAGTATTCAGATGTTTTCAACATGATGTCATAGTATTCAGATGTCTTCAGCATGACTTCATAGTGTTCAAATGTTTTCAGCATGACTTCATAGTATTCAGATGTTTTATTTTTAAATGACTTCATAGTATTCAGATGTTTTCGACATGACGTCATCGTGTTCAGATGTTGTTTTTTTACATGACTTCATAGTATTCAGATGCTTTTTACATGACTTCATATAATTCAGGTGTTTTTAACATGACTTCATAGTATTCAGATGCTTTTAACATGACTTCATATAATTCAGGTGTTTTTAACATGACTTCATAGTATACAGACGTTTTTCAACATGATTTATTAGTATTCAGATGTATTTTTAACATGACTTCATAGTATTCAGATGTTTTTTTGTAACATGACTTCATAGTATTCAGATGTTTCAACATGACTTCATGGTATTCAGATGTTTTTAACATGACGTCATCGTATTCAGATGTTTTTAACATGACTTCATAGTATTCAGATGTTTCAACATGACTTCATGATATTCAGATGTTATTTTAACATTATTTCATAGTGTTCAGCTCGTTTTTTTAACATGACGTCATAGTATTCAGATGTTTTTAACATGCCTTAATAGTATTCAGAAGTTTTCAACCTGACTTCATAGTATTCAGATGTTTTCAACATGATGTCATAATATTGACATGTTTTCAACCTGACTTCATAGTATTCAATGTTTTCAACATGATGTCATAGTATTGAGATGTTTCAACATGACTTCATAGTATTCAGATGTTTTCAACATGATGTCATAATATTGACATGTTTTCAACCTGACTTCATAGTATTCAGATGTTTTCAACATGATGTCATAATATTGACATGTTTTCAACCTGACTTCATAGTATTCAATGTTTTCAACATGATGTCATAGTATTGAGATGTTTCAACATGACGTCATAGTATTGAGATGTTTCAACATGACTTCATAGTATTCAGATGTTTTCAACATGACCTCATGGTATTCAAATGTTTTCAGCATGACTTCATAGTATTCAGATGTTTTATTTTTAAATGACTTCATAGTATTCAGATGTTTTCGACATGACGTCATAGTGTTCAGATGTTGTTTTTTTACATGACTTCATAGTATTCAGATGCTTTTTACATGACTTCATATAATTCAGGTGTTTTTACATTAATTCATAGTATTCAGATGCTTTTAACATGACTTCATATAATTCAGGTGTTTTTAACATGACTTCATAGTATTCAGATGCTTTTAACATGACTTCATATAATTCAGGTGTTTTTAACATGACTTCATAGTATTCAGGTGTTTTTTTTTAACATGACTTCATAGTATTCAGATGTTTTCAACATGATGTCATAGTATTCAGATGTCTTCAACATGACTTCATAGTATACAGACGTGTTTTTAACATGACTTCATAGTATTCAGATGATTTTTTTTAACTTGACTTCATAGTATTAAGGTGTTTTCAACCTAACTTCATAGTATTCAGATGTTTCAACGTGACTTCATAGTATTCAGATGTTTTCAACATGACTTATTAGTATTCAGATGTGTTTTTAACATGACTTCATAGTATTCAGATGGTTTTTTTAACATGACTTCATAGTATTCAGATGTTTTTTTGTAACATGACGTCATAGTATTCAGATGTTTCAACATGACTTCATGGTATTCAGATGTTTTTAACATGACGTCATCGTATTCAGATGTTTTTAACATGACATCATAGGATTCAGATGTTTTCAACAGAACTTCATGATATTCAGATGTTTTTTAACATTACTTCATAGTAATCAGCTCGTTTTTTTAACATGACGTCATAGTATTCAGATGTTTTTAACATGCCTTAATAGTATTCAGAAGTTTTCAACCTGACTTCATAGTATTCAGATGTTTTCAACATGATGTCATAATATTGACATGTTTTCAACCTGACTTCATAGTATTCAATGTTTCAACATGATGTCATAGTATTGAGATGTTTCAACATGACTTCATAGTATTCAGATGTTTTCAACATGACCTCATGGTATTCAAATGTTTTCAGCATGACTTCATAGTATTCAGATGTTTTATTTTTAAATGACTTCATAGTATTCAGATGTTTTCGACATGACGTCATAGTGTTCAGATGTTGTTTTTTTACATGACTTCATAGTATTCAGATGCTTTTTACATGACTTCATATAATTCAGGTGTTTTTAACATGACTTCATAGTATTCATATGCTTTTAACATGACTTCATATAATTCAGGTGTTTTTAACATGACTTCACAGTATTCAGATGCTTTTAACATGACTTCATATAATTCAGGTGTTTTTAACATGACTTCATAGTATTCAGGTGTTTTTTTTTAACATGACTTCATAGTATTCAGATGTTTTCAACATGATGTCATAGTATTCAGATGTCTTCAGCATGACTTCATAGTGTTCAAATGTTTTCAGCATGACTTCATAGTATTCAGATGTTTTATTTTTAAATGACTTCATAGTATTCAGATGTTTTCGACATGACGTCATCGTGTTCAGATGTTGTTTTTTTACATGACTTCATAGTATTCAGATGCTTTTTACATGACTTCATATAATTCAGGTGTTTTTAACATGACTTCATAGTATTCAGATGCTTTTAACATGACTTCATATAATTCAGGTGTTTTTAACATGACTTCATAGTATACAGACGTTTTTCAACATGACTTATTAGTATTCAGATGTATTTTTAACATGACTTCATAGTATTCAGATGTTTTTTTGTAACATGACTTCATAGTATTCAGATGTTTCAACATGACTTCATGGTATTCAGATGTTTTTAACATGACGTCATCGTATTCAGATGTTTTTAACATGACGTCATAGGATTCAGATGTTTTCAACATAACTTCATGATATTCAGATGTTATTTTAACATTATTTCATAGTGTTCAGCTCGTTTTTTTAACATGACGTCATAGTATTCAGATGTTTTTAACATGCCTTAATAGTATTCAGAAGTTTTCAACCTGACTTCATAGTATTCAGATGTTTTCAACATGATGTCATAATATTGACATGTTTTCAACCTGACTTCATAGTATTCAATGTTTTCAACATGATGTCATAGTATTGAGATGTTTCAACATGATTTCATACTATTCAGATGTTTTCAACATGACATCATGGTATTCAAATGTTTTCAGCATGACTTCATAGTATTCAGATGTTTTATTTTTAAATGACTTCATAGTATTCAGATGTTTTCGACATGACGTCATAGTGTTCAGATGTTGTTTTTTTACATGACTTCATAGTATTCAGATGCTTTTTACATGACTTCATATAATTCAGGTGTTTTTACATTACTTCATAGTATTCAGATGCTTTTAACATGACTTCATATAATTCAGGTGTTTTTAACATGACTTCATAGTATTCAGATGCTTTTAACATGACTTCATATAATTCATGTGTTTTTAACATGACTTCATAGTATTCAGATGTTTTTTTTTAACATGACTTCATAGTATTCAGATGTTTTCAACATGATGTCATAGTATTCAGATGTCTTCAACATGACTTCATAGTATACAGACGTGTTTTTAACATGACTTTATAGTATTCAGATGATTTTTTTTAACTTGACTTCATAGTATTAAGGTGTTTTCAACCTGACTTCATAGTATTCAGATGTTTCAACGTGACTTCATAGTATTCAGATGTTTTCAACATGACTTATTAGTATTCAGATGTGTTTTTAACATGACTTCATAGTATTCAGATGGTTTTTTTAACATGACTTCATAGTATTCAGATGTTTTTTTGTAACATGACGTCATAGTATTCAGATGTTTCAACATGACTTCATGGTATTCAGATGTTTTTAACATGACGTCATCGTATTCAGATGTTTTTAACATGACATCATAGGATTCAGATGTTTTCAACATAACTTCATGATATTCAGATGTTTTTTTAACATTACTTCATAGTAATCAGCTCGTTTTTTTAACATGACGTCATAGTATTCAGATGTTTTTAACATGCCTTAATAGTATTCAGAAGTTTTCAACCTGACTTCATAGTATTCAGATGTTTTCAACATGATGTCATAATATTGACATGTTTTCAACCTGACTTCATAGTATTCAATGTTTCAACATGATGTCATAGTATTGAGATGTTTCAACATGACTTCATAGTATTCAGATGTTTTCAACATGACCTCATGGTATTCAAATGTTTTCAGCATGACTTCATAGTATTCAGATGTTTTATTTTTAAATGACTTCATAGTATTCAGATGTTTTCGACATGACGTCATAGTGTTCAGATGTTGTTTTTTTACATGACTTCATAGTATTCAGATGCTTTTTACATGACTTCATATAATTCAGGTGTTTTTAACATGACTTCATAGTATTCATATGCTTTTAACATGACTTCATATAATTCAGGTGTTTTTAACATGACTTCATAGTATTCAGATGCTTTTAACATGACTTCATATAATTCAGGTGTTTTTAACATGACTTCATAGTATTCAGGTGTTTTTTTTTAACATGACTTCATAGTATTCAGATGTTTTCAACATGATGTCATAGTATTCAGATGTCTTCAGCATGACTTCATAGTGTTCAAATGTTTTCAGCATGACTTCATAGTATTCAGATGTTTTATTTTTAAATGACTTCATAGTATTCAGATGTTTTCGACATGACGTCATCGTGTTCAGATGTTGTTTTTTTTACATGACTTCATAGTATTCAGATGCTTTTTACATGACTTCATATAATTCAGGTGTTTTTAACATGACTTCATAGTATTCCGATGCTTTTAACATGACTTCATATAATTCAGGTGTTTTTAACATGACTTCATAGTATACAGACGTTTTTCAACATGACTTATTAGTATTCAGATGTATTTTTAACATGACTTCATAGTATTCAGATGTTTTTTTGTAACATGACTTCATAGTATTCAGATGTTTCAACATGACTTCATGGTATTCAGATGTTTTTAACATGACGTCATCGTATTCAGATGTTTTTAACATGACGTCATAGGATTCAGATGTTTTCAACATAACTTCATGATATTCAGATGTTATTTTAACATTATTTCATAGTGTTCAGCTCGTTTTTTTAACATGACGTCATAGTATTCAGATGTTTTTAACATGCCTTAATAGTATTCAGAAGTTTTCAACCTGACTTCATAGTATTCAGATGTTTTCAACATGATGTCATAATATTGACATGTTTTCAACCTGACTTCATAGTATTCAATGTTTTCAACATGATGTCATAGTATTGAGATGTTTCAACATGACTTCATAGTATTCAGATGTTTTCAACATGACCTCATGGTATTCAAATTTTTTCAGCATGACTTCATAGTATTCAGATGTTTTATTTTTAAATGACTTCATAGTATTCAGATGTTTTCGACATGACGTCATAGTGTTCAGATGTTGTTTTTTTACATGACTTCATAGTATTCAGATGCTTTTTACACGACTTCATATAATTCAGGTCTTTTTAACATGACTTCATAGTATTCATATGCTTTTAGCATGACTTCATATAATTCAGGTGTTTTTAACATGACTTCATAGTATTCAGATGCTTTTAACATGACTTCATATAATTCAGGTGTTTTTAACATGACTTCATAGTATTCAGATGGTTTTTTTTAACATGACTTCATAGTATTCAGATGTTTTCAACATGATGTCATGGTATTCAGATGTCTTCAACATGACTTCATAGTATACAGACGTTTTTTAACATGACTTCATAGTATTCAGATGATTTTTTTAACTTGACTTCATAGTATTAAGGTGTTTTAAACCTGACTTCATAGTATTCAGATGTTTTCAGCATGACTTCATAGTGTTCAAATGTTTTCAGCATGACTTCATAGCATTCAGATGTTTTATTTTTAAATGACTTCATAGTATTCAGATGTTTTCAACATGATGTCATAGTATTCAGATGTTTTTAACATGACGTCATAGGATTCAGATGTTTTCAACATAACTTCATGATATTCAGATGTTTTTTTAACATTACTTCATAGTATTCAGCTCGTTTTTTAACATGACTTCATAGTATTCAAATGTTTTCAGCATGACTTCATAGTATTCAGATGTTGTTTTTTTACATGACTTCATAGCATTCAGATGCTTTTAACATGACTGCATATAATTCAGGTGTTTTTAACATGACTTCATAGTATTCAGATGCTTTTAACATGACTTCATATAATTCAGGTGTTTTTAACATGACTTCATAGTATACAGACGTTTTTCAACATGACTTATTAGTATTCAGATGTGTTTTTAACATGACTTCATAGTATTCAGATGGTATTTTTAACATGACTTCATAGTATTCAGATGTTTTTTTGTAACATGACTTCATAGTATTCAGATGTTTCAACATGACTTCATGGTATTCAGATGTTTTTAACATGACGTCATCGTATTCAGATGTTTTTAACATGACATCATAGGATTCAGATGTTTTCAACATAACTTCATGATATTCAGATGTTTTTTTAACATTACTTCATAGTATTCAGCTCGTTTTTTAACATGACTTCATAGTATTCAGATGTTTTTAACATGCCTTAATAGTATTCAGAATTTTTCAACCTGACTTCATAGTATTCAGATGTTTTCAACATGATGTCATAGTATTGGCATGTTTTCAACCTGACTTCATAGTATTCAGATGTTTTCAACATGATGTCATAATATTGACATGTTTTCAACCTGACTTCATAGTATTCAATGTTTTCAACATGATGTCATAGTAATGAGATGTTTCAACATGACTTCATAGTATTCAGATGTTTTCAACATGACCTCATGGTATTCAAATGTTTTCAGCATGACTTCATAGTATTCAGATGTTTTATTTTTAAATGACTTCATAGTATTCAGATGTTTTCGACATGACGTCATAGTGTTCAGATGTTGTTTTTTTACATGACTTCATAGTATTCAGATGCTTTTTACACGACTTCATATAATTCAGGTCTTTTTAACATGACTTCATAGTATTCATATGCTTTTAACATGACTTCATATAATTCAGGTGTTTTTAACATGACTTCATAGTATTCAGATGCTTTTAACATGACTTCATATAATTCAGGTGTTTTTAACATGACTTCATAGTATTCAGATTGTTTTTTTGAACATGACTTCATAGTATTCAGATGTTTTCAACATGATGTCATAGTATTCAGATGTCTTCAACATGACGCCATAGTATACAGACGTTTTTTAACATGACTTCATAGTATTCAGATGATTTTTTTAACTTGACTTCATAGTATTAAGGTGTTTTCAACCTGACTTCATAGTATTCAGATGTTTTCAGCATGACTTCATAGTGTTCAAATGTTTTCAGCATGACTTCAGAGTATTCAGATGTTTTTAACATGACGTCATAGGATTCAGATGTTTTCAACATAACTTCATGATATTCAGATGTTTTTTTAACATTACTTCATAGTATTCAGCTCGTTTTTTTAACATGACTTCATAGTATTCAGATGTTTTCAACATGACTTCATAGTATTCAAATGTTTTCAGCATGACTTCATAGTATTCAGATGTTGTTTTTTTACATGACTTCATAGCATTCAGATGCTTTTAACATGACTTCATATAATTCAGGTGTTTTTAACATGACTTCATAGTATTCAGATGCTTTTAACATGACTTCATATAATTCAGGTGTTTTTAACATGACTTCATAGTATACAGACGTTTTTCAACATGACTTATTAGTATTCAGATGTGTTTTTAACATGACTTCATAGTATTCAGATGGTATTTTTAACATGACTTCATAGTATTCAGATGTTTTTTTGTAACATGACTTCATAGTATTCAGATGTTTCAACATGACTTCATGGTATTCAGATGTTTTTAACATGACGTCATCGTATTCAGATGTTTTTAACATGACATCATAGGATTCAGATGTTTTCAACATAACTTCATGATATTCAGATGTTTTTTTAACATTACTTCATAGTATTCAGCTCGTTTTTTAACATGACTTCATAGTATTCAGATGTTTTTAACATGCCTTAATAGTATTCAGAAGTTTTCAACCTGACTTCATAGTATTCAGATGTTTTCAACATGATGTCATAGTATTGGCATGTTTTCAACCTGACTTCATAGTATTCATATGTTTTCAACATGATGTCATAATATTGACATGTTTTCAACCTGACTTCATAGTATTCAATGTTTTCAACATGATGTCATAGTAATGAGATGTTTCAACATGACTTCATAGTATTCAGATGTTTTCAACATGACCTCTTGGTATTCAAATGTTTTCAGCATGACTTCATAGTATTCAGATGTTTTATTTTTAAATGACTCCATAGTATTCAGATGTTTTCGACATGACGTCATAGTGTTCAGATGTTGTTTTTTTACATGACTTCATAGTATTCAGATGCTTTTTACATGACTTCATATAATTCAGGTGTTTTTAACATGACTTCATAGTATTCAGATGCTTTTAACATGACTTCATAGTATTCAGATGTTTTTAACATGATGTCATAGCATTCAAAGCTTTTCCACATGACTTCATCTTATTCAGATGTTTTTAACATGACTTCATAGTATTCAGATGTTTTCAACTTGATGTTATAGCATTCAGAGCTTTTCAACATGACCTCATATTATTCATATGTTTTTAACATGACTTCATAGTATTCAGATGTTTTCAACATGTTGTCATAGTATTCAGATGTTTTTTCAACATGACTTCATAGTATTCAGATGTTTTTAACATGATGTCATAGCATTCAGCGCTTTTCAACATTACTTCATCTTATTGAGATGTTTTTAACATGACTTCATAGTGTTCAGATGTTTTCAACATGATGTCATAGTATTCAGATGATTTTTTTTAACTTGACTTCATAGTATTAAGATGTTTTCAACATGACTTCATAGTACTCATGTTTTCAACATGATGTCATAGCATTCAGAGCTTTTCAACATGACTTCATATTATTAATATGTTTTTAACATGACTTCATAGTATTCAGATGTTTTTTTAACATGACTTCATAGTATTCAGATGTTTTCAACATGATGTCATAGTATTCAGATGTTTTCAACATAACTTCATAGTATTCAGATGTTTTTTCAACATGACTTCATAGTATTCAGATGTTTTTAACATGATGTCATAGCATTCAGCGCTTTTCAACATGACTTCATCTTATTCAGATGTTTTTAACAAGACGTCATAGTATTCAGATGTTTTCAACATGACGTCATAGTATTCAGATGTTTTCAACATGACTTCATAGTATTCAGATGTTTTCCATATGATGTCATAGTATTCAGAAGGTTTTTTTAACATTACTTCATAGTATTCAGATGTTTTTAACATGATTTCATAGCATTCAGCGCTTTTCAACATGACTTCATCTTATTCAGATGTTTTTAACATGACTTCATAGTATTCAGATGTTTTCAACATGATTTCATAGCATTCAGAGCTTTTCAACATGACGTCATATTAGTCAGATGTTTTTAACATGACTTCATAGTATTCAGATGTTTTTTTAACATGATGTCATAGTATTCAGATGTTTTCAACATAACTTCATAGTATTCAGATGTTTTTTCAACATGACTTCATAGTATTCAGATGTTTTTAACATGATGTCATAGCATTCAACGCTTTTTCACATGACTTCATCTTATTCAGATGTTTTTAACATGACTTCATAGCATTCAGATGTTTTCAACTTGATGTTATAGCATTCAGAGCTTTTCAACATGACTTCATATTAATCAGATGTTTTTAACATGACTTCATAGTATTCAGACGTTTTTAACATGACTTCATAGTATTCAGATGTTTTTTTAACATGACTTCATAGTATTCAAGTGTTTTTTTTAACATGACTTCATAGTATTCAGATGCTTTTAACATGACTTCATATATTTCAGATGTTTTTAACATGACTTCATAGTATTCAAATGCTTTCAACCTGACTTCATAGTATTCAGATGTTTTCAACATGATGTCATAGTATTGGCATGTTTTCAACCTGACTTCATAATATTCAGATGTTTTCAAACATGATGTCATAATATTGACATGTTTTCAACCTGACTTCATAGTATTCAATGTTTTCAACATGATGTCATAGTAATGAGATGTTTCAACATGACTTCATAGTATTCAGATGTTTTCAACATGACCTCATGGTATTCAAATGTTTTCAGCATGACTTCATAGTATTCAGATGTTTTATTTTTAAATGACTTCATAGTATTCAGATGTTTTCAACATGATGTCATAGTATTCAGATGTTTTTAACATGACGTCATAGGATTCAGATGTTTTCACCATAACTTCATGATATTCAGATGTTTTTTTAACATTACTTCATAGTATTCAGCTCGTTTTTTTAACATGACTTCATAGTATTCAGATGTTTTCAACATGACTTCATAGTATTCAAATGTTTTCAGCATGACTTCATAGTATTCAGATGTTGTTTTTTTACATGACTTCATAGCATTCAGATGCTTTTAACATGACTTCATATAATTCAGGTGTTTTTAACATGACTTCATAGTATTCAGATGCTTTTAACATGACTTCATATAATTCAGGTGTTTTTAACATGACTTCATAGTATACAGACGTTTTTCAACATGACTTATTAGTATTCAGATGTGTTTTTAACATGACTTCATAGTATTCAGATGGTATTTTTAACATGACTTCATAGTATTCAGATGTTTTTTTGTAACATGACTTCATAGTATTCAGATGTTTCAACATGACTTCATGGTATTCAGATGTTTTTAACATGACGTCATCGTATTCAGATGTTTTTAACATGACATCATAGGATTCAGATGTTTTCAACATAACTTCATGATATTCAGATGTTTTTTTAACATTACTTCATAGTATTCAGCTCGTTTTTTAACATGACTTCATAGTATTCAGATGTTTTTAACATGCCTTAATAGTATTCAGAAGTTTTCAACCTGACTTCATAGTATTCAGATGTTTTCAACATGATGTCATAGTATTGGCATGTTTTCAACATGACTTCATAGTATTCATATGTTTTCAACATGATGTCATAATATTGACATGTTTTCAACCTGACTTCATAGTAGTCAATGTTTTCAACATGATGTCATAGTAATGAGATGTTTCAACATGACTTCATAGTATTCAGATGTTTTCAACATGACCTCATGGTATTTAAATGTTTTCAGCATGACTTCATAGTATTCAGATGTTTTATTTTTAAATGACTCCATAGTATTCAGATGTTTTCGACATGACGTCATAGTGTTCAGATGTTGTTTTTTTACATGACTTCATAGTATTCAGATGCTTTTTACATGACTTCATAGTATTCAGATGTTTTTAACATGATGTCATAGCATTCAACGCTTTTCCACATGACTTCATCTTATTCAGATGTTTTTAACATGACTTCATAGTATTCAGATGTTTTCAACTTGATGTTATAGCATTCAGAGCTTTTCAACATGACTTCATATTATTCATATGTTTTTAACATGACTTCATAGTATTCAGATGTTTTCAACATGTTGTCATAGTATTCAGATGTTTTTTCAACATGACTTCATAGTATTCAGATGTTTTTAACATGATGTCATAGCATTCAGCGCTTTTCAACATGACTTCATCTTATTGAGATGTTTTTAACATGACTTCATAGTGTTCAGATGTTTTCAACATGATGTCATAGTATTCAGATGATTTTTTTTAACTTGACTTCATAGTATTAAGATGTTTTCAACATGACTTCATAGTACGCATGTTTTCAACATGATGTCATAGCATTCAGAGCTTTTCAACATGACTTCATATTATTAATATGTTTTTAACATGACTTCATAGTATTCAGATGTTTTTTTAACATGACTTCATAGTATTCAGATGTTTTCAACATGATGTCATAGTATTCAGATGTTATCAACATAACTTCATAGTATTCAGATGTTTTTTCAACATGACTTCATAGTATTCAGATGTTTTTAACATGATGTCATAGCATTCAGCGCTTTTCAACATGACTTCATCTTATTCAGATGTTTTTAACAAGACGTCATAGTATTCAGATGTTTTCAACATGACGTCATAGTATTCAGATGTTTTCAACATGACTTCATAGTATTCAGATGTTTTCCATATGATGTCATAGTATTCAGAAGGTTTTTTTAACATTACTTCATAGTATTCAGATGTTTTTAACATGATTTCATAGCATTCAGCGCTTTTCAACATGACTTCATCTTATTCAGATGTTTTTAACATGACTTCATAGTATTCAGATGTTTTCAACATGATTTCATAGCATTCAGAGCTTTTCAACATGACGTCATATTAGTCAGATGTTGTTAACATGACTTCATAGTATTCAGATGTTTTTTTAACATGATGTCATAGTATTCAGATGTTTTCAACATAACTTCATAGTATTCAGATGTTTTTTCAACATGACTTCATAGTATTCAGATGTTTTTAACATGATGTCATAGCATTCAACGCTTTTCCACATGACTTCATCTTATTCAGATGTTTTTAACATGACTTCATAGCATTCAGATGTTTTCAACTTGATGTTATAGCATTCAGAGCTTTTCAACATGACTTCATATTAATCAGATGTTTTTAACATGACTTCATAGTATTCAGACGTTTTTAACATGACTTCATAGTATTCAGATGTTTTTTTAACATGACTTCATAGTATTCAAGTGTTTTTTTTAACATGACTTTATAGTATTCAGATGCTTTTAACATGACTTCATATATTTCAGATGTTTTTAACATGACTTCATAGTATTCAAATGCTTTCAACATGACTTCAAAGTATTCAGAGGTTTTTTTTAACATGACTTCATAGTATTTAGATGTTTTTAACATGACTTCATAGTATTCAGATATTTTTTAACATGACTTCATAGTATTCAGATGTTTTCAATATGATGTCATAGTATTCAGATGTTTTCAACATGACTTCATAGTATTCAGATGATTTTTTTTAACTTGACTTCATAGTATTCACATGTTTTCAACATGACTTCATATTATTCAGATGTTTTTTTTTAACTTGACGTCATAGTATTAAGATGTTTTCAACATGACTTCATAGTTTTCAGATGTTTTCAACATGATGTCATAGTATTAAGATTTTTTCAACATGACCTCATAGTACTCACGTTTTCAACATGTTGTCATAGAATTCAGAGCTTTTTAACATGACTTCATATTATTCAAATGTTTTTTTAACATGACGTCATAGTATTAAGATGTTTTCAACATGACTTCATAGTATTCAGATGTTTTTTACATGACTTCATAGTATTCAGAGGTTTTTATCATGACTTCATAGTATTCAAATGCTTTCAACATGACTTCAAAGTATTCAGATGTTTTCAACTTGATGTTATAGCGTTCAGAGCTTTTCAATATGACTTCATGGTATTCAGATGTTTTTAACATGACGTCATCGTATTCAGATGTTTTTAACATGACGACATAGGATTCAGATGTTTTCAACATGCCTTAATAGTATTCAGAAGTTTTCAACCTGACTTCATAGTATTCAGATGTTTTCAACATGATGTCATAATATTGACATGTTTTCAACCTGACTTCATAGTATTCAATGTTTTCAACATGATGTCATAGTATTGAGATGTTTCAACATGACTTCATAGTATTCAGATGTTTTCAACATGACCTCATGGTATTCAAATGTTTTCAGCATGACTTCATAGTATTCAGATGCTTTATTTTTAAATGACTTCATAGTATTCAGATGTTTTCGACATGACGTCATAGTGTTCAGATGTTGTTTTTTTTACATGACTTCATAGTATTCAGATGCTTTTTACATGACTTCATATAATTCAGGTGTTTTTAACATGACTTCATAGTATTCAGATGCTTTTAACATGACTTCATATAATTCAGGTGTTTTTAACATGACTTCATAGTATTCAGATGCTTTTAACATGACTTCATATAATTCAGGTGTTTTTAACAAGACTTCATAGTATTCAGATGGTTTTTTTAACATGACTTCATAGTATTCAGATGGTATTTTTAACATGACTTCATAGTATTCAGATGTTTTTTTGTAACATGACTTCATAGTATTCAGATGTTTCAACATGGCTTTCATGGTATTCAGATGTTTTTAACATGACGTCATCGTATTCAGATGTTTTTAACATGACGTCATAGGAATCAGATGTTTTCAACATAACTTCATGATATTCAGATGTTTTTTTAACATTATTTCATAGTGTTCAGCTCGTTTTTTTAACATGACGTCATAGTATTCAGATGTTTTTAACATGCCTTAATAGTATTCAGAAGTTTTCAACCTGACTTCATAGTATTCAATGTTTTCAACATGATGTCATAGTAATGAGATGTTTCAACATGACTTCATAGTATTCAGATGTTTTCAACATGACCTCATGGTATTCAAATGTTTTCAGCATGACTTCATAGTATTCAGATGTTTTATTTTTAAATGACTTCATAGTATTCAGATGTTTTCGACATGACGTCATAGTGTTCAGATGTTGTTTTTTTACATGACTTCATAGTATTCAGATGCTTTTTACACGACTTCATATAATTCAGGTCTTTTTAACATGACTTCATAGTATTCATATGCTTTTAACATGACTTCATATAATTCAGGTGTTTTTAACATGACTTCATAGTATTCAGATGCTTTTAACATGACTTCATATAATTCAGGTGTTTTTAACATGACTTCATAGTATTCAGATTGTTTTTTTGAACATGACTTCATAGTATTCAGATGTTTTCAACATGATGTCATAGTATTCAGATGTCTTCAACATGACTTCATAGTATACAGACGTTTTTTAACATGACTTCATAGTATTCAGATGATTTTTTTAACTTGACTTCATAGTATTAAGGTGTTTTCAACCTGACTTCATAGTATTCAGATGTTTTCAGCATGACTTCATAGTGTTCAAATGTTTTCAGCATGACTTCAGAGTATTCAGATGTTTTTAACATGACGTCATAGGATTCAGATGTTTTCAACATAACTTCATGATATTCAGATGTTTTTTTAACATTACTTCATAGTATTCAGCTCGTTTTTTTAACATGACTTCATAGTATTCAGATGTTTTCAACATGACTTCATAGTATTCAAATGTTTTCAGCATGACTTCATAGTATTCAGATGTTGTTTTTTTACATGACTTCATAGCATTCAGATGCTTTTAACATGACTTCATATAATTCAGGTGTTAATAACATGACTTCATAGTATTCAGATGCTTTTAACATGACTTCATATAATTCAGGTGTTTTTAACATGACTTCATAGTATACAGACGTTTTTCAACATGACTTATTAGTATTCAGATGTGTTTTTAACATGACTTCATAGTATTCAGATGGTATTTTTAACATGACTTCATAGTATTCAGATGTTTTTTTGTAACATGACTTCATAGTATTCAGATGTTTCAACATGACTTCATGGTATTCAGATGTTTTTAACATGACGTCATCGTATTCAGATGTTTTTAACATGACATCATAGGATTCAGATGTTTTCAACATAACTTCATGATATTCAGATGTTTTTTTAACATTACTTCATAGTATTCAGCTCGTTTTTTAACATGACTTCATAGTATTCAGATGTTTTTAACATGCCTTAATAGTATTCAGAAGTTTTCAACCTGACTTCATAGTATTCAGATGTTTTCAACATGATGTCATAGTATTGGCATGTTTTCAACCTGACTTCATAGTATTCATATGTTTTCAACATGATGTCATAATATTGACATGTTTTCAACCTGACTTCATAGTATTCAATGTTTTCAACATGATGTCATAGTAATGAGATGTTTCAACATGACTTCATAGTATTCAGATGTTTTCAACATGACCTCTTGGTATTCAAATGTTTTCAGCATGACTTCATAGTATTCAGATGTTTTATTTTTAAATGACTCCATAGTATTCAGATGTTTTCGACATGACGTCATAGTGTTCAGATGTTGTTTTTTTACATGACTTCATAGTATTCAGATGCTTTTTACATGACTTCATATAATTCAGGTGTTTTTAACATGACTTCATAGTATTCAGATGCTTTTAACATGACTTCATAGTATTCAGATGTTTTTAACATGATGTCATAGCATTCAAAGCTTTTCCACATGACTTCATCTTATTCAGATGTTTTTAACATGACTTCATAGTATTCAGATGTTTTCAACTTGATGTTATAGCATTCAGAGCTTTTCAACATGACCTCATATTATTCATATGTTTTTAACATGACTTCATAGTATTCAGATGTTTTCAACATGTTGTCATAGTATTCAGATGTTTTTTCAACATGACTTCATAGTATTCAGATGTTTTTAACATGATGTCATAGCATTCAGCGCTTTTCAACATTACTTCATCTTATTGAGATGTTTTTAACATGACTTCATAGTGTTCAGATGTTTTCAACATGATGTCATAGTATTCAGATGATTTTTTTTAACTTGACTTCATAGTATTAAGATGTTTTCAACATGACTTCATAGTACTCATGTTTTCAACATGATGTCATAGCATTCAGAGCTTTTCAACATGACTTCATATTATTAATATGTTTTTAACATGACTTCATAGTATTCAGATGTTTTTTTAACATGACTTCATAGTATTCAGATGTTTTCAACATGATGTCATAGTATTCAGATGTTTTCAACATAACTTCATAGTATTCAGATGTTTTTTCAACATGACTTCATAGTATTCAGATGTTTTTAACATGATGTCATAGCATTCAGCGCTTTTCAACATGACTTCATCTTATTCAGATGTTTTTAACAAGACGTCATAGTATTCAGATGTTTTCAACATGACGTCATAGTATTCAGATGTTTTCAACATGACTTCATAGTATTCAGATGTTTTCCATATGATGTCATAGTATTCAGAAGGTTTTTTTAACATTACTTCATAGTATTCAGATGTTTTTAACATGATTTCATAGCATTCAGCGCTTTTCAACATGACTTCATCTTATTCAGATGTTTTTAACATGACTTCATAGTATTCAGATGTTTTCAACATGATTTCATAGCATTCAGAGCTTTTCAACATGACGTCATATTAGTCAGATGTTTTTAACATGACTTCATAGTATTCAGATGTTTTTTTAACATGATGTCATAGTATTCAGATGTTTTCAACATAACTTCATAGTATTCAGATGTTTTTTCAACATGACTTCATAGTATTCAGATGTTTTTAACATGATGTCATAGCATTCAACGCTTTTTCACATGACTTCATCTTATTCAGATGTTTTTAACATGACTTCATAGCATTCAGATGTTTTCAACTTGATGTTATAGCATTCAGAGCTTTTCAACATGACTTCATATTAATCAGATGTTTTTAACATGACTTCATAGTATTCAGACGTTTTTAACATGACTTCATAGTATTCAGATGTTTTTTTAACATGACTTCATAGTATTCAAGTGTTTTTTTTAACATGACTTCATAGTATTCAGATGCTTTTAACATGACTTCATATATTTCAGATGTTTTTAACATGACTTCATAGTATTCAAATGCTTTCAACCTGACTTCATAGTATTCAGATGTTTTCAACATGATGTCATAGTATTGGCATGTTTTCAACCTGACTTCATAGTATTCAGATGTTTTCAAACATGATGTCATAATATTGACATGTTTTCAACCTGACTTCATAGTATTCAATGTTTTCAACATGATGTCATAGTAATGAGATGTTTCAACATGACTTCATAGTATTCAGATGTTTTCAACATGACCTCATGGTATTCAAATGTTTTCAGCATGACTTCATAGTATTCAGATGTTTTATTTTTAAATGACTTCATAGTATTCAGATGTTTTCAACATGATGTCATAGTATTCAGATGTTTTTAACATGACGTCATAGGATTCAGATGTTTTCACCATAACTTCATGATATTCAGATGTTTTTTTAACATTACTTCATAGTATTCAGCTCGTTTTTTTAACATGACTTCATAGTATTCAGATGTTTTCAACATGACTTCATAGTATTCAAATGTTTTCAGCATGACTTCATAGTATTCAGATGTTGTTTTTTTACATGACTTCATAGCATTCAGATGCTTTTAACATGACTTCATATAATTCAGGTGTTTTTAACATGACTTCATAGTATTCAGATGCTTTTAACATGACTTCATATAATTCAGGTGTTTTTAACATGACTTCATAGTATACAGACGTTTTTCAACATGACTTATTAGTATTCAGATGTGTTTTTAACATGACTTCATAGTATTCAGATGGTATTTTTAACATGACTTCATAGTATTCAGATGTTTTTTTGTAACATGACTTCATAGTATTCAGATGTTTCAACATGACTTCATGGTATTCAGATGTTTTTAACATGACGTCATCGTATTCAGATGTTTTTAACATGACATCATAGGATTCAGATGTTTTCAACATAACTTCATGATATTCAGATGTTTTTTTAACATTACTTCATAGTATTCAGCTCGTTTTTTAACATGACTTCATAGTATTCAGATGTTTTTAACATGCCTTAATAGTATTCAGAAGTTTTCAACCTGACTTCATAGTATTCAGATGTTTTCAACATGATGTCATAGTATTGGCATGTTTTCAACATGACTTCATAGTATTCATATGTTTTCAACATGATGTCATAATATTGACATGTTTTCAACCTGACTTCATAGTAGTCAATGTTTTCAACATGATGTCATAGTAATGAGATGTTTCAACATGACTTCATAGTATTCAGATGTTTTCAACATGACCTCATGGTATTCAAATGTTTTCAGCATGACTTCATAGTATTCAGATGTTTTATTTTTAAATGACTCCATAGTATTCAGATGTTTTCGACATGACGTCATAGTGTTCAGATGTTGTTTTTTTACATGACTTCATAGTATTCAGATGCTTTTTACATGACTTCATAGTATTCAGATGTTTTTAACATGATGTCATAGCATTCAACGCTTTTCCACATGACTTCATCTTATTCAGATGTTTTTAACATGACTTCATAGTATTCAGATGTTTTCAACTTGATGTTATAGCATTCAGAGCTTTTCAACATGACTTCATATTATTCATATGTTTTTAACATGACTTCATAGTATTCAGATGTTTTCAACATGTTGTCATAGTATTCAGATGTTTTTTCAACATGACTTCATAGTATTCAGATGTTTTTAACATGATGTCATAGCATTCAGCGCTTTTCAACATGACTTCATCTTATTGAGATGTTTTTAACATGACTTCATAGTGTTCAGATGTTTTCAACATGATGTCATAGTATTCAGATGATTTTTTTTAACTTGACTTCATAGTATTAAGATGTTTTCAACATGACTTCATAGTACGCATGTTTTCAACATGATGTCATAGCATTCAGAGCTTTTCAACATGACTTCATATTATTAATATGTTTTTAACATGACTTCATAGTATTCAGATGTTTTTTTAACATGACTTCATAGTATTCAGATGTTTTCAACATGATGTCATAGTATTCAGATGTTATCAACATAACTTCATAGTATTCAGATGTTTTTTCAACATGACTTCATAGTATTCAGATGTTTTTAACATGATGTCATAGCATTCAGCGCTTTTCAACATGACTTCATCTTATTCAGATGTTTTTAACAAGACGTCATAGTATTCAGATGTTTTCAACATGACGTCATAGTATTCAGATGTTTTCAACATGACTTCATAGTATTCAGATGTTTTCCATATGATGTCATAGTATTCAGAAGGTTTTTTTAACATTACTTCATAGTATTCAGATGTTTTTAACATGATTTCATAGCATTCAGCGCTTTTCAACATGACTTCATCTTATTCAGATGTTTTTAACATGACTTCATAGTATTCAGATGTTTTCAACATGATTTCATAGCATTCAGAGCTTTTCAACATGACGTCATATTAGTCAGATGTTGTTAACATGACTTCATAGTATTCAGATGTTTTTTTAACATGATGTCATAGTATTCAGATGTTTTCAACATAACTTCATAGTATTCAGATGTTTTTTCAACATGACTTCATAGTATTCAGATGTTTTTAACATGATGTCATAGCATTCAACGCTTTTCCACATGACTTCATCTTATTCAGATGTTTTTAACATGACTTCATAGCATTCAGATGTTTTCAACTTGATGTTATAGCATTCAGAGCTTTTCAACATGACTTCATATTAATCAGATGTTTTTAACATGACTTCATAGTATTCAGACGTTTTTAACATGACTTCATAGTATTCAGATGTTTTTTTAACATGACTTCATAGTATTCAAGTGTTTTTTTTAACATGACTTTATAGTATTCAGATGCTTTTAACATGACTTCATATATTTCAGATGTTTTTAACATGACTTCATAGTATTCAAATGCTTTCAACATGACTTCAAAGTATTCAGAGGTTTTTTTTAACATGACTTCATAGTATTTAGATGTTTTTAACATGACTTCATAGTATTCAGATATTTTTTAACATGACTTCATAGTATTCAGATGTTTTCAATATGATGTCATAGTATTCAGATGTTTTCAACATGACTTCATAGTATTCAGATGATTTTTTTTAACTTGACTTCATAGTATTCACATGTTTTCAACATGACTTCATATTATTCAGATGTTTTTTTTTAACTTGACGTCATAGTATTAAGATGTTTTCAACATGACTTCATAGTTTTCAGATGTTTTCAACATGATGTCATAGTATTAAGATTTTTTCAACATGACCTCATAGTACTCACGATTTCAACATGTTGTCATAGAATTCAGAGCTTTTTAACATGACTTCATATTATTCAAATGTTTTTTTAACATGACGTCATAGTATTAAGATGTTTTCAACATGACTTCATAGTATTCAGATGTTTTTTACATGACTTCATAGTATTCAGAGGTTTTTATCATGACTTCATAGTATTCAAATGCTTTCAACATGACTTCAAAGTATTCAGATGTTTTCAACTTGATGTTATAGCGTTCAGAGCTTTTCAATATGACTTCATGGTATTCAGATGTTTTTAACATGACGTCATCGTATTCAGATGTTTTTAACATGACGACATAGGATTCAGATGTTTTCAACATGCCTTAATAGTATTCAGAAGTTTTCAACCTGACTTCATAGTATTCAGATGTTTTCAACATGATGTCATAATATTGACATGTTTTCAACCTGACTTCATAGTATTCAGATGTTTTCAACATGATGTCATAATATTGACATGTTTTCAACCTGACTTCATAGTATTCAATGTTTTCAACATGATGTCATAGTATTGAGATGTTTCAACATGACTTCATATTATTCATATGTTTTTAACATGACTTCATAGTATTCAGATGTTTTCAACATGTTGTTATAGCATTCAGAGCTTTTCAACATGACTTCATATTATTCATATGTTTTTAACATGACTTCATAGTATTCAGATGTTTTCAACATGTTGTCATAGTATTCAGATGTTTTTTCAACATGACTTCATAGTATTCAGATGTTTTTAACATGATGTCATAGCATTCAGCGCTTTTCAACATGACTTCATCTTATTGAGATGTTTTTAACATGACTTCATAGTGTTCAGATGTTTTCAACATGATGTCATAGTATTCAGATGATTTTTTTTAACTTGACTTCATAGTATTAAGATGTTTTCAACATGACTTCATAGTACGCATGTTTTCAACATGATGTCATAGCATTCAGAGCTTTTCAACATGACTTCATATTATTAATATGTTTTTAACATGACTTCATAGTATTCAGATGTTTTTTTAACATGACTTCATAGTATTCAGATGTTTTCAACATGATGTCATAGTATTCAGATGTTATCAACATAACTTCATAGTATTCAGATGTTTTTTCAACATGACTTCATAGTATTCAGATGTTTTTAACATGATGTCATAGCATTCAGCGCTTTTCAACATGACTTCATCTTATTCAGATGTTTTTAACAAGACGTCATAGTATTCAGATGTTTTCAACATGACGTCATAGTATTCAGATGTTTTCAACATGACTTCATAGTATTCAGATGTTTTCCATATGATGTCATAGTATTCAGAAGGTTTTTTTAACATTACTTCATAGTATTCAGATGTTTTTAACATGATTTCATAGCATTCAGCGCTTTTCAACATGACTTCATCTTATTCAGATGTTTTTAACATGACTTCATAGTATTCAGATGTTTTCAACATGATTTCATAGCATTCAGAGCTTTTCAACATGACGTCATATTAGTCAGATGTTGTTAACATGACTTCATAGTATTCAGATGTTTTTTTAACATGATGTCATAGTATTCAGATGTTTTCAACATAACTTCATAGTATTCAGATGTTTTTTCAACATGACTTCATAGTATTCAGATGTTTTTAACATGATGTCATAGCATTCAACGCTTTTCCACATGACTTCATCTTATTCAGATGTTTTTAACATGACTTCATAGCATTCAGATGTTTTCAACTTGATGTTATAGCATTCAGAGCTTTTCAACATGACTTCATATTAATCAGATGTTTTTAACATGACTTCATAGTATTCAGACGTTTTTAACATGACTTCATAGTATTCAGATGTTTTTTTAACATGACTTCATAGTATTCAAGTGTTTTTTTTAACATGACTTTATAGTATTCAGATGCTTTTAACATGACTTCATATATTTCAGATGTTTTTAACATGACTTCATAGTATTCAAATGCTTTCAACATGACTTCAAAGTATTCAGAGGTTTTTTTTAACATGACTTCATAGTATTTAGATGTTTTTAACATGACTTCATAGTATTCAGATATTTTTTAACATGACTTCATAGTATTCAGATGTTTTCAATATGATGTCATAGTATTCAGATGTTTTCAACATGACTTCATAGTATTCAGATGATTTTTTTTAACTTGACTTCATAGTATTCACATGTTTTCAACATGACTTCATATTATTCAGATGTTTTTTTTTAACTTGACGTCATAGTATTAAGATGTTTTCAACATGACTTCATAGTTTTCAGATGTTTTCAACATGATGTCATAGTATTAAGATTTTTTCAACATGACCTCATAGTACTCACGATTTCAACATGTTGTCATAGAATTCAGAGCTTTTTAACATGACTTCATATTATTCAAATGTTTTTTTAACATGACGTCATAGTATTAAGATGTTTTCAACATGACTTCATAGTATTCAGATGTTTTTTACATGACTTCATAGTATTCAGAGGTTTTTATCATGACTTCATAGTATTCAAATGCTTTCAACATGACTTCAAAGTATTCAGATGTTTTCAACTTGATGTTATAGCGTTCAGAGCTTTTCAATATGACTTCATGGTATTCAGATGTTTTTAACATGACGTCATCGTATTCAGATGTTTTTAACATGACGACATAGGATTCAGATGTTTTCAACATGCCTTAATAGTATTCAGAAGTTTTCAACCTGACTTCATAGTATTCAGATGTTTTCAACATGATGTCATAATATTGACATGTTTTCAACCTGACTTCATAGTATTCAGATGTTTTCAACATGATGTCATAATATTGACATGTTTTCAACCTGACTTCATAGTATTCAATGTTTTCAACATGATGTCATAGTATTGAGATGTTTCAACATGACTTCATAGTATTCAGATGTTTTCAACATGACCTCATGGTATTCAAATGTTTTCAGCATGACTTCATAGTATTCAGATGCTTTAAATTTAAATGACTTCATAGTATTCAGATGTTTTCGACATGACGTCATAGTGTTCAGATGTTGTTTTTTTTACATGACTTCATAGTATTCAGATGCTTTTTACATGACTTCATATAATTCAGGTTTTTTTAACATGACTTCATAGTATTCAGATGCTTTTAACATGACTTCATATAATTCAGGTGTTTTTAACATGACTTCATAGTATTCAGATGCTTTTAACATGACTTCATATAATTCAGGTGTTTTTAACAAGACTTCATAGTATTCAGATGGTTTTTTTAACATGACTTCATAGTATTCAGATGGTATTTTTAACATGACTTCATAGTATTCAGATGTTTTTTTGTAACATGACTTCATAGTATTCAGATGTTTCAACATGACTTTCATGGTATTCAGATGTTTTTAACATGACGTCATCGTATTCAGATGTTTTTAACATGACGTCATAGGAATCAGATGTTTTCAACATAACTTCATGATATTCAGATGTTTTTTTAACATTATTTCATAGTGTTCAGCTCGTTTTTTTAACATGACGTCATAGTATTCAGATGTTTTTAACATGCCTTAATAGTATTCAGAAGTTTTCAACCTGACTTCATAGTATTCAGATGTTTTCAACATGATGTCATAATATTGACATGTTTTCAACCTGACTTCATAGTATTCAATGTTTTCAACATGATGTCATAGTATTGAGATGTTTCAACATGACTTCATAGTATTCAGATGTTTTCAACATGACCTCATGGTATTCAAATTTTTTCAGCATGACTTCATAGTATTCAGATGTTTTATTTTTAAATGACTTCATAGTATTCAGATGTTTTCGACATGACGTCATAGTGTTCAGATGTTGTTTTTTTACATGACTTCATAATATTCAGATGCTTTTTACACGACTTCATATAATTCAGGTCTTTTTAACATGACTTCATAGTATTCATATGCTTTTAGCATGACTTCATATAATTCAGGTGTTTTTAACATGACTTCATAGTATTCAGATGCTTTTAACATGACTTCATATAATTCAGGTGTTTTTAACATGACTTCATAGTATTCAGATGGTTTTTTTTAACATGACTTCATAGTATTCAGATGTTTTCAACATGATGTCATGGTATTCAGATGTCTTCAACATGACTTCATAGTATACAGACGTTTTTTAACATGACTTCATAGTATTCAGATGATTTTTTTAACTTGACTTCATAGTATTAAGGTGTTTTAAACCTGACTTCATAGTATTCAGATGTTTTCAGCATGACTTCATAGTGTTCAAATGTTTTCAGCATGACTTCATAGTATTCAGATGTTTTATTTTTAAATGACTTCATAGTATTCAGATGTTTTCAACATGATGTCATAGTATTCAGATGTTTTTAACATGACGTCATAGGATTCAGATGTTTTCAACATAACTTCATGATATTCAGATGTTTTTTTAACATTACTTCATAGTATTCAGCTCGTTTTTTTAACATGACTTCATAGTATTCAAATGTTTTCAGCATGACTTCATAGTATTCAGATGTTGTTTTTTTACATGACTTCATAGCATTCAGATGCTTTTAACATGACTGCATATAATTCAGGTGTTTTTAACATGACTTCATAGTATTCAGATGCTTTTAACATGACTTCATATAATTCAGGTGTTTTTAACATGACTTCATAGTATACAGACGTTTTTCAACATGACTTATTAGTATTCAGATGTGTTTTTAACATGACTTCATAGTATTCAGATGGTATTTTTAACATGACTTCATAGTATTCAGATGTTTTTTTGTAACATGACTTCATAGTATTCAGATGTTTCAACATGACTTCATGGTATTCAGATGTTTTTAACATGACGTCATCGTATTCAGATGTTTTTAACATGACATCATAGGATTCAGATGTTTTCAACATAACTTCATGATATTCAGATGTTTTTTTAACATTACTTCATAGTATTCAGCTCGTTTTTTAACATGACTTCATAGTATTCAGATGTTTTTAACATGCCTTAATAGTATTCAGAATTTTTCAACCTGACTTCATAGTATTCAGATGTTTTCAACATGATGTCATAGTATTGGCATGTTTTCAACCTGACTTCATAGTATTCAGATGTTTTCAACATGATGTCATAATATTGACATGTTTTCAACCTGACTTCATAGTATTCAATGTTTTCAACATGATGTCATAGTAATGAGATGTTTCAACATGACTTCATAGTATTCAGATGTTTTCAACATGACCTCATGGTATTCAAATGTTTTCAGCATGACTTCATAGTATTCAGATGTTTTATTTTTAAATGACTTCATAGTATTCAGATGTTTTCGACATGACGTCATAGTGTTCAGATGTTGTTTTTTTACATGACTTCATAGTATTCAGATGCTTTTTACACGACTTCATATAATTCAGGTCTTTTTAACATGACTTCATAGTATTCATATGCTTTTAACATGACTTCATATAATTCAGGTGTTTTTAACATGACTTCATAGTATTCAGATGCTTTTAACATGACTTCATATAATTCAGGTGTTTTTAACATGACTTCATAGTATTCAGATTGTTTTTTTGAACATGACTTCATAGTATTCAGATGTTTTCAACATGATGTCATAGTATTCAGATGTCTTCAACATGACTTCATAGTATACAGACGTTTTTTAACATGACTTCATAGTATTCAGATGATTTTTTTAACTTGACTTCATAGTATTAAGGTGTTTTCAACCTGACTTCATAGTATTCAGATGTTTTCAGCATGACTTCATAGTGTTCAAATGTTTTCAGCATGACTTCAGAGTATTCAGATGTTTTTAACATGACGTCATAGGATTCAGATGTTTTCAACATAACTTCATGATATTCAGATGTTTTTTTAACATTACTTCATAGTATTCAGCTCGTTTTTTTAACATGACTTCATAGTATTCAGATGTTTTCAACATGACTTCATAGTATTCAAATGTTTTCAGCATGACTTCATAGTATTCAGATGTTGTTTTTTTACATGACTTCATAGCATTCAGATGCTTTTAACATGACTTCATATAATTCAGGTGTTTTTAACATGACTTCATAGTATTCAGATGCTTTTAACATGACTTCATATAATTCAGGTGTTTTTAACATGACTTCATAGTATACAGACGTTTTTCAACATGACTTATTAGTATTCAGATGTGTTTTTAACATGACTTCATAGTATTCAGATGGTATTTTTAACATGACTTCATAGTATTCAGATGTTTTTTTGTAACATGACTTCATAGTATTCAGATGTTTCAACATGACTTCATGGTATTCAGATGTTTTTAACTTGATGTTATAGCATTCAGAGCTTTTCAACATGACTTCATATTATTCATATGTTTTTAACATGACTTCATAGTATTCAGATGTTTTCAACATGTTGTCATAGTATTCAGATGTTTTTTCAACCTGACTTCATAGTATTCAGATGTTTTCAACATGATGTCATAGTATTGGCATGTTTTCAACATGACTTCATAGTATTCATATGTTTTCAACATGATGTCATAATATTGACATGTTTTCAACCTGACTTCATAGTAGTCAATGTTTTCAACATGATGTCATAGTAATGAGATGTTTCAACATGACTTCATAGTATTCAGATGTTTTCAACATGACCTCATGGTATTCAAATGTTTTCAGCATGACTTCATAGTATTCAGATGTTTTATTTTTAAATGACTCCATAGTATTCAGATGTTTTCGACATGACGTCATAGTGTTCAGATGTTGTTTTTTTACATGACTTCATAGTATTCAGATGCTTTTTACATGACTTCATAGTATTCAGATGTTTTTAACATGATGTCATAGCATTCAACGCTTTTCCACATGACTTCATCTTATTCAGATGTTTTTAACATGACTTCATAGTATTCAGATGTTTTCAACTTGATGTTATAGCATTCAGAGCTTTTCAACATGACTTCATATTATTCATATGTTTTTAACATGACTTCATAGTATTCAGATGTTTTCAACATGTTGTCATAGTATTCAGATGTTTTTTCAACATGACTTCATAGTATTCAGATGTTTTTAACATGATGTCATAGCATTCAGCGCTTTTCAACATGACTTCATCTTATTGAGATGTTTTTAACATGACTTCATAGTGTTCAGATGTTTTCAACATGATGTCATAGTATTCAGATGATTTTTTTTAACTTGACTTCATAGTATTAAGATGTTTTCAACATGACTTCATAGTACGCATGTTTTCAACATGATGTCATAGCATTCAGAGCTTTTCAACATGACTTCATATTATTAATATGTTTTTAACATGACTTCATAGTATTCAGATGTTTTTTTAACATGACTTCATAGTATTCAGATGTTTTCAACATGATGTCATAGTATTCAGATGTTATCAACATAACTTCATAGTATTCAGATGTTTTTTCAACATGACTTCATAGTATTCAGATGTTTTTAACATGATGTCATAGCATTCAGCGCTTTTCAACATGACTTCATCTTATTCAGATGTTTTTAACAAGACGTCATAGTATTCAGATGTTTTCAACATGACGTCATAGTATTCAGATGTTTTCAACATGACTTCATAGTATTCAGATGTTTTCCATATGATGTCATAGTATTCAGAAGGTTTTTTTAACATTACTTCATAGTATTCAGATGTTTTTAACATGATTTCATAGCATTCAGCGCTTTTCAACATGACTTCATCTTATTCAGATGTTTTTAACATGACTTCATAGTATTCAGATGTTTTCAACATGATTTCATAGCATTCAGAGCTTTTCAACATGACGTCATATTAGTCAGATGTTGTTAACATGACTTCATAGTATTCAGATGTTTTTTTAACATGATGTCATAGTATTCAGATGTTTTCAACATAACTTCATAGTATTCAGATGTTTTTTCAACATGACTTCATAGTATTCAGATGTTTTTAACATGATGTCATAGCATTCAACGCTTTTCCACATGACTTCATCTTATTCAGATGTTTTTAACATGACTTCATAGCATTCAGATGTTTTCAACTTGATGTTATAGCATTCAGAGCTTTTCAACATGACTTCATATTAATCAGATGTTTTTAACATGACTTCATAGTATTCTGACGTTTTTAACATGACTTCATAGTATTCAGATGTTTTTTTAACATGACTTCATAGTATTCAAGTGTTTTTTTTAACATGACTTTATAGTATTCAGATGCTTTTAACATGACTTCATATATTTCAGATGTTTTTAACATGACTTCATAGTATTCAAATGCTTTCAACATGACTTCAAAGTATTCAGAGGTTTTTTTTAACATGACTTCATAGTATTTAGATGTTTTTAACATGACTTCATAGTATTCAGATATTTTTTAACATGACTTCATAGTATTCAGATGTTTTCAATATGATGTCATAGTATTCAGATGTTTTCAACATGACTTCATAGTATTCAGATGATTTTTTTTAACTTGACTTCATAGTATTCACATGTTTTCAACATGACTTCATATTATTCAGATGTTTTTTTTTAACTTGACGTCATAGTATTAAGATGTTTTCAACATGACTTCATAGTTTTCAGATGTTTTCAACATGATGTCATAGTATTAAGATTTTTTCAACATGACCTCATAGTACTCACGTTTTCAACATGTTGTCATAGAATTCAGAGCTTTTTAACATGACTTCATATTATTCAAATGTTTTTTTAACATGACGTCATAGTATTAAGATGTTTTCAACATGACTTCATAGTATTCAGATGTTTTTTACATGACTTCATAGTATTCAGAGGTTTTTATCATGACTTCATAGTATTCAAATGCTTTCAACATGACTTCAAAGTATTCAGATGTTTTCAACTTGATGTTATAGCGTTCAGAGCTTTTCAATATGACTTCATGGTATTCAGATGTTTTTAACATGACGTCATCGTATTCAGATGTTTTTAACATGACGACATAGGATTCAGATGTTTTCAACATGCCTTAATAGTATTCAGAAGTTTTCAACCTGACTTCATAGTATTCAGATGTTTTCAACATGATGTCATAATATTGACATGTTTTCAACCTGACTTCATAGTATTCAATGTTTTCAACATGATGTCATAGTATTGAGATGTTTCAACATGACTTCATAGTATTCAGATGTTTTCAACATGACCTCATGGTATTCAAATGTTTTCAGCATGACTTCATAGTATTCAGATGCTTTATTTTTAAATGACTTCATAGTATTCAGATGTTTTCGACATGACGTCATAGTGTTCAGATGTTGTTTTTTTTACATGACTTCATAGTATTCAGATGCTTTTTACATGACTTCATATAATTCAGGTGTTTTTAACATGACTTCATAGTATTCAGATGCTTTTAACATGACTTCATATAATTCAGGTGTTTTTAACATGACTTCATAGTATTCAGATGCTTTTAACATGACTTCATATAATTCAGGTGTTTTTAACAAGACTTCATAGTATTCAGATGGTTTTTTTAACATGACTTCATAGTATTCAGATGGTATTTTTAACATGACTTCATAGTATTCAGATGTTTTTTTGTAACATGACTTCATAGTATTCAGATGTTTCAACATGACTTTCATGGTATTCAGATGTTTTTAACATGACGTCATCGTATTCAGATGTTTTTAACATGACGTCATAGGAATCAGATGTTTTCAACATAACTTCATGATATTCAGATGTTTTTTTAACATTATTTCATAGTGTTCAGCTCGTTTTTTTAACATGACGTCATAGTATTCAGATGTTTTTAACATGCCTTAATAGTATTCAGAAGTTTTCAACCTGACTTCATAGTATTCAGATGTTTTCAACATGATGTCATAATATTGACATGTTTTCAACCTGACTTCATAGTATTCAATGTTTTCAACATGATGTCATAGTATTGAGATGTTTCAACATGACTTCATAGTATTCAGATGTTTTCAACATGACCTCATGGTATTCAAATTTTTTCAGCATGACTTCATAGTATTCAGATGTTTTATTTTTAAATGACTTCATAGTATTCAGATGTTTTCGACATGACGTCATAGTGTTCAGATGTTGTTTTTTTACATGACTTCATAGTATTCAGATGCTTTTTACACGACTTCATATAATTCAGGTCTTTTTAACATGACTTCATAGTATTCATATGCTTTTAGCATGACTTCATATAATTCAGGTGTTTTTAACATGACTTCATAGTATTCAGATGCTTTTAACATGACTTCATATAATTCAGGTGTTTTTAACATGACTTCATAGTATTCAGATGGTTTTTTTTAACATGACTTCATAGTATTCAGATGTTTTCAACATGATGTCATGGTATTCAGATGTCTTCAACATGACTTCATAGTATACAGACGTTTTTTAACATGACTTCATAGTATTCAGATGATTTTTTTAACTTGACTTCATAGTATTAAGGTGTTTTAAACCTGACTTCATAGTATTCAGATGTTTTCAGCATGACTTCATAGTGTTCAAATGTTTTCAGCATGACTTCATAGTATTCAGATGTTTTATTTTTAAATGACTTCATAGTATTCAGATGTTTTCAACATGATGTCATAGTATTCAGATGTTTTTAACATGACGTCATAGGATTCAGATGTTTTCAACATAACTTCATGATATTCAGATGTTTTTTTAACATTACTTCATAGTATTCAGCTCGTTTTTTTAACATGACTTCATAGTATTCAAATGTTTTCAGCATGACTTCATAGTATTCAGATGTTGTTTTTTTACATGACTTCATAGCATTCAGATGCTTTTAACATGACTGCATATAATTCAGGTGTTTTTAACATGACTTCATAGTATTCAGATGCTTTTAACATGACTTCATATAATTCAGGTGTTTTTAACATGACTTCATAGTATACAGACGTTTTTCAACATGACTTATTAGTATTCAGATGTGTTTTTAACATGACTTCATAGTATTCAGATGGTATTTTTAACATGACTTCATAGTATTCAGATGTTTTTTTGTAACATGACTTCATAGTATTCAGATGTTTCAACATGACTTCATGGTATTCAGATGTTTTTAACATGACGTCATCGTATTCAGATGTTTTTAACATGACATCATAGGATTCAGATGTTTTCAACATAACTTCATGATATTCAGATGTTTTTTTAACATTACTTCATAGTATTCAGCTCGTTTTTTAACATGACTTCATAGTATTCAGATGTTTTTAACATGCCTTAATAGTATTCAGAATTTTTCAACCTGACTTCATAGTATTCAGATGTTTTCAACATGATGTCATAGTATTGGCATGTTTTCAACCTGACTTCATAGTATTCAGATGTTTTCAACATGATGTCATAATATTGACATGTTTTCAACCTGACTTCATAGTATTCAATGTTTTCAACATGATGTCATAGTAATGAGATGTTTCAACATGACTTCATAGTATTCAGATGTTTTCAACATGACCTCATGGTATTCAAATGTTTTCAGCATGACTTCATAGTATTCAGATGTTTTATTTTTAAATGACTTCATAGTATTCAGATGTTTTCGACATGACGTCATAGTGTTCAGATGTTGTTTTTTTACATGACTTCATAGTATTCAGATGCTTTTTACACGACTTCATATAATTCAGGTCTTTTTAACATGACTTCATAGTATTCATATGCTTTTAACATGACTTCATATAATTCAGGTGTTTTTAACATGACTTCATAGTATTCAGATGCTTTTAACATGACTTCATATAATTCAGGTGTTTTTAACATGACTTCATAGTATTCAGATTGTTTTTTTGAACATGACTTCATAGTATTCAGATGTTTTCAACATGATGTCATAGTATTCAGATGTCTTCAACATGACTTCATAGTATACAGACGTTTTTTAACATGACTTCATAGTATTCAGATGATTTTTTTAACTTGACTTCATAGTATTAAGGTGTTTTCAACCTGACTTCATAGTATTCAGATGTTTTCAGCATGACTTCATAGTGTTCAAATGTTTTCAGCATGACTTCAGAGTATTCAGATGTTTTTAACATGACGTCATAGGATTCAGATGTTTTCAACATAACTTCATGATATTCAGATGTTTTTTTAACATTACTTCATAGTATTCAGCTCGTTTTTTTAACATGACTTCATAGTATTCAGATGTTTTCAACATGACTTCATAGTATTCAAATGTTTTCAGCATGACTTCATAGTATTCAGATGTTGTTTTTTTACATGACTTCATAGCATATAGATGCTTTTAACATGACTTCATATAATTCAGGTGTTTTTAACATGACTTCATAGTATTCAGATGCTTTTAACATGACTTCATATAATTCAGGTGTTTTTAACATGACTTCATAGTATACAGACGTTTTTCAACATGACTTATTAGTATTCAGATGTGTTTTTAACATGACTTCATAGTATTCAGATGGTATTTTTAACATGACTTCATAGTATTCAGATGTTTTTTTGTAACATGACTTCATAGTATTCAGATGTTTCAACATGACTTCATGGTATTCAGATGTTTTTAACATGACGTCATCGTATTCAGATGTTTTTAACATGACATCATAGGATTCAGATGTTTTCAACATAACTTCATGATATTCAGATGTTTTTTTAACATTACTTCATAGTATTCAGCTCGTTTTTTAACATGACTTCATAGTATTCAGATGTTTTCAACATGCCTTAATAGTATTCAGAAGTTTTCAACCTGACTTCATAGTATTCAGATGTTTTCAACATGATGTCATAGTATTGGCATGTTTTCAACCTGACTTCATAGTATTCATATGTTTTCAACATGATGTCATAATATTGACATGTTTTCAACCTGACTTCATAGTATTCAATGTTTTCAACATGATGTCATAGTAATGAGATGTTTCAACATGACTTCATAGTATTCAGATGTTTTCAACATGACCTCATGGTATTCAAATGTTTTCAGCATGACTTCATAGTATTCAGATGTTTTATTTTTAAATGACTCCATAGTATTCAGATGTTTTCGACATGACGTCATAGTGTTCAGATGTTGTTTTTTTACATGACTTCATAGTATTCAGATGCTTTTTACATGACTTCATATAATTCAGGTGTTTTTAACATGACTTCATAGTATTCAGATGCTTTTAACATGACTTCATAGTATTCAGATGTTTTTAACATGATGTCATAGCATTCAAAGCTTTTCCACATGACTTCATCTTATTCAGATGTTTTTAACATGACTTCATAGTATTCAGATGTTTTCAACTTGATGTTATAGCATTCAGAGCTTTTCAACATGACCTCATATTATTCATATGTTTTTAACATGACTTCATAGTATTCAGATGTTTTCAACATGTTGTCATAGTATTCAGATGTTTTTTCAACATGACTTCATAGTATTCAGATGTTTTTAACATGATGTCATAGCATTCAGCGCTTTTCAACATTACTTCATCTTATTGAGATGTTTTTAACATGACTTCATAGTGTTCAGATGTTTTCAACATGATGTCATAGTATTCAGATGATTTTTTTTAACTTGACTTCATAGTATTAAGATGTTTTCAACATGACTTCATAGTACTCATGTTTTCAACATGATGTCATAGCATTCAGAGCTTTTCAACATGACTTCATATTATTAATATGTTTTTAACATGACTTCATAATATTCAGATGTTTTTTTAACATGACTTCATAGTATTCAGATGTTTTCAACATGATGTCATAGTATTCAGATGTTTTCAACATAACTTCATAGTATTCAGATGTTTTTTCAACATGACTTCATAGTATTCAGATGTTTTTAACATGATGTCATAGCATTCAGCGCTTTTCAACATGACTTCATGTTATTCAGATGTTTTTAACAAGACGTCATAGTATTCAGATGTTTTCAACATGACGTCATAGTATTCAGATGTTTTCAACATGACTTCATAGTATTCAGATGTTTTCCATATGATGTCATAGTATTCAGAAGGTTTTTTTAACATTACTTCATAGTATTCAGATGTTTTTAACATGATTTCATAGCATTCAGCGCTTTTCAACATGACTTCATCTTATTCAGATGTTTTTAACATGACTTCATAGTATTCAGATGGTATTTTTAACATGACTTCATAGTATTCAGATGTTTTTTTGTAACATGACTTCATAGTATTCAGATGTTTCAACATGACTTCATGGTATTCAGATGTTTTTAACATGACGTCATCGTATTCAGATGTTTTTAACATGACATCATAGGATTCAGATGTTTTCAACATAACTTCATGATATTCAGATGTTTTTTTAACATTACTTCATAGTATTCAGCTCGTTTTTTAACATGACTTCATAGTATTCAGATGTTTTTAACATGCCTTAATAGTATTCAGAATTTTTCAACCTGACTTCATAGTATTCAGATGTTTTCAACATGATGTCATAGTATTGGCATGTTTTCAACCTGACTTCATAGTATTCAGATGTTTTCAACATGATGTCATAATATTGACATGTTTTCAACCTGACTTCATAGTATTCAATGTTTTCAACATGATGTCATAGTAATGAGATGTTTCAACATGACTTCATAGTATTCAGATGTTTTCAACATGACCTCATGGTATTCAAATGTTTTCAGCATGACTTCATAGTATTCAGATGTTTTATTTTTAAATGACTTCATAGTATTCAGATGTTTTCGACATGACGTCATAGTGTTCAGATGTTGTTTTTTTACATGACTTCATAGTATTCAGATGCTTTTTACACGACTTCATATAATTCAGGTCTTTTTAACATGACTTCATAGTATTCATATGCTTTTAACATGACTTCATATAATTCAGGTGTTTTTAACATGACTTCATAGTATTCAGATGCTTTTAACATGACTTCATATAATTCAGGTGTTTTTAACATGACTTCATAGTATTCAGATTGTTTTTTTGAACATGACTTCATAGTATTCAGATGTTTTCAACATGATGTCATAGTATTCAGATGTCTTCAACATGACTTCATAGTATACAGACGTTTTTTAACATGACTTCATAGTATTCAGATGATTTTTTTAACTTGACTTCATAGTATTAAGGTGTTTTCAACCTGACTTCATAGTATTCAGATGTTTTCAGCATGACTTCATAGTGTTCAAATGTTTTCAGCATGACTTCAGAGTATTCAGATGTTTTTAACATGACGTCATAGGATTCAGATGTTTTCAACATAACTTCATGATATTCAGATGTTTTTTTAACATTACTTCATAGTATTCAGCTCGTTTTTTTAACATGACTTCATAGTATTCAGATGTTTTCAACATGACTTCATAGTATTCAAATGTTTTCAGCATGACTTCATAGTATTCAGATGTTGTTTTTTTACATGACTTCATAGCATATAGATGCTTTTAACATGACTTCATATAATTCAGGTGTTTTTAACATGACTTCATAGTATTCAGATGCTTTTAACATGACTTCATATAATTCAGGTGTTTTTAACATGACTTCATAGTATACAGACGTTTTTCAACATGACTTATTAGTATTCAGATGTGTTTTTAACATGACTTCATAGTATTCAGATGGTATTTTTAACATGACTTCATAGTATTCAGATGTTTTTTTGTAACATGACTTCATAGTATTCAGATGTTTCAACATGACTTCATGGTATTCAGATGTTTTTAACATGACGTCATCGTATTCAGATGTTTTTAACATGACATCATAGGATTCAGATGTTTTCAACATAACTTCATGATATTCAGATGTTTTTTTAACATTACTTCATAGTATTCAGCTCGTTTTTTAACATGACTTCATAGTATTCAGATGTTTTCAACATGCCTTAATAGTATTCAGAAGTTTTCAACCTGACTTCATAGTATTCAGATGTTTTCAACATGATGTCATAGTATTGGCATGTTTTCAACCTGACTTCATAGTATTCATATGTTTTCAACATGATGTCATAATATTGACATGTTTTCAACCTGACTTCATAGTATTCAATGTTTTCAACATGATGTCATAGTAATGAGATGTTTCAACATGACTTCATAGTATTCAGATGTTTTCAACATGACCTCATGGTATTCAAATGTTTTCAGCATGACTTCATAGTATTCAGATGTTTTATTTTTAAATGACTCCATAGTATTCAGATGTTTTCGACATGACGTCATAGTGTTCAGATGTTGTTTTTTTACATGACTTCATAGTATTCAGATGCTTTTTACATGACTTCATATAATTCAGGTGTTTTTAACATGACTTCATAGTATTCAGATGCTTTTAACATGACTTCATAGTATTCAGATGTTTTTAACATGATGTCATAGCATTCAAAGCTTTTCCACATGACTTCATCTTATTCAGATGTTTTTAACATGACTTCATAGTATTCAGATGTTTTCAACTTGATGTTATAGCATTCAGAGCTTTTCAACATGACCTCATATTATTCATATGTTTTTAACATGACTTCATAGTATTCAGATGTTTTCAACATGTTGTCATAGTATTCAGATGTTTTTTCAACATGACTTCATAGTATTCAGATGTTTTTAACATGATGTCATAGCATTCAGCGCTTTTCAACATTACTTCATCTTATTGAGATGTTTTTAACATGACTTCATAGTGTTCAGATGTTTTCAACATGATGTCATAGTATTCAGATGATTTTTTTTAACTTGACTTCATAGTATTAAGATGTTTTCAACATGACTTCATAGTACTCATGTTTTCAACATGATGTCATAGCATTCAGAGCTTTTCAACATGACTTCATATTATTAATATGTTTTTAACATGACTTCATAGTATTCAGATGTTTTTTTAACATGACTTCATAGTATTCAGATGTTTTCAACATGATGTCATAGTATTCAGATGTTTTCAACATAACTTCATAGTATTCAGATGTTTTTTCAACATGACTTCATAGTATTCAGATGTTTTTAACATGATGTCATAGCATTCAGCGCTTTTCAACATGACTTCATGTTATTCAGATGTTTTTAACAAGACGTCATAGTATTCAGATGTTTTCAACATGACGTCATAGTATTCAGATGTTTTCAACATGACTTCATAGTATTCAGATGTTTTCCATATGATGTCATAGTATTCAGAAGGTTTTTTTAACATTACTTCATAGTATTCAGATGTTTTTAACATGATTTCATAGCATTCAGCGCTTTTCAACATGACTTCATCTTATTCAGATGTTTTTAACATGACTTCATAGTATTCAGATGTTTTCAACATGATTTCATAGCATTCAGAGCTTTTCAACATGACGTCATATTAGTCAGATGTTTTTAACATGACTTCATAGTATTCAGATGTTTTTTTAACATGATGTCATAGTATTCAGATGTTTTCAACATAACTTCATAGTATTCAGATGTTTTTTCAACATGACTTCATAGTATTCAGATGTTTTTAACATGATGTCATAGCATTCAACGCTTTTTCACATGACTTCATCTTATTCAGATGTTTTTAACATGACTTCATAGCATTCAGATGTTTTCAACTTGATGTTATAGCATTCAGAGCTTTTCAACATGACTTCATATTAATCAGATGTTTTTAACATGACTTCATAGTATTCAGACGTTTTTAACATGACTTCATAGTATTCAGATGTTTTTTTAACATGACTTCATAGTATTCAAGTGTTTTTTTTAACATGACTTCATAGTATTCAGATGCTTTTAACATGACTTCATATATTTCAGATGTTTTTAACATGACTTCATAGTATTCAAATGCTTTCAACCTGACTTCATAGTATTCAGATGTTTTCAACATGATGTCATAGTATTGGCATGTTTTCAACCTGACTTCATAGTATTCAGATGTTTTCAAACATGATGTCATAATATTGACATGTTTTCAACCTGACTTCATAGTATTCAATGTTTTCAACATGATGTCATAGTAATGAGATGTTTCAACATGACTTCATAGTATTCAGATGTTTTCAACATGACCTCATGGTATTCAAATGTTTTCAGCATGACTTCATAGTATTCAGATGTTTTATTTTTAAATGACTTCATAGTATTCAGATGTTTTCAACATGATGTCATAGTATTCAGATGTTTTTAACATGACGTCATAGGATTCAGATGTTTTCACCATAACTTCATATTATTCAGATGTTTTTTTAACATTACTTCATAGTATTCAGCTCGTTTTTTTAACATGACTTCATAGTATTCAGATGTTTTCAACATGACTTCATAGTATTCAAATGTTTTCAGCATGACTTCATAGTATTCAGATGTTGTTTTTTTACATGACTTCATAGCATTCAGATGCTTTTAACATGACTTCATATAATTCAGGTGTTTTTAACATGACTTCATAGTATTCAGATGCTTTTAACATGACTTCATATAATTCAGGTGTTTTTAACATGACTTCATAGTATACAGACGTTTTTCAACATGACTTATTAGTATTCAGATGTGTTTTTAACATGACTTCATAGTATTCAGATGGTATTTTTAACATGACTTCATAGTATTCAGATGTTTTTTTGTAACATGACTTCATAGTATTAACAGATGTTTCAACATGACTTCATGGTATTCAGATGTTTTTAACATGACGTCATCGTATTCAGATGTTTTTAACATGACATCATAGGATTCAGATGTTTTCAACATAACTTCATGATATTCAGATGTTTTTTTAACATTACTTCATAGTATTCAGCTCGTTTTTTAACATGACTTCATAGTATTCAGATGTTTTTAACATGCCTTAATAGTATTCAGAAGTTTTCAACCTGACTTCATAGTATTCAGATGTTTTCAACATGATGTCATAGTATTGGCATGTTTTCAACATGACTTCATAGTATTCATATGTTTTCAACATGATGTCATAATATTGACATGTTTTCAACCTGACTTCATAGTAGTCAATGTTTTCAACATGATGTCATAGTAATGAGATGTTTCAACATGACTTCATAGTATTCAGATGTTTTCAACATGACCTCATGGTATTCAAATGTTTTCAGCATGACTTCATAGTATTCAGATGTTTTATTTTTAAATGACTCCATAGTATTCAGATGTTTTCGACATGACGTCATAGTGTTCAGATGTTGTTTTTTTACATGACTTCATAGTATTCAGATGCTTTTTACATGACTTCATAGTATTCAGATGTTTTTAACATGATGTCATAGCATTCAACGCTTTTCCACATGACTTCATCTTATTCAGATGTTTTTAACATGACTTCATAGTATTCAGATGTTTTCAACTTGATGTTATAGCATTCAGAGCTTTTCAACATGACTTCATATTATTCATATGTTTTTAACATGACTTCATAGTATTCAGATGTTTTCAACATGTTGTCATAGTATTCAGATGTTTTTTCAACATGACTTCATAGTATTCAGATGTTTTTAACATGATGTCATAGCATTCAGCGCTTTTCAACATGACTTCATCTTATTGAGATGTTTTTAACATGACTTCATAGTGTTCAGATGTTTTCAACATGATGTCATAGTATTCAGATGATTTTTTTTAACTTGACTTCATAGTATTAAGATGTTTTCAACATGACTTCATAGTACGCATGTTTTCAACATGATGTCATAGCATTCAGAGCTTTTCAACATGACTTCATATTATTAATATGTTTTTAACATGACTTCATAGTATTCAGATGTTTTTTTAACATGACTTCATAGTATTCAGATGTTTTCAACATGATGTCATGGTATTCAGATGTTATCAACATAACTTCATAGTATTCAGATGTTTTTTCAACATGACTTCATAGTATTCAGATGTTTTTAACATGATGTCATAGCATTCAGCGCTTTTCAACATGACTTCATCTTATTCAGATGTTTTTAACAAGACGTCATAGTATTCAGATGTTTTCAACATGACGTCATAGTATTCAGATGTTTTCAACATGACTTCATAGTATTCAGATGTTTTCCATATGATGTCATAGTATTCAGAAGGTTTTTTTAACATTACTTCATAGTATTCAGATGTTTTTAACATGATTTCATAGCATTCAGCGCTTTTCAACATGACTTCATCTTATTCAGATGTTTTTAACATGACTTCATAGTATTCAGATGTTTTCAACATGATTTCATAGCATTCAGAGCTTTTCAACATGACGTCATATTAGTCAGATGTTGTTAACATGACTTCATAGTATTCAGATGTTTTTTTAACATGATGTCATAGTATTCAGATGTTTTCAACATAACTTCATAGTATTCAGATGTTTTTTCAACATGACTTCATAGTATTCAGATGTTTTTAACATGATGTCATAGCATTCAACGCTTTTCCACATGACTTCATCTTATTCAGATGTTTTTAACATGACTTCATAGCATTCAGATGTTTTCAACTTGATGTTATAGCATTCAGAGCTTTTCAACATGACTTCATATTAATCAGATGTTTTTAACATGACTTCATAGTATTCAGACGTTTTTAACATGACTTCATAGTATTCAGATGTTTTTTTAACATGACTTCATAGTATTCAAGTGTTTTTTTTAACATGACTTTATAGTATTCAGATGCTTTTAACATGACTTCATATATTTCAGATGTTTTTAACATGACTTCATAGTATTCAAATGCTTTCAACATGACTTCAAAGTATTCAGAGGTTTTTTTTAACATGACTTCATAGTATTTAGATGTTTTTAACATGACTTCATAGTATTCAGATATTTTTTAACATGACTTCATAGTATTCAGATGTTTTCAATATGATGTCATAGTATTCAGATGTTTTCAACATGACTTCATAGTATTCAGATGATTTTTTTTAACTTGACTTCATAGTATTCACATGTTTTCAACATGACTTCATATTATTCAGATGTTTTTTTTTAACTTGACGTCATAGTATTAAGATGTTTTCAACATGACTTCATAGTTTTCAGATGTTTTCAACATGATGTCATAGTATTAAGATTTTTTCAACATGACCTCATAGTACTCACGTTTTCAACATGTTGTCATAGAATTCAGAGCTTTTTAACATGACTTCATATTATTCAAATGTTTTTTTAACATGACGTCATAGTATTAAGATGTTTTCAACATGACTTCATAGTATTCAGATGTTTTTTACATGACTTCATAGTATTCAGAGGTTTTTATCATGACTTCATAGTATTCAAATGCTTTCAACATGACTTCAAAGTATTCAGATGTTTTCAACTTGATGTTATAGCGTTCAGAGCTTTTCAATATGACTTCATGGTATTCAGATGTTTTTAACATGACGTCATCGTATTCAGATGTTTTTAACATGACGACATAGGATTCAGATGTTTTCAACATGCCTTAATAGTATTCAGAAGTTTTCAACCTGACTTCATAGTATTCAGATGTTTTCAACATGATGTCATAATATTGACATGTTTTCAACCTGACTTCATAGTATTCAATGTTTTCAACATGATGTCATAGTATTGAGATGTTTCAACATGACTTCATAGTATTCAGATGTTTTCAACATGACCTCATGGTATTCAAATGTTTTCAGCATGACTTCATAGTATTCAGATGCTTTATTTTTAAATGACTTCATAGTATTCAGATGTTTTCGACATGACGTCATAGTGTTCAGATGTTGTTTTTTTTACATGACTTCATAGTATTCAGATGCTTTTTACATGACTTCATATAATTCAGGTGTTTTTAACATGACTTCATAGTATTCAGATGATTTGTTTAACTTGACTTCATAGTATTAAGGTGTTTTCAACATGACTTCATAGTATTCAGATGCTTTTAACATGACTTCATATAATTCAGGTGTTTTTAACAAGACTTCATAGTATTCAGATGGTTTTTTTAACATGACTTCATAGTATTCAGATGGTATTTTTAACATGACTTCATAGTATTCAGATGTTTTTTTGTAACATGACTTCATAGTATTCAGATGTTTCAACATGACTTTCATGGTATTCAGATGTTTTTAACATGACGTCATCGTATTCAGATGTTTTTAACATGACGTCATAGGAATCAGATGTTTTCAACATAACTTCATGATATTCAGATGTTTTTTTAACATTACTTCATAGTATTAACCTCGTTTTTTTAACATGACTTCATAGTATTCAGATGTTTTTAACATGCCTTAATAGTATTCAGAAGTTTCAACCTGACTTCATAGTATTCAGATGTTTTCAACATGATGTCATAGTATTGGCATGTTTTCAACCTGACTTCATAGTATTCAGATGTTTTCAACATGATGTCATAATATTGACATGTTTTCAACCTGACTTCATAGTACTCAATGTTTTCAATATGATGTCATAGTATTGAGATGTTTCAACATGACTTCATAGTATTCAGATGTTTTCAACATGACCTCATGGTATTCAAATGTTTTCGACATGACGTCATAGTGTTCAGATGTTGTTTTTTTACATGACTTCAAAGTATTCAGATGCTATTTACATGACTTCATATAATTCAGGTGTTTTTAACATGACTTCATAGTATACAGACGTTTTTCAACATGACTTATTAGTATTCAGATGTGTTTTTAACATGACTTCATAGTATTCAGATGTTTTCAACATGACCTCATGGTATTCAGATGTTTTCGACATGACGTCATAGTGTTCAGATGTTGTTTTTTACATGACTTCATAGTATTCAGATGCTATTTACATGACTTCATATAATTCAGGTGTTTTTAACATGACTTCATAGTATTCAAATGCTTTCAACATGACTTCAAAGTATTCAGATGTTTTCAACTTGATGTTATAGCGTTCAGAGCTTTTCAATATGACTTCATGGTATTCAGATGTTTTTAACATGACGTCATCGTATTCAGATGTTTTTAACATGACGACATAGGATTCAGATGTTTTCAACATGCCTTAATAGTATTCAGAAGTTTTCAACCTGACTTCATAGTATTCAGATGTTTTCAACATGATGTCATAATATTGACATGTTTTCAACCTGACTTCATAGTATTCAATGTTTTCAACATGATGTCATAGTATTGAGATGTTTCAACATGACTTCATAGTATTCAGATGTTTTCAACATGACCTCATGGTATTCAAATGTTTTCAGCATGACTTCATAGTATTCAGATGCTTTATTTTTAAATGACTTCATAGTATTCAGATGTTTTCGACATGACGTCATAGTGTTCAGATGTTGTTTTTTTTACATGACTTCATAGTATTCAGATGCTTTTTACATGACTTCATATAATTCAGGTGTTTTTAACATGACTTCATAGTATTCAGATGCTTTTAACATGACTTCATATAATTCAGGTGTTTTTAACATGACTTCATAGTATTCAGATGCTTTTAACATGACTTCATATAATTCAGGTGTTTTTAACAAGACTTCATAGTATTCAGATGGTTTTTTTAACATGACTTCATAGTATTCAGATGGTATTTTTAACATGACTTCATAGTATTCAGATGTTTTTTTGTAACATGACTTCATAGTATTCAGATGTTTCAACATGACTTTCATGGTATTCAGATGTTTTTAACATGACGTCATCGTATTCAGATGTTTTTAACATGACGTCATAGGAATCAGATGTTTTCAACATAACTTCATGATATTCAGATGTTTTTTTAACATTACTTCATAGTATTAACCTCGTTTTTTTAACATGACTTCATAGTATTCAGATGTTTTTAACATGCCTTAATAGTATTCAGAAGTTTCAACCTGACTTCATAGTATTCAGATGTTTTCAACATGATGTCATAGTATTGGCATGTTTTCAACCTGACTTCATAGTATTCAGATGTTTTCAACATGATGTCATAATATTGACATGTTTTCAACCTGACTTCATAGTACTCAATGTTTTCAATATGATGTCATAGTATTGAGATGTTTCAACATGACTTCATAGTATTCAGATGTTTTCAACATGACCTCATGGTATTCAAATGTTTTCGACATGACGTCATAGTGTTCAGATGTTGTTTTTTTACATGGCTTCAAAGTATTCAGATGCTATTTACATGACTTCATATAATTCAGGTGTTTTTAACATGACTTCATAGTATACAGACGTTTTTCAACATGACTTATTAGTATTCAGATGTGTTTTTAACATGACTTCATAGTATTCAGATGTTTTCAACATGACCTCATGGTATTCAGATGTTTTCGACATGACGTCATAGTGTTCAGATGTTGTTTTTTACATGACTTCATAGTATTCAGATGCTATTTACATGACTTCATATAATTCAGGTGTTTTTAACATGACTTCATAGTATTCAGATGTTTTTTTTAACATGACTTCATAGTATTCAGATGTTTTCAACATGATGTCATAGTATTCAGATGTCTTCAACATGACTTCATAGTATACAGACGTTTTTAAACATGACTTATTAGTATTCAGATGTGTTTTTAACATGACTTCATAGTATTCAGATGGTATTTTTAACATGACTTCATAGTATTCAGATGTTTTTTTGTAACATGACTTCATAGTATTCAGATGTTTCAACATGACTTCATGGTATTCAGAAGTTTTCAACCTGACTTCATACTATTCAGATGTTTTCAACATGATGTCATAGTATTGGCATGTTTTCAACCTGACTTCATAGTATTCAGATGTTTTCAACATGATGTCATAATATTGACATGTTTTCATCCTGACTTCATAGTATTCAATGTTTTCAACATGATGTCATAGTATTGAGATGTTTCAACATGACTTCATAGTATTCAGATGTTTTCAACATGACCTCATGGTATTCAAATGTTTTCAGCATGACTTCATAGTATTCAGATGTTTTATTTTTAAATGACTTCATAGTATTCAGATATTTTCGACATGACGTCATAGTGTTCAGATGTTGTTTTTTTACATGACTTCATAGTATTCAGATGCTTTTTACAGGACTTCATATAATTCAGGTGTTTTTAACATGACTTCATAGTATTCAGATGCTTTTAACATGACTTCATATAATTCAGGTGTTTTTAACATGACTTCATAGTATTCAGATGCTTTTAACATGACTTCATATAATTCAGGTGTTTTTAACATGACTTCATAGTATACAGACGTTTTTCAACATGACTTATTAGTATTCAGATGTATTTTTAACATGACTTCATAGTATTCAGATGTTTTTTTGTAACATGACTTCATAGTATTCAGATGTTTCAACATGACTTCATGGTATTCAGATGTTTTTAACATGACGTCATCGTATTCAGATGTTTTTAACATGACGTCATAGGATTCAGATGTTTTCAACATAACTTCATGATATTCAGATGTTTTTTTAACATTACTTCATAGTATTCAGCTCGTTTTTTTAACATGACTTCATAGTATTCAGATGCTTTTAACATGACTTCATAGTATTCAGATGCTTTTAACATGACTTCATATAATTCAGGTGTTTTTAACATGACTTCATAGTATACAGACGTTTTTCAACATGACTTATTAGTATTCAGATGTGTTTTTAACATGACTTCATAGTATTCAGATGGTATTTTTAACATGACTTCATAGTATTCAGATGTTTTTTTGTAACATGACTTCATAGTATTCAGATGTTTTTAACATGGCGTCATCGTATTCAGATGTTTTTAACATGACATCATAGGATTCAGATGTTTTCAACATAACTTCATGATATTCAGATGTTTTTTTAACATTACTTCATAGTATTCAGCTCGTTTTTTAACATGACTTCATAGTATTCAGATGTTTTTAACATGCCTTAATAGTATTCAGAAGTTTTCAACCTGACTTCATAGTATTCAGATGTTTTCAACATGATGTCATAGTATTGGCATGTTTTCAACCTGACTTCATAGTATTCAGATGTTTTCAACATGATGTCATAATATTGACATGTTTTCAACCTGACTTCATAGTATTCAATGTTTTCAACATGATGTCATAGTAATGAGATGTTTCAACATGACTTCATAGTATTCAGATGTTTTCAACATGACCTCATGGTATTCAAATGTTTTCAGCATGACTTCATAGTATTCAGATGATTTTTTTTTAAATGTCTTCATAGTATTCAGATGTTTTCGACATGACGTCATAGTGTTCAGATGTTGTTTTTTTACATGACTTCATAGTATTCAGATGTTTTCGACATGACGTCATAGTGTTCAGATGTTGTTTTTTTACATGACTTCATATAATTCAGGTGTTTTTAACATGACTTCATAGTATTCAGATGCTTTTAACATGACTTCATATAATTCAGGTCTTTTTAACATGACTTCATAGTATTCAGATGTTTTCTTTAACATGACTTCATAGTATTCAGATGTTTTCAACATGATGTCATAGTATTCAGATGTCTTCAACATGACTTCATAGTATACAGACGTTTTTAAACATGACTTATTAGTATTCAGATGTGTTTTTAACATGACTTCATAGTATTCAGATGGTATTTTTAACATGACTTCATAGTATTCAGATGTTTTTTTGTAACATGACTTCATAGTATTCAGATGTTTTCAACATGATGTCATAGTATTCAGATGTCTTCAACATGACTTCATAGTATACAGACGTTTTTTAACATGACTTCATAGTATTCAGATGCTTTTTACATGACTTCATATAATTCAGGTGTTTTTAACATGACTTCATAGTATTCATATGCTTTTAACATGACTTCATATAATTCAGGTGTTTTTAACATGACTTCATAGTATTCAGATGCTTTTAACATGACTTCATATAATTCAGGTGTTTTTAACATGACTTCATAGTATTCAGATGGTTTTTTTTAACATGACTTCATAGTATTCAGATGTTTTCAACATGATGTCATAGTATTCAGATGTCTTCAACATGACTTCATAGTATACAGACGTTTTTTAACATGACTTCATAGTATTCAGATGATTTTTTTAACTTGACTTCATAGTATTAAGGTGTTTTCAACCTGACTTCATAGTATTCAGATGTTTTCAGCATGACTTCATAGTGTTCAAATGTTTTCAGCATGACTTCATAGTATTCAGATGTTTTATTTTTAAATGTCTTCATAGTATTCAGATGTTTTCGACATGACGTCATAGTGTTCAGATGTTGTTTTTTTACATGACTTCATAGTATTCAGATGTTTTCGACATGACGTCATAGTGTTCAGATGTTGTTTTTTTACATGACTTCATAGTATTCAGATGCTTTTAACATGACTTCATATAATTCAGGTGTTTTTAACATGACTTCATAGTATTCAGATGCTTTTAACATGACTTCATATAATTCAGGTCTTTTTAACATGACTTCATAGTATTCAGATGTTTTCTTTAACATGACTTCATAGTATTCAGATGTTTTCAACATGATGTCATAGTATTCAGATGTCTTCAACATGACTTCATAGTATACGGACGTTTTTAAACATGACTTATTAGTATTCAGATGTGTTTTTAACATGACTTCATAGTATTCAGATGGTATTTTTAACATGACTTCATAGTATTCAGATGTTTTTTTGTAACATGACTTCATAGTATTCAGATGTTTCAACATGACTTCATGGTATTCAGAAGTTTTCAACCTGACTTCATAGTATTCAGATGTTTTCAACATGATGTCATAGTATTGGCATGTTTTCAACCTGACTTCATAGTATTCAGATGTTTTCAACATGATGTCATAATATTGACATGTTTTCATCCTGACTTCATAGTATTCAATGTTTTCAACACGATATCATAGTATTGAGATGTTTCAACATGACTTCATAGTATTCAGATGTTTTCAACATGACCTCATGGTATTCAAATGTTTTCAGCATGACTTCATAGTATTCAGATGTTTTATTTTTAAATGACTTCATAGTATTCAGATATTTTCGACATGACGTCATAGTGTTCAGATGTTGTTTTTTTACATGACTTCATAGTATTCAGATGCTTTTTACAGGACTTCATATAATTCAGTTGCTTTTAACATGACTTCATAGTATTCAGATGCTTTTAACATGACTTCATATAATTCAGGTGTTTTTAACATGACTTCATACTATTCAGATGCTTTTAACATGACTTCATATAATTCAGGTGTTTTTAACATGACTTCATAGTATTCAGATGGTTTTTTTTTAACATGACTTCATAGTATTCAGATGTTTTCAACATGATGTCATAGTATTCAGTTGTCTTCAACATCACTTCATAGTATACAGACGTTTTTTAACATGACTTCATATAATTCAGGTGTTTTTAACATGACTTCATAGTATTCAGATGCTTTTAACATGACTTCATATAATTCAGGTCTTTTTAACATGACTTCATAGTATTCAGATGTTTTCTTTAACATGACTTCATAGTATTCAGATGTTTTCAACATGATGTCATAGTATTCAGATGTCTTCAACATGACTTCATAGTATACAGACGTTTTTAAACATGACTTATTAGTATTCAGATGTGTTTTTAACATGACTTCATAGTATTCAGATGGTATTTTTAACATGACTTCATAGTATTCAGATGTTTTTTTGTAACATGACTTCATAGTATTCAGATATTTCAACATGACTTCATGGTATTCAGAAGTTTTCAACCTGACTTCATAGTATTCAGATGTTTTCAACATGATGTCATAGTATTGGCATGTTTTCAACCTGACTTCATAGTATTCAGATGTTTTCAACATGATGTCATAATATTGACATGTTTTCATCCTGACTTCATAGTATTCAATGTTTTCAACATGATGTCATAGTATTGAGATGTTTCAACATGACTTCATAGTATTCAGATGTTTTCAACATGACCTCATGGTATTCAAATGTTTTCAGCATGACTTCATAGTATTCAGATGTTTTATTTTTAAATGACTTCATAGTATTCAGATGTTTTCAACATGATGTCATAGTATTCAGATGTCTTCAACATGACTTCATAGTATACAGACGTTTTTAAACATGACTTATTAGTATTCAGATGTGTTTTTAACATGACTTCATAGTATTCAGATGGTATTTTTAACATGACTTCATAGTATTCAGATGTTTTTTTGTAACATGACTTCATAGTATTCAGATGTTTTCAACATGATGTCATAGTATTCAGATGTCTTCAACATGACTTCATAGTATACAGACGTTTTTTAACATGACTTCATAGTATTCAGATGATTTTTTTAACTTGACTTCATAGTATTAAGGTGTTTTCAACCTGACTTCATAGTATTCAGATGTTTTCAGCATGACTTCATAGTGTTCAAATGTTTTCAGCATGACTTCAAAGTATTCAGATGTTTTATTTTTAAATGACTTCATAGTATTCAGATGTTTTCGACATGACGTCATAGTGTTCAGATGTTGTTTTTTTACATGACTTCATAGTATTCAGATGCTTTTTACATGACTTCATATAATTCAGGTGTTTTTAACATGACTTCATAGTATTCATATGCTTTTAACATGACTTCATATAATTCAGGTGTTTTTAACATGACTTCATAGTATTCAGATGCTTTTAACATGACTTCATATAATTCAGGTGTTTTTAACATGACTTCATAGTATTCAGATGGTTTTTTTTAACATGACTTCATAGTATTCAGATGTTTTCAACATGATGTCATAGTATTCAGATGTCTTCAACATGACTTCATAGTATACAGACGTTTTTTAACATGACTTCATAGTATTCAGATGATTTTTTTAACTTGACTTCATAGTATTAAGGTGTTTTCAACCTGACTTCATAGTATTCAGATGTTTTCAGCATGACTTCATAGTGTTCAAATGTTTTCAGCATGACTTCATAGTATTCAGATGTTTTATTTTTAAATGTCTTCATAGTATTCAGATGTTTTCGACATGACGTCATAGTGTTCAGATGTTGTTTTTTTACATGACTTCATAGTATTCAGATGTTTTCGACATGACGTCATAGTGTTCAGATGTTGTTTTTTTACATGACTTCATAGTATTCAGATGCTTTTAACATGACTTCATATAATTCAGGTGTTTTTAACATGACTTCATAGTATTCAGATGCTTTTAACATGACTTCATATAATTCAGGTCTTTTTAACATGACTTCATAGTATTCAGATGTTTTCTTTAACATGACTTCATAGTATTCAGATGTTTTCAACATGATGTCATAGTATTCAGATGTCTTCAACATGACTTCATAGTATACAGACGTTTTTAAACATGACTTATTAGTATTCAGATGTGTTTTTAACATGACTTCATAGTATTCAGATGGTATTTTTAACATGACTTCATAGTATTCAGATGTTTTTTTGTAACATGACTTCACAGTATTCAGATGTTTCAACATGACTTCATGGTATTCAGAAGTTTTCAACCTGACTTCATAGTATTCAGATGTTTTCAACATGATGTCATAGTATTGGCATGTTTTCAACCTGACTTCATAGTATTCAGATGTTTTCAACATGATGTCATAATATTGACATGTTTTCATCCTGACTTCATAGTATTCAATGTTTTCAACATGATGTCATAGTATTGAGATGTTTCAACACGACTTCATAGTATTCAGATGTTTTCAACATGACCTCATGGTATTCAAATGTTTTCAGCATGACTTCATAGTATTCAGATGTTTTATTTTTAAATGACTTCATAGTATTCAGATATTTTCGACATGACGTCATAGTGTTCCGATGTTGTTTTTTTACATGACTTCATAGTATTCAGATGCTTTTTACAGGACTTCATATAATTCAGTTGTTTTTAACATGACTTCATAGTATTCAGATGCTTTTAACATGACTTCATATAATTCAGGTGTTTTTAACATGACTTCATACTATTCAGATGCTTTTAACATGACTTCATAGTATTCAGATGGTTTTTTTTAACATGACTTCATAGTATTCAGATGTTTTCAACATGATGTCATAGTATTCAGATGTCTTCAACATCACTTCATAGTATACAGACGTTTTTTAACATGACTTCATAGTATTCAGATGATTTTTTTAACTTGACTTCATAGTATTAAGGTGTTTTCAACCTGACTTCATAGTATTCAGATGCTTTTTACATGACTTCATATAATTCAGGTGTTTTTAACATGACTTCATAGTATTCAGATGCTTTTAACATGACTTCATATAATTCAGGTGTTTTTAACATGACTTCATAGTATTCAGATGCTTTTAACATGACTTCATATAATTCAGGTGTTTTTAACATGACTTCATAGTATACAGACGTTTTTCAACATGACTTATTAGTATTCAGATGTATTTTTAACATGACTTCATAGTATTCAGATGTTTTTTTGTAACATGACTTCATAGTATTCAGATGTTTCAACATGACTTCATGGTATTCAGATGTTTTTAACATGACGTCATCGTATTCAGATGTTTTTAACATGACGTCATAGGATTCAGATGTTTTCAACCTAACTTCATGATATTCAGATTTTTTTTTAACATTACTTCATAGTATTCAGCTCGTTTTTTTAACATGACTTCATAGTATTCAGATGCTTTTAACATGACTTCATAGTATTCAGATGCTTTTAACATGACTTCATATAATTCAGGTGTTTTTAACATGACTTCATAGTATACAGACGTTTTTCAACATGACTTATTAGTATTCAGATGTGTTTTTAACATGACTTCATAGTATTCAGATGGTATTTTTAACATGACTTCATAGTATTCAGATGTTTTTTTGTAACATGACTTCATAGTATTCAGATGTTTTTAACATGGCGTCATCGTATTCAGATGTTTTTAACATGACATCATAGGATTCAGATGTTTTCAACATAACTTCATGATATTCAGATGTTTTTTTAACATTACTTCATAGTATTCAGCTCGTTTTTTAACATGACTTCATAGTATTCAGATGTTTTTAACATGCCTTAATAGTATTCAGAAGTTTTCAACCTGACTTCATAGTATTCAGATGTTTTCAACATGATGTCATAGTATTGGCATGTTTTCAACCTGACTTCATAGTATTCAGATGTTTTCAACATGATGTCATAATATTGACATGTTTTCAACCTGACTTCATAGTATTCAATGTTTTCAACATGATGTCATAGTAATGAGATGTTTCAACATGACTTCATAGTATTCAGATGTTTTCAACATGACCTCATGGTATTCAAATGTTTTCAGCATGATTTCATAGTATTCAGATGATTTTTTTTTAAATGTCTTCATAGTATTCAGATGTTTTCGACATGACGTCATAGTGTTCAGATGTTGTTTTTTTACATGACTTCATAGTATTCAGATGTTTTCGACATGACGTCATAGTGTTCAGATGGTTTTTTTACATGACTTCATATAATTCAGGTGTTTTTAACATGACTTCATAGTATTCAGATGCTTTTAACATGACTTCATATAATTCAGGTCTTTTTAACATGACTTCATAGTATTCAGATGTTTTCTTTAACATGACTTCATAGTATTCAGATGTTTTCAACATGATGTCATAGTATTCAGATGTCTTCAACATGACTTCATAGTATACAGACGTTTTTAAACATGACTTATTAGTATTCAGATGTGTTTTTAACATGACTTCATAGTATTCAGATGGTATTTTTAACATGACTTCATAGTATTCAGATGTTTTTTTGTAACATGACTTCATAGTATTCAGATGTTTTCAACATGATGTCATAGTATTCAGATGTCTTCAACATGACTTCATAGTATACAGACGTTTTTTAACATGACTTCATAGTATTCAGATGATTTTTTTTAACGTGACTTCATAGTATTAAGGTGTTTTCAACCTGACTTCATAGTATTCAGATGTTTTCAGCATGACTTCATAGTGTTCAAATGTTTTCAGCATGACTTCAAAGTATTCAGATGTTTTATTTTTAAATGACTTCATAGTATTCAGATGTTTTCGACATGACGTCATAGTGTTCAGATGTTGTTTTTTTACATGACTTCATAGTATTCAGATGGTTTTTACATGACTTCATATAATTCAGGTGTTTTTAACATGACTTCATAGTATTCATATGCTTTTAACATGACTTCATATAATTCAGGTGTTTTTAACATGACTTCATAGTATTCAGATGCTTTTAACATGACTTCATATAATTCAGGTGTTTTTAACATGACTTCATAGTATTCAGATGGGTTTTTTTAACATGACTTCATAGTATTCAGATGTTTTCAACATGATGTCATAGTATTCAGATGTCTTCAACATGACTTCATAGTATACAGACGTTTTTTAACATGACTTCATAGTATTCAGATGATTTTTTTAACTTGACTTCATAGTATTAAGGTGTTTTCAACCTGACTTCATAGTATTCAGATGTTTTCAGCATGACTTCATAGTGTTCAAATGTTTTCAGCATGACTTCATAGTATTCAGATGTTTTATTTTTAAATGTCTTCATAGTATTCAGATGTTTTCGACATGACGTCATAGTGTTCAGATGTTGTTTTTTTACATGACTTCATAGTATTCAGATGTTTTCGACATGACGTCATAGTGTTCAGATGTTGTTTTTTTACATGACTTCATAGTATTCAGATGCTTTTAACATGACTTCATATAATTCAGGTGTTTTTAACATGACTTCATAGTATTCAGATGCTTTTAACATGACTTCATATAATTCAGGTCTTTTTAACATGACTTCATAGTATTCAGATGTTTTCTTTAACATGACTTCATAGTATTCAGATGTTTTCAACATGATGTCATAGTATTCAGATGTCTTCAACATGACTTCATAGTATACAGACGTGTTTAAACAGACTTATTAGTATTCAGATGTGTTTTTAACATGACTTCATAGTATTCAGATGGTATTTTTAACATGACTTCATAGTATTCAGATGTTTTTTTGTAACATGACTTCATAGTATTCAGATGTTTCAACATGACTTCATGGTATTCAGAAGTTTTCAACCTGACTTCATAGTATTCAGATGTTTTCAACATGATGTCATAGTATTGGCATGTTTTCAACCTGACTTCATAGTATTCAGATGTTTTCAACATGATGTCATAATATTGACATGTTTTCATCCTGACTTCATAGTATTCAATGTTTTCAACATGATGTCATAGTATTGAGATGTTTCAACATGACTTCATAGTATTCAGATGTTTTCAACATGACCTCATGGTATTCAAATGTTTTCAGCATGACTTCATAGTATTCAGATGTTTTATTTTTAAATGACTTCATAGTATTCAGATGTTTTCGACATGACGTCATAGTGTTCAGATGTTGTTTTTTTACATGACTTCATAGTATTCAGATGCTTTTTACAGGACTTCATATAAATCAGTTGTTTTTAACATGACTTCATAGTATTCAGATGCTTTTAACATGACTTCATATAATTCAGGTGTTTTTTAACATGACTTCATACTATTCAGATGCTTTAAACATGACTTCATATAATTCAGGTGTTTTTAACATGACTTCATAGTATTCAGATGGTTTTTTTTAACATGACTTCATAGTATTCAGATGTTTTCAACATGATGTCATAGTATTCAGATGTCTTCAACATCACTTCATAGTATACAGACGTTTTTTAACATGACTTCATAGTATTCAGATGATTTTTTTAACTTGACTTCACAGTATTAAGGTGTTTTCAACCTGACTTCATAGTATTCAGATGCTTTTTACATGACTTCATATAATTCAGGTGTTTTTAACATGACTTCATAGTATTCAGATGCTTTTAACATGACTTCATATAATTCAGGTGTTTTTAACATGACTTCATAGTATTCAGATGTATTTTTAACATGACTTCATAGTATTCAGATGTTTTTTTGTAACATGACTTCATAGTATTCAGATGTTTCAACATGACTTCATGGTATTCAGATGTTTTTAACATGACGTCATCGTATTCAGATGTTTTTAACATGACGTCATAGGATTCAGATGTTTTCAACATAACTTCATGATATTCAGATGTTTTTTTAACATTACTTCATAGTATTCAGCTTGTTTTTTTAACATGACTTCATAGCATTCAGATGTTTTTAACATGCCTTAATAGTATTCAGAAGTTTTCAACCTGACTTCATAGTATTCAGATGTTTTCAACATGATGTCATAGTATTGGCATGTTTTCAACCTGACTTCATAGTATTCAGATGTTTTCAACATGATGTCATAATATTGACATGTTTTCAACCTGACTTCATAGTATTCAATGTTTTCAACATGATGTCATAGTATTGAGATGTTTCAACATGACTTCATAGTATTAAGATGTTTTCAACATGACCTCATGGTATTCAAATGTTTTCAGCATGACTTCATAGTATTCAGATGTTTTATTTTTAAATGACTTCATAGTATTCAGATGTTTTCGACATGACGTCATAGTGTTCAGATGTTGTTTTTTTACATGACTTCATAGTATTCAGATGCTTTTAACATGACTTCATATAATTCAGGTGTTTTTAACATGACTTCATAGTATTCAGATGGTTTTTTTTAACATGACTTCATAGTATTCAGATGTTTTCAACATGATGTCATAGTATTCAGATGTCTTCAACATGACTTCATACTATACAGACGTGTTTTTAACATGACGTCATCGTATTCAGATGTTTTTAACATGACATCATAGGATTCAGATGTTTTTTACATGACTTCATAGTATTCAGAGGTTTTTATCATGACTTCATAGTATTCAAATGCTTTCAACATGACTTCAAAGTATTCAGATGTTTTCAACTTGATGTTATAGCGTTCAGAGCTTTTCAACATAACTTCATGATATTCAGATGTTTTTTTAACATTACTTCATAGTAATCAGCTCGTTTTTTTAACATGACGACATAGTATTCCGATGTTTTTAACATGCCTTAATAGTATTCAGAAGTTTTCAACCTGACTTCATAGTATTCAGATGTTTTCAACATGATGTCATAATATTGACATGTTTTCAACCTGACTTCATAGTATTCAATGTTTTCAACATGATGTCATAGTATTGAGATGTTTCAACATGACTTCATAGTATTCAGATGTTTTCAACATGACCTCATGGTATTCAAATGTTTTCAGCATGACTTCATAGTATTCAGATGTTTTATTTTTAAATGACTTCATAGTATTCAGATGTTTTCGACATGACGTCATAGTGTTCAGATGTTGTTTTTTTACATGACTTCATAGTATTCAGATGCTTTTTACATGACTTCATATAATTCAGGTGTTTTTACATTACTTCATAGTATTCAGATGCTTTTAACATGACTTCATATAATTCAGGTGTTTTTAACATGACTTCATAGTATTCAGATGCTTTTAACATGACTTCATATAATTCATGTGTTTTTAACATGACTTCATAGTATTCAGATGTTTTTTTTTAACATGACTTCATAGTATTCAGATGTTTTCAACATGATGTCATAGTATTCAGATGTCTTCAACATGACTTCATAGTATACAGACGTGTTTTTAACATGACTTCATAGTATTCAGATGATTTTTTTTAACTTGACTTCATAGTATTAAGGTGTTTTCAACCTGACTTCATAGTATTCAGATGTTTCAACGTGACTTCATAGTATTCAGATGTTTTCAACATGACTTATTAGTGTTCAGATGTGTTTTTAACATGACTTCATAGTATTCAGATGGTTTTTTTAACATGACTTCATAGTATTCAGATGTTTTTTTGTAACATGACGTCATAGTATTCAGATGTTTTCAACATGACTTCATAGTATTCAGATGTTTTCAACATGACCTCATGGTATTCAAATGTTTTCAGCATGACTTCATAGTATTCAGATGTTTTATTTTTAAATGACTTCATAGTATTCAGATTTTTTCGACATGACGTCATAGTGTTCAGATGTTGTTTTTTTACATGACTTCATAGTATTCAGATGCTTTTTACATGACTTCATATAATTCAGGTGTTTTTAACATGACTTCATAGTATTCATATGCTTTTAACATGACTTCATATAATTCAGGTGTTTTTAACATGACTTCATAGTATTCAGATGCTTTTAACATGACTTCATATAATTCAGGTGTTTTTAACATGACTTCATAGTATTCAGGTGTTTTTTTTTAACATGACTTCATAGTATTCAGATGTTTTCAACATGATGTCATAGTATTCAGATGTCTTCAGCATGACTTCATAGTGTTCAAATGTTTTCAGCATGACTTCATAGTATTCAGATGTTTTATTTTTAAATGACTTCATAGTATTCAGATGTTTTCGACATGACGTCATCGTGTTCAGATGTTGTTTTTTTACATGACTTCATAGTATTCAGATGCTTTTTACATGACTTCATATAATTCAGGTGTTTTTAACATGACTTCATAGTATTCAGATGCTTTTAACATGACTTCATATAATTCAGGTGTTTTTAACATGACTTCATAGTATACAGACGTTTTTCAACATGATTTATTAGTATTCAGATGTATTTTTAACATGACTTCATAGTATTCAGATGTTTTTTTGTAACATGACTTCATAGTATTCAGATGTTTCAACATGACTTCATGGTATTCAGATGTTTTTAACATGACGTCATCGTATTCAGATGTTTTTAACATGACTTCATAGTATTCAGATGTTTCAACATGACTTCATGATATTCAGATGTTATTTTAACATTATTTCATAGTGTTCAGCTCGTTTTTTTAACATGACGTCATAGTATTCAGATGTTTTTAACATGCCTTAATAGTATTCAGAAGTTTTCAACCTGACTTCATAGTATTCAGATGTTTTCAACATGATGTCATAATATTGACATGTTTTCAACCTGACTTCATAGTATTCAATGTTTTCAACATGATGTCATAGTATTGAGATGTTTCAACATGACTTCATAGTATTCAGATGTTTTCAACATGATGTCATAATATTGACATGTTTTCAACCTGACTTCATAGTATTCAGATGTTTTCAACATGATGTCATAATATTGACATGTTTTCAACCTGACTTCATAGTATTCAATGTTTTCAACATGATGTCATAGTATTGAGATGTTTCAACATGACGTCATAGTATTGAGATGTTTCAACATGACTTCATAGTATTCAGATGTTTTCAACATGACCTCATGGTATTCAAATGTTTTCAGCATGACTTCATAGTATTCAGATGTTTTATTTTTAAATGACTTCATAGTATTCAGATGTTTTCGACATGACGTCATAGTGTTCAGATGTTGTTTTTTTACATGACTTCATAGTATTCAGATGCTTTTTACATGACTTCATATAATTCAGGTGTTTTTACATTAATTCATAGTATTCAGATGCTTTTAACATGACTTCATATAATTCAGGTGTTTTTAACATGACTTCATAGTATTCAGATGCTTTTAACATGACTTCATATAATTCAGGTGTTTTTAACATGACTTCATAGTATTCAGGTGTTTTTTTTTAACATGACTTCATAGTATTCAGATGTTTTCAACATGATGTCATAGTATTCAGATGTCTTCAACATGACTTCATAGTATACAGACGTGTTTTTAACATGACTTCATAGTATTCAGATGATTTTTTTTAACTTGACTTCATAGTATTAAGGTGTTTTCAACCTGACTTCATAGTATTCAGATGTTTCAACGTGACTTCATAGTATTCAGATGTTTTCAACATGACTTATTAGTATTCAGATGTGTTTTTAACATGACTTCATAGTATTCAGATGGTTTTTTTAACATGACTTCATAGTATTCAGATGTTTTTTTGTAACATGACGTCATAGTATTCAGATGTTTCAACATGACTTCATGGTATTCAGATGTTTTTAACATGACGTCATCGTATTCAGATGTTTTTAACATGACATCATAGGATTCAGATGTTTTCAACAGAACTTCATGATATTCAGATGTTTTTTAACATTACTTCATAGTAATCAGCTCGTTTTTTTAACATGACGTCATAGTATTCAGATGTTTTTAACATGCCTTAATAGTATTCAGAAGTTTTCAACCTGACTTCATAGTATTCAGATGTTTTCAACATGATGTCATAATATTGACATGTTTTCAACCTGACTTCATAGTATTCAATGTTTCAACATGATGTCATAGTATTGAGATGTTTCAACATGACTTCATAGTATTCAGATGTTTTCAACATGACCTCATGGTATTCAAATGTTTTCAGCATGACTTCATAGTATTCAGATGTTTTATTTTTAAATGACTTCATAGTATTCAGATGTTTTCGACATGACGTCATAGTGTTCAGATGTTGTTTTTTTACATGACTTCATAGTATTCAGATGCTTTTTACATGACTTCATATAATTCAGGTGTTTTTAACATGACTTCATAGTATTCATATGCTTTTAACATGACTTCATATAATTCAGGTGTTTTTAACATGACTTCACAGTATTCAGATGCTTTTAACATGACTTCATATAATTCAGGTGTTTTTAACATGACTTCATAGTATTCAGGTGTTTTTTTTTAACATGACTTCATAGTATTCAGATGTTTTCAACATGATGTCATAGTATTCAGATGTCTTCAGCATGACTTCATAGTGTTCAAATGTTTTCAGCATGACTTCATAGTATTCAGATGTTTTATTTTTAAATGACTTCATAGTATTCAGATGTTTTCGACATGACGTCATCGTGTTCAGATGTTGTTTTTTTACATGACTTCATAGTATTCAGATGCTTTTTACATGACTTCATATAATTCAGGTGTTTTTAACATGACTTCATAGTATTCAGATGCTTTTAACATGACTTCATATAATTCAGGTGTTTTTAACATGACTTCATAGTATACAGACGTTTTTCAACATGACTTATTAGTATTCAGATGTATTTTTAACATGACTTCATAGTATTCAGATGTTTTTTTGTAACATGACTTCATAGTATTCAGATGTTTCAACATGACTTCATGGTATTCAGATGTTTTTAACATGACGTCATCGTATTCAGATGTTTTTAACATGACGTCATAGGATTCAGATGTTTTCAACATAACTTCATGATATTCAGATGTTATTTTAACATTATTTCATAGTGTTCAGCTCGTTTTTTTAACATGACGTCATAGTATTCAGATGTTTTTAACATGCCTTAATAGTATTCAGAAGTTTTCAACCTGACTTCATAGTATTCAGATGTTTTCAACATGATGTCATAATATTGACATGTTTTCAACCTGACTTCATAGTATTCAATGTTTTCAACATGATGTCATAGTATTGAGATGTTTCAACATGATTTCATACTATTCAGATGTTTTCAACATGACATCATGGTATTCAAATGTTTTCAGCATGACTTCATAGTATTCAGATGTTTTATTTTTAAATGACTTCATAGTATTCAGATGTTTTCGACATGACGTCATAGTGTTCAGATGTTGTTTTTTTACATGACTTCATAGTATTCAGATGCTTTTTACATGACTTCATATAATTCAGGTGTTTTTACATTACTTCATAGTATTCAGATGCTTTTAACATGACTTCATATAATTCAGGTGTTTTTAACATGACTTCATAGTATTCAGATGCTTTTAACATGACTTCATATAATTCATGTGTTTTTAACATGACTTCATAGTATTCAGATGTTTTTTTTTAACATGACTTCATAGTATTCAGATGTTTTCAACATGATGTCATAGTATTCAGATGTCTTCAACATGACTTCATAGTATACAGACGTGTTTTTAACATGACTTCATAGTATTCAGATGATTTTTTTTAACTTGACTTCATAGTATTAAGGTGTTTTCAACCTGACTTCATAGTATTCAGATGTTTCAACGTGACTTCATAGTATTCAGATGTTTTCAACATGACTTATTAGTATTCAGATGTGTTTTTAACATGACTTCATAGTATTCAGATGGTTTTTTTAACATGACTTCATAGTATTCAGATGTTTTTTTGTAACATGACGTCATAGTATTCAGATGTTTCAACATGACTTCATGGTATTCAGATGTTTTTAACATGACGTCATCGTATTCAGATGTTTTTAACATGACATCATAGGATTCAGATGTTTTCAACATAACTTCATGATATTCAGATGTTTTTTTAACATTACTTCATAGTAATCAGCTCGTTTTTTTAACATGACGTCATAGTATTCAGATGTTTTTAACATGCCTTAATAGTATTCAGAAGTTTTCAACCTGACTTCATAGTATTCAGATGTTTTCAACATGATGTCATAATATTGACATGTTTTCAACCTGACTTCATAGTATTCAATGTTTCAACATGATGTCATAGTATTGAGATGTTTCAACATGACTTCATAGTATTCAGATGTTTTCAACATGACCTCATGGTATTCAAATGTTTTCAGCATGACTTCATAGTATTCAGATGTTTTATTTTTAAATGACTTCATAGTATTCAGATGTTTTCGACATGACGTCATAGTGTTCAGATGTTGTTTTTTTACATGACTTCATAGTATTCAGATGCTTTTTACATGACTTCATATAATTCAGGTGTTTTTAACATGACTTCATAGTATTCATATGCTTTTAACATGACTTCATATAATTCAGGTGTTTTTAACATGACTTCATAGTATTCAGATGCTTTTAACATGACTTCATATAATTCAGGTGTTTTTAACATGACTTCATAGTATTCAGGTGTTTTTTTTTAACATGACTTCATAGTATTCAGATGTTTTCAACATGATGTCATAGTATTCAGATGTCTTCAGCATGACTTCATAGTGTTCAAATGTTTTCAGCATGACTTCATAGTATTCAGATGTTTTATTTTTAAATGACTTCATAGTATTCAGATGTTTTCGACATGACGTCATCGTGTTCAGATGTTGTTTTTTTTACATGACTTCATAGTATTCAGATGCTTTTTACATGACTTCATATAATTCAGGTGTTTTTAACATGACTTCATAGTATTCCGATGCTTTTAACATGACTTCATATAATTCAGGTGTTTTTAACATGACTTCATAGTATACAGACGTTTTTCAACATGACTTATTAGTATTCAGATGTATTTTTAACATGACTTCATAGTATTCAGATGTTTTTTTGTAACATGACTTCATAGTATTCAGATGTTTCAACATGACTTCATGGTATTCAGATGTTTTTAACATGACGTCATCGTATTCAGATGTTTTTAACATGACGTCATAGGATTCAGATGTTTTCAACATAACTTCATGATATTCAGATGTTATTTTAACATTATTTCATAGTGTTCAGCTCGTTTTTTTAACATGACGTCATAGTATTCAGATGTTTTTAACATGCCTTAATAGTATTCAGAAGTTTTCAACCTGACTTCATAGTATTCAGATGTTTTCAACATGATGTCATAATATTGACATGTTTTCAACCTGACTTCATAGTATTCAATGTTTTCAACATGATGTCATAGTATTGAGATGTTTCAACATGACTTCATAGTATTCAGATGTTTTCAACATGACCTCATGGTATTCAAATTTTTTCAGCATGACTTCATAGTATTCAGATGTTTTATTTTTAAATGACTTCATAGTATTCAGATGTTTTCGACATGACGTCATAGTGTTCAGATGTTGTTTTTTTACATGACTTCATAGTATTCAGATGCTTTTTACACGACTTCATATAATTCAGGTCTTTTTAACATGACTTCATAGTATTCATATGCTTTTAGCATGACTTCATATAATTCAGGTGTTTTTAACATGACTTCATAGTATTCAGATGCTTTTAACATGACTTCATATAATTCAGGTGTTTTTAACATGACTTCATAGTATTCAGATGGTTTTTTTTAACATGACTTCATAGTATTCAGATGTTTTCAACATGATGTCATGGTATTCAGATGTCTTCAACATGACTTCATAGTATACAGACGTTTTTTAACATGACTTCATAGTATTCAGATGATTTTTTTAACTTGACTTCATAGTATTAAGGTGTTTTAAACCTGACTTCATAGTATTCAGATGTTTTCAGCATGACTTCATAGTGTTCAAATGTTTTCAGCATGACTTCATAGTATTCAGATGTTTTATTTTTAAATGACTTCATAGTATTCAGATGTTTTCAACATGATGTCATAGTATTCAGATGTTTTTAACATGACGTCATAGGATTCAGATGTTTTCAACATAACTTCATGATATTCAGATGTTTTTTTAACATTACTTCATAGTATTCAGCTCGTTTTTTAACATGACTTCATAGTATTCAAATGTTTTCAGCATGACTTCATAGTATTCAGATGTTGTTTTTTTACATGACTTCATAGCATTCAGATGCTTTTAACATGACTGCATATAATTCAGGTGTTTTTAACATGACTTCATAGTATTCAGATGCTTTTAACATGACTTCATATAATTCAGGTGTTTTTAACATGACTTCATAGTATACAGACGTTTTTCAACATGACTTATTAGTATTCAGATGTGTTTTTAACATGACTTCATAGTATTCAGATGGTATTTTTAACATGACTTCATAGTATTCAGATGTTTTTTTGTAACATGACTTCATAGTATTCAGATGTTTCAACATGACTTCATGGTATTCAGATGTTTTTAACATGACGTCATCGTATTCAGATGTTTTTAACATGACATCATAGGATTCAGATGTTTTCAACATAACTTCATGATATTCAGATGTTTTTTTAACATTACTTCATAGTATTCAGCTCGTTTTTTAACATGACTTCATAGTATTCAGATGTTTTTAACATGCCTTAATAGTATTCAGAATTTTTCAACCTGACTTCATAGTATTCAGATGTTTTCAACATGATGTCATAGTATTGGCATGTTTTCAACCTGACTTCATAGTATTCAGATGTTTTCAACATGATGTCATAATATTGACATGTTTTCAACCTGACTTCATAGTATTCAATGTTTTCAACATGATGTCATAGTAATGAGATGTTTCAACATGACTTCATAGTATTCAGATGTTTTCAACATGACCTCATGGTATTCAAATGTTTTCAGCATGACTTCATAGTATTCAGATGTTTTATTTTTAAATGACTTCATAGTATTCAGATGTTTTCGACATGACGTCATAGTGTTCAGATGTTGTTTTTTTACATGACTTCATAGTATTCAGATGCTTTTTACACGACTTCATATAATTCAGGTCTTTTTAACATGACTTCATAGTATTCATATGCTTTTAACATGACTTCATATAATTCAGGTGTTTTTAACATGACTTCATAGTATTCAGATGCTTTTAACATGACTTCATATAATTCAGGTGTTTTTAACATGACTTCATAGTATTCAGATTGTTTTTTTGAACATGACTTCATAGTATTCAGATGTTTTCAACATGATGTCATAGTATTCAGATGTCTTCAACATGACGCCATAGTATACAGACGTTTTTTAACATGACTTCATAGTATTCAGATGATTTTTTTAACTTGACTTCATAGTATTAAGGTGTTTTCAACCTGACTTCATAGTATTCAGATGTTTTCAGCATGACTTCATAGTGTTCAAATGTTTTCAGCATGACTTCAGAGTATTCAGATGTTTTTAACATGACGTCATAGGATTCAGATGTTTTCAACATAACTTCATGATATTCAGATGTTTTTTTAACATTACTTCATAGTATTCAGCTCGTTTTTTTAACATGACTTCATAGTATTCAGATGTTTTCAACATGACTTCATAGTATTCAAATGTTTTCAGCATGACTTCATAGTATTCAGATGTTGTTTTTTTACATGACTTCATAGCATTCAGATGCTTTTAACATGACTTCATATAATTCAGGTGTTTTTAACATGACTTCATAGTATTCAGATGCTTTTAACATGACTTCATATAATTCAGGTGTTTTTAACATGACTTCATAGTATACAGACGTTTTTCAACATGACTTATTAGTATTCAGATGTGTTTTTAACATGACTTCATAGTATTCAGATGGTATTTTTAACATGACTTCATAGTATTCAGATGTTTTTTTGTAACATGACTTCATAGTATTCAGATGTTTCAACATGACTTCATGGTATTCAGATGTTTTTAACATGACGTCATCGTATTCAGATGTTTTTAACATGACATCATAGGATTCAGATGTTTTCAACATAACTTCATGATATTCAGATGTTTTTTTAACATTACTTCATAGTATTCAGCTCGTTTTTTAACATGACTTCATAGTATTCAGATGTTTTTAACATGCCTTAATAGTATTCAGAAGTTTTCAACCTGACTTCATAGTATTCAGATGTTTTCAACATGATGTCATAGTATTGGCATGTTTTCAACCTGACTTCATAGTATTCATATGTTTTCAACATGATGTCATAATATTGACATGTTTTCAACCTGACTTCATAGTATTCAATGTTTTCAACATGATGTCATAGTAATGAGATGTTTCAACATGACTTCATAGTATTCAGATGTTTTCAACATGACCTCTTGGTATTCAAATGTTTTCAGCATGACTTCATAGTATTCAGATGTTTTATTTTTAAATGACTCCATAGTATTCAGATGTTTTCGACATGACGTCATAGTGTTCAGATGTTGTTTTTTTACATGACTTCATAGTATTCAGATGCTTTTTACATGACTTCATATAATTCAGGTGTTTTTAACATGACTTCATAGTATTCAGATGCTTTTAACATGACTTCATAGTATTCAGATGTTTTTAACATGATGTCATAGCATTCAAAGCTTTTCCACATGACTTCATCTTATTCAGATGTTTTTAACATGACTTCATAGTATTCAGATGTTTTCAACTTGATGTTATAGCATTCAGAGCTTTTCAACATGACCTCATATTATTCATATGTTTTTAACATGACTTCATAGTATTCAGATGTTTTCAACATGTTGTCATAGTATTCAGATGTTTTTTCAACATGACTTCATAGTATTCAGATGTTTTTAACATGATGTCATAGCATTCAGCGCTTTTCAACATTACTTCATCTTATTGAGATGTTTTTAACATGACTTCATAGTGTTCAGATGTTTTCAACATGATGTCATAGTATTCAGATGATTTTTTTTAACTTGACTTCATAGTATTAAGATGTTTTCAACATGACTTCATAGTACTCATGTTTTCAACATGATGTCATAGCATTCAGAGCTTTTCAACATGACTTCATATTATTAATATGTTTTTAACATGACTTCATAGTATTCAGATGTTTTTTTAACATGACTTCATAGTATTCAGATGTTTTCAACATGATGTCATAGTATTCAGATGTTTTCAACACAACTTCATAGTATTCAGATGTTTTTTCAACATGACTTCATAGTATTCAGATGTTTTTAACATGATGTCATAGCATTCAGCGCTTTTCAACATGACTTCATCTTATTCAGATGTTTTTAACAAGACGTCATAGTATTCAGATGTTTTCAACATGACGTCATAGTATTCAGATGTTTTCAACATGACTTCATAGTATTCAGATGTTTTCCATATGATGTCATAGTATTCAGAAGGTTTTTTTAACATTACTTCATAGTATTCAGATGTTTTTAACATGATTTCATAGCATTCAGCGCTTTTCAACATGACTTCATCTTATTCAGATGTTTTTAACATGACTTCATAGTATTCAGATGTTTTCAACATGATTTCATAGCATTCAGAGCTTTTCAACATGACGTCATATTAGTCAGATGTTTTTAACATGACTTCATAGTATTCAGATGTTTTTTTAACATGATGTCATAGTATTCAGATGTTTTCAACATAACTTCATAGTATTCAGATGTTTTTTCAACATGACTTCATAGTATTCAGATGTTTTTAACATGATGTCATAGCATTCAACGCTTTTTCACATGACTTCATCTTATTCAGATGTTTTTAACATGACTTCATAGCATTCAGATGTTTTCAACTTGATGTTATAGCATTCAGAGCTTTTCAACATGACTTCATATAAATCAGATGTTTTTAACATGACTTCATAGTATTCAGACGTTTTTAACATGACTTCATAGTATTCAGATGTTTTTTTAACATGACTTCATAGTATTCAAGTGTTTTTTTTAACATGACTTCATAGTATTCAGATGCTTTTAACATGACTTCATATATTTCAGATGTTTTTAACATGACTTCATAGTATTCAAATGCTTTCAACCTGACTTCATAGTATTCAGATGTTTTCAACATGATGTCATAGTATTGGCATGTTTTCAACCTGACTTCATAATATTCAGATGTTTTCAAACATGATGTCATAATATTGACATGTTTTCAACCTGACTTCATAGTATTCAATGTTTTCAACATGATGTCATAGTAATGAGATGTTTCAACATGACTTCATAGTATTCAGATGTTTTCAACATGACCTCATGGTATTCAAATGTTTTCAGCATGACTTCATAGTATTCAGATGTTTTATTTTTAAATGACTTCATAGTATTCAGATGTTTTCAACATGATGTCATAGTATTCAGATGTTTTTAACATGACGTCATAGGATTCAGATGTTTTCACCATAACTTCATGATATTCAGATGTTTTTTTAACATTACTTCATAGTATTCAGCTCGTTTTTTTAACATGACTTCATAGTATTCAGATGTTTTCAACATGACTTCATAGTATTCAAATGTTTTCAGCATGACTTCATAGTATTCAGATGTTGTTTTTTTACATGACTTCATAGCATTCAGATGCTTTTAACATGACTTCATATAATTCAGGTGTTTTTAACATGACTTCATAGTATTCAGATGCTTTTAACATGACTTCATATAATTCAGGTGTTTTTAACATGACTTCATAGTATACAGACGTTTTTCAACATGACTTATTAGTATTCAGATGTGTTTTTAACATGACTTCATAGTATTCAGATGGTATTTTTAACATGACTTCATAGTATTCAGATGTTTTTTTGTAACATGACTTCATAGTATTCAGATGTTTCAACATGACTTCATGGTATTCAGATGTTTTTAACATGACGTCATCGTATTCAGATGTTTTTAACATGACATCATAGGATTCAGATGTTTTCAACATAACTTCATGATATTCAGATGGTTTTTTAACATTACTTCATAGTATTCAGCTCGTTTTTTAACATGACTTCATAGTATTCAGATGTTTTTAACATGCCTTAATAGTATTCAGAAGTTTTCAACCTGACTTCATAGTATTCAGATGTTTTCAACATGATGTCATAGTATTGGCATGTTTTCAACATGACTTCATAGTATTCATATGTTTTCAACATGATGTCATAATATTGACATGTTTTCAACCTGACTTCATAGTAGTCAATGTTTTCAACATGATGTCATAGTAATGAGATGTTTCAACATGACTTCATAGTATTCAGATGTTTTCAACATGACCTCATGGTATTTAAATGTTTTCAGCATGACTTCATAGTATTCAGATGTTTTATTTTTAAATGACTCCATAGTATTCAGATGTTTTCGACATGACGTCATAGTGTTCAGATGTTGTTTTTTTACATGACTTCATAGTATTCAGATGCTTTTTACATGACTTCATAGTATTCAGATGTTTTTAACATGATGTCATAGCATTCAACGCTTTTCCACATGACTTCATCTTATTCAGATGTTTTTAACATGACTTCATAGTATTCAGATGTTTTCAACTTGATGTTATAGCATTCAGAGCTTTTCAACATGACTTCATATTATTCATATGTTTTTAACATGACTTCATAGTATTCAGATGTTTTCAACATGTTGTCATAGTATTCAGATGTTTTTTCAACATGACTTCATAGTATTCAGATGTTTTTAACATGATGTCATAGCATTCAGCGCTTTTCAACATGACTTCATCTTATTGAGATGTTTTTAACATGACTTCATAGTGTTCAGATGTTTTCAACATGATGTCATAGTATTCAGATGATTTTTTTTAACTTGACTTCATAGTATTAAGATGTTTTCAACATGACTTCATAGTACGCATGTTTTCAACATGATGTCATAGCATTCAGAGCTTTTCAACATGACTTCATATTATTAATATGTTTTTAACATGACTTCATAGTATTCAGATGTTTTTTTAACATGACTTCATAGTATTCAGATGTTTTCAACATGATGTCATAGTATTCAGATGTTATCAACATAACTTCATAGTATTCAGATGTTTTTTCAACATGACTTCATAGTATTCAGATGTTTTTAACATGATGTCATAGCATTCAGCGCTTTTCAACATGACTTCATCTTATTCAGATGTTTTTAACAAGACGTCATAGTATTCAGATGTTTTCAACATGACGTCATAGTATTCAGATGTTTTCAACATGACTTCATAGTATTCAGATGTTTTCCATATGATGTCATAGTATTCAGAAGGTTTTTTTAACATTACTTCATAGTATTCAGATGTTTTTAACATGATTTCATAGCATTCAGCGCTTTTCAACATGACTTCATCTTATTCAGATGTTTTTAACATGACTTCATAGTATTCAGATGTTTTCAACATGATTTCATAGCATTCAGAGCTTTTCAACATGACGTCATATTAGTCAGATGTTGTTAACATGACTTCATAGTATTCAGATGTTTTTTTAACATGATGTCATAGTATTCAGATGTTTTCAACATAACTTCATAGTATTCAGATGTTTTTTCAACATGACTTCATAGTATTCAGATGTTTTTAACATGATGTCATAGCATTCAACGCTTTTCCACATGACTTCATCTTATTCAGATGTTTTTAACATGACTTCATAGCATTCAGATGTTTTCAACTTGATGTTATAGCATTCAGAGCTTTTCAACATGACTTCATATTAATCAGATGTTTTTAACATGACTTCATAGTATTCAGACGTTTTTAACATGACTTCATAGTATTCAGATGTTTTTTTAACATGACTTCATAGTATTCAAGTGTTTTTTTTAACATGACTTTATAGTATTCAGATGCTTTTAACATGACTTCATATATTTCAGATGTTTTTAACATGACTTCATAGTATTCAAATGCTTTCAACATGACTTCAAAGTATTCAGAGGTTTTTTTTAACATGACTTCATAGTATTTAGATGTTTTTAACATGACTTCATAGTATTCAGATATTTTTTAACATGACTTCATAGTATTCAGATGTTTTCAATATGATGTCATAGTATTCAGATGTTTTCAACATGACTTCATAGTATTCAGATGATTTTTTTTAACTTGACTTCATAGTATTCACATGTTTTCAACATGACTTCATATTATTCAGATGTTTTTTTTTAACTTGACGTCATAGTATTAAGATGTTTTCAACATGACTTCATAGTTTTCAGATGTTTTCAACATGTTGTCATAGAATTCAGAGCTTTTTAACATGACTTCATATTATTCAAATGTTTTTTTAACATGACGTCATAGTATTAAGATGTTTTCAACATGACTTCATAGTATTCAGATGTTTTTTACATGACTTCATAGTATTCAGAGGTTTTTATCATGACTTCATAGTATTCAAATGCTTTCAACATGACTTCAAAGTATTCAGATGTTTTCAACTTGATGTTATAGCGTTCAGAGCTTTTCAATATGACTTCATGGTATTCAGATGTTTTTAACATGACGTCATCGTATTCAGATGTTTTTAACATGACGACATAGGATTCAGATGTTTTCAACATGCCTTAATAGTATTCAGAAGTTTTCAACCTGACTTCATAGTATTCAGATGTTTTCAACATGATGTCATAATATTGACATGTTTTCAACCTGACTTCATAGTATTCAATGTTTTCAACATGATGTCATAGTATTGAGATGTTTCAACATGACTTCATAGTATTCAGATGTTTTCAACATGACCTCATGGTATTCAAATGTTTTCAGCATGACTTCATAGTATTCAGATGCTTTATTTTTAAATGACTTCATAGTATTCAGATGTTTTCGACATGACGTCATAGTGTTCAGATGTTGTTTTTTTTACATGACTTCATAGTATTCAGATGCTTTTTACATGACTTCATATAATTCAGGTGTTTTTAACATGACTTCATAGTATTCAGATGCTTTTAACATGACTTCATATAATTCAGGTGTTTTTAACATGACTTCATAGTATTCAGATGCTTTTAACATGACTTCATATAATTCAGGTGTTTTTAACAAGACTTCATAGTATTCAGATGGTTTTTTTAACATGACTTCATAGTATTCAGATGGTATTTTTAACATGACTTCATAGTATTCAGATGTTTTTTTGTAACATGACTTCATAGTATTCAGATGTTTCAACATGGCTTTCATGGTATTCAGATGTTTTTAACATGACGTCATCGTATTCAGATGTTTTTAACATGACGTCATAGGAATCAGATGTTTTCAACATAACTTCATGATATTCAGATGTTTTTTTAACATTATTTCATAGTGTTCAGCTCGTTTTTTTAACAAGACGTCATAGTATTCAGATGTTTTTAACATGCCTTAATAGTATTCAGAAGTTTTCAACCTGACTTCATAGTATTCAATGTTTTCAACATGATGTCATAGTAATGAGATGTTTCAACATGACTTCATAGTATTCAGATGTTTTCAACATGACCTCATGGTATTCAAATGTTTTCAGCATGACTTCATAGTATTCAGATGTTTTATTTTTAAATGACTTCATAGTATTCAGATGTTTTCGACATGACGTCATAGTGTTCAGATGTTGTTTTTTTACATGACTTCATAGTATTCAGATGCTTTTTACACGACTTCATATAATTCAGGTCTTTTTAACATGACTTCATAGTATTCATATGCTTTTAACATGACTTCATATAATTCAGGTGTTTTTAACATGACTTCATAGTATTCAGATGCTTTTAACATGACTTCATATAATTCAGGTGTTTTTAACATGACTTCATAGTATTCAGATTGTTTTTTTGAACATGACTTCATAGTATTCAGATGTTTTCAACATGATGTCATAGTATTCAGATGTCTTCAACATGACTTCATAGTATACAGACGTTTTTTAACATGACTTCATAGTATTCAGATGATTTTTTTAACTTGACTTCATAGTATTAAGGTGTTTTCAACCTGACTTCATAGTATTCAGATGTTTTCAGCATGACTTCATAGTGTTCAAATGTTTTCAGCATGACTTCAGAGTATTCAGATGTTTTTAACATGACGTCATAGGATTCAGATGTTTTCAACATAACTTCATGATATTCAGATGTTTTTTTAACATTACTTCATAGTATTCAGCTCGTTTTTTTAACATGACTTCATAGTATTCAGATGTTTTCAACATGACTTCATAGTATTCAAATGTTTTCAGCATGACTTCATAGTATTCAGATGTTGTTTTTTTACATGACTTCATAGCATTCAGATGCTTTTAACATGACTTCATATAATTCAGGTGTTTTTAACATGACTTCATAGTATTCAGATGCTTTTAACATGACTTCATATAATTCAGGTGTTTTTAACATGACTTCATAGTATACAGACGTTTTTCAACATGACTTATTAGTATTCAGATGTGTTTTTAACATGACTTCATAGTATTCAGATGGTATTTTTAACATGACTTCATAGTATTCAGATGTTTTTTTGTAACATGACTTCATAGTATTCAGATGTTTCAACATGACTTCATGGTATTCAGATGTTTTTAACATGACGTCATCGTATTCAGATGTTTTTAACATGACATCATAGGATTCAGATGTTTTCAACATAACTTCATGATATTCAGATGTTTTTTTAACATTACTTCATAGTATTCAGCTCGTTTTTTAACATGACTTCATAGTATTCAGATGTTTTTAACATGCCTTAATAGTATTCAGAAGTTTTCAACCTGACTTCATAGTATTCAGATGTTTTCAACATGATGTCATAGTATTGGCATGTTTTCAACCTGACTTCATAGTATTCATATGTTTTCAACATGATGTCATAATATTGACATGTTTTCAACCTGACTTCATAGTATTCAATGTTTTCAACATGATGTCATAGTAATGAGATGTTTCAACATGACTTCATAGTATTCAGATGTTTTCAACATGACCTCTTGGTATTCAAATGTTTTCAGCATGACTTCATAGTATTCAGATGTTTTATTTTTAAATGACTCCATAGTATTCAGATGTTTTCGACATGACGTCATAGTGTTCAGATGTTGTTTTTTTACATGACTTCATAGTATTCAGATGCTTTTTACATGACTTCATATAATTCAGGTGTTTTTAACATGACTTCATAGTATTCAGATGCTTTTAACATGACTTCATAGTATTCAGATGTTTTTAACATGATGTCATAGCATTCAAAGCTTTTCCACATGACTTCATCTTATTCAGATGTTTTTAACATGACTTCATAGTATTCAGATGTTTTCAACTTGATGTTATAGCATTCAGAGCTTTTCAACATGACCTCATATTATTCATATGTTTTTAACATGACTTCATAGTATTCAGATGTTTTCAACATGTTGTCATAGTATTCAGATGTTTTTTCAACATGACTTCATAGTATTCAGATGTTTTTAACATGATGTCATAGCATTCAGCGCTTTTCAACATTACTTCATCTTATTGAGATGTTTTTAACATGACTTCATAGTGTTCAGATGTTTTCAACATGATGTCATAGTATTCAGATGATTTTTTTTAACTTGACTTCATAGTATTAAGATGTTTTCAACATGACTTCATAGTACTCATGTTTTCAACATGATGTCATAGCATTCAGAGCTTTTCAACATGACTTCATATTATTAATATGTTTTTAACATGACTTCATAGTATTCAGATGTTTTTTTAACATGACTTCATAGTATTCAGATGTTTTCAACATGATGTCATAGTATTCAGATGTTTTCAACATAACTTCATAGTATTCAGATGTTTTTTCAACATGACTTCATAGTATTCAGATGTTTTTAACATGATGTCATAGCATTCAGCGCTTTTCAACATGACTTCATCTTATTCAGATGTTTTTAACAAGACGTCATAGTATTCAGATGTTTTCAACATGACGTCATAGTATTCAGATGTTTTCAACATGACTTCATAGTATTCAGATGTTTTCCATATGATGTCATAGTATTCAGAAGGTTTTTTTAACATTACTTCATAGTATTCAGATGTTTTTAACATGATTTCATAGCATTCAGCGCTTTTCAACATGACTTCATCTTATTCAGATGTTTTTAACATGACTTCATAGTATTCAGATGTTTTCAACATGATTTCATAGCATTCAGAGCTTTTCAACATGACGTCATATTAGTCAGATGTTTTTAACATGACTTCATAGTATTCAGATGTTTTTTTAACATGATGTCATAGTATTCAGATGTTTTCAACATAACTTCATAGTATTCAGATGTTTTTTCAACATGACTTCATAGTATTCAGATGTTTTTAACATGATGTCATAGCATTCAACGCTTTTTCACATGACTTCATCTTATTCAGATGTTTTTAACATGACTTCATAGCATTCAGATGTTTTCAACTTGATGTTATAGCATTCAGAGCTTTTCAACATGACTTCATATTAATCAGATGTTTTTAACATGACTTCATAGTATTCAGACGTTTTTAACATGACTTCATAGTATTCAGATGTTTTTTTAACATGACTTCATAGTATTCAAGTGTTTTTTTTAACATGACTTCATAGTATTCAGATGCTTTTAACATGACTTCATATATTTCAGATGTTTTTAACATGACTTCATAGTATTCAAATGCTTTCAACCTGACTTCATAGTATTCAGATGTTTTCAACATGATGTCATAGTATTGGCATGTTTTCAACCTGACTTCATAGTATTCAGATGTTTTCAAACATGATGTCATAATATTGACATGTTTTCAACCTGACTTCATAGTATTCAATGTTTTCAACATGATGTCATAGTAATGAGATGTTTCAACATGACTTCATAGTATTCAGATGTTTTCAACATGACCTCATGGTATTCAAATGTTTTCAGCATGACTTCATAGTATTCAGATGTTTTATTTTTAAATGACTTCATAGTATTCAGATGTTTTCAACATGATGTCATAGTATTCAGATGTTTTTAACATGACGTCATAGGATTCAGATGTTTTCACCATAACTTCATGATATTCAGATGTTTTTTTAACATTACTTCATAGTATTCAGCTCGTTTTTTTAACATGACTTCATAGTATTCAGATGTTTTCAACATGACTTCATAGTATTCAAATGTTTTCAGCATGACTTCATAGTATTCAGATGTTGTTTTTTTACATGACTTCATAGCATTCAGATGCTTTTAACATGACTTCATATAATTCAGGTGTTTTTAACATGACTTCATAGTATTCAGATGCTTTTAACATGACTTCATATAATTCAGGTGTTTTTAACATGACTTCATAGTATACAGACGTTTTTCAACATGACTTATTAGTATTCAGATGTGTTTTTAACATGACTTCATAGTATTCAGATGGTATTTTTAACATGACTTCATAGTATTCAGATGTTTTTTTGTAACATGACTTCATAGTATTCAGATGTTTCAACATGACTTCATGGTATTCAGATGTTTTTAACATGACGTCATCGTATTCAGATGTTTTTAACATGACATCATAGGATTCAGATGTTTTCAACATAACTTCATGATATTCAGATGTTTTTTTAACATTACTTCATAGTATTCAGCTCGTTTTTTAACATGACTTCATAGTATTCAGATGTTTTTAACATGCCTTAATAGTATTCAGAAGTTTTCAACCTGACTTCATAGTATTCAGATGTTTTCAACATGATGTCATAGTATTGGCATGTTTTCAACATGACTTCATAGTATTCATATGTTTTCAACATGATGTCATAATATTGACATGTTTTCAACCTGACTTCATAGTAGTCAATGTTTTCAACATGATGTCATAGTAATGAGATGTTTCAACATGACTTCATAGTATTCAGATGTTTTCAACATGACCTCATGGTATTCAAATGTTTTCAGCATGACTTCATAGTATTCAGATGTTTTATTTTTAAATGACTCCATAGTATTCAGATGTTTTCGACATGACGTCATAGTGTTCAGATGTTGTTTTTTTACATGACTTCATAGTATTCAGATGCTTTTTACATGACTTCATAGTATTCAGATGTTTTTAACATGATGTCATAGCATTCAACGCTTTTCCACATGACTTCATCTTATTCAGATGTTTTTAACATGACTTCATAGTATTCAGATGTTTTCAACTTGATGTTATAGCATTCAGAGCTTTTCAACATGACTTCATATTATTCATATGTTTTTAACATGACTTCATAGTATTCAGATGTTTTCAACATGTTGTCATAGTATTCAGATGTTTTTTCAACATGACTTCATAGTATTCAGATGTTTTTAACATGATGTCATAGCATTCAGCGCTTTTCAACATGACTTCATCTTATTGAGATGTTTTTAACATGACTTCATAGTGTTCAGATGTTTTCAACATGATGTCATAGTATTCAGATGATTTTTTTTAACTTGACTTCATAGTATTAAGATGTTTTCAACATGACTTCATAGTACGCATGTTTTCAACATGATGTCATAGCATTCAGAGCTTTTCAACATGACTTCATATTATTAATATGTTTTTAACATGACTTCATAGTATTCAGATGTTTTTTTAACATGACTTCATAGTATTCAGATGTTTTCAACATGATGTCATAGTATTCAGATGTTATCAACATAACTTCATAGTATTCAGATGTTTTTTCAACATGACTTCATAGTATTCAGATGTTTTTAACATGATGTCATAGCATTCAGCGCTTTTCAACATGACTTCATCTTATTCAGATGTTTTTAACAAGACGTCATAGTATTCAGATGTTTTCAACATGACGTCATAGTATTCAGATGTTTTCAACATGACTTCATAGTATTCAGATGTTTTCCATATGATGTCATAGTATTCAGAAGGTTTTTTTAACATTACTTCATAGTATTCAGATGTTTTTAACATGATTTCATAGCATTCAGCGCTTTTCAACATGACTTCATCTTATTCAGATGTTTTTAACATGACTTCATAGTATTCAGATGTTTTCAACATGATTTCATAGCATTCAGAGCTTTTCAACATGACGTCATATTAGTCAGATGTTGTTAACATGACTTCATAGTATTCAGATGTTTTTTTAACATGATGTCATAGTATTCAGATGTTTTCAACATAACTTCATAGTATTCAGATGTTTTTTCAACATGACTTCATAGTATTCAGATGTTTTTAACATGATGTCATAGCATTCAACGCTTTTCCACATGACTTCATCTTATTCAGATGTTTTTAACATGACTTCATAGCATTCAGATGTTTTCAACTTGATGTTATAGCATTCAGAGCTTTTCAACATGACTTCATATTAATCAGATGTTTTTAACATGACTTCATAGTATTCAGACGTTTTTAACATGACTTCATAGTATTCAGATGTTTTTTTAACATGACTTCATAGTATTCAAGTGTTTTTTTTAACATGACTTTATAGTATTCAGATGCTTTTAACATGACTTCATATATTTCAGATGTTTTTAACATGACTTCATAGTATTCAAATGCTTTCAACATGACTTCAAAGTATTCAGAGGTTTTTTTTAACATGACTTCATAGTATTTAGATGTTTTTAACATGACTTCATAGTATTCAGATATTTTTTAACATGACTTCATAGTATTCAGATGTTTTCAATATGATGTCATAGTATTCAGATGTTTTCAACATGACTTCATAGTATTCAGATGATTTTTTTTAACTTGACTTCATAGTATTCACATGTTTTCAACATGACTTCATATTATTCAGATGTTTTTTTTTAACTTGACGTCATAGTATTAAGATGTTTTCAACATGACTTCATAGTTTTCAGATGTTTTCAACATGATGTCATAGTATTAAGATTTTTTCAACATGACCTCATAGTACTCACGTTTTCAACATGTTGTCATAGAATTCAGAGCTTTTTAACATGACTTCATATTATTCAAATGTTTTTTTAACATGACGTCATAGTATTAAGATGTTTTCAACATGACTTCATAGTATTCAGATGTTTTTTACATGACTTCATAGTATTCAGAGGTTTTTATCATGACTTCATAGTATTCAAATGCTTTCAACATGACTTCAAAGTATTCAGATGTTTTCAACTTGATGTTATAGCGTTCAGAGCTTTTCAATATGACTTCATGGTATTCAGATGTTTTTAACATGACGTCATCGTATTCAGATGTTTTTAACATGACGACATAGGATTCAGATGTTTTCAACATGCCTTAATAGTATTCAGAAGTTTTCAACCTGACTTCATAGTATTCAGATGTTTTCAACATGATGTCATAATATTGACATGTTTTCAACCTGACTTCATAGTATTCAGATGTTTTCAACATGATGTCATAATATTGACATGTTTTCAACCTGACTTCATAGTATTCAATGTTTTCAACATGATGTCATAGTATTGAGATGTTTCAACATGACTTCATAGTATTCAGATGTTTTCAACATGACCTCATGGTATTCAAATGTTTTCAGCATGACTTCATAGTATTCAGATGCTTTAAATTTAAATGACTTCATAGTATTCAGATGTTTTCGACATGACGTCATAGTGTTCAGATGTTGTTTTTTTTACATGACTTCATAGTATTCAGATGCTTTTTACATGACTTCATATAATTCAGGTTTTTTTAACATGACTTCATAGTATTCAGATGCTTTTAACATGACTTCATATAATTCAGGTGTTTTTAACATGACTTCATAGTATTCAGATGCTTTTAACATGACTTCATATAATTCAGGTGTTTTTAACAAGACTTCATAGTATTCAGATGGTTTTTTTAACATGACTTCATAGTATTCAGATGGTATTTTTAACATGACTTCATAGTATTCAGATGTTTTTTTGTAACATGACTTCATAGTATTCAGATGTTTCAACATGACTTTCATGGTATTCAGATGTTTTTAACATGACGTCATCGTATTCAGATGTTTTTAACATGACGTCATAGGAATCAGATGTTTTCAACATAACTTCATGATATTCAGATGTTTTTTTAACATTATTTCATAGTGTTCAGCTCGTTTTTTTAACATGACGTCATAGTATTCAGATGTTTTTAACATGCCTTAATAGTATTCAGAAGTTTTCAACCTGACTTCATAGTATTCAGATGTTTTCAACATGATGTCATAATATTGACATGTTTTCAACCTGACTTCATAGTATTCAATGTTTTCAACATGATGTCATAGTATTGAGATGTTTCAACATGACTTCATAGTATTCAGATGTTTTCAACATGACCTCATGGTATTCAAATTTTTTCAGCATGACTTCATAGTATTCAGATGTTTTATTTTTAAATGACTTCATAGTATTCAGATGTTTTCGACATGACGTCATAGTGTTCAGATGTTGTTTTTTTACATGACTTCATAGTATTCAGATGCTTTTTACACGACTTCATATAATTCAGGTCTTTTTAACATGACTTCATAGTATTCATATGCTTTTAGCATGACTTCATATAATTCAGGTGTTTTTAACATGACTTCATAGTATTCAGATGCTTTTAACATGACTTCATATAATTCAGGTGTTTTTAACATGACTTCATAGTATTCAGATGGTTTTTTTTAACATGACTTCATAGTATTCAGATGTTTTCAACATGATGTCATGGTATTCAGATGTCTTCAACATGACTTCATAGTATACAGACGTTTTTTAACATGACTTCATAGTATTCAGATGATTTTTTTAACTTGACTTCATAGTATTAAGGTGTTTTAAACCTGACTTCATAGTATTCAGATGTTTTCAGCATGACTTCATAGTGTTCAAATGTTTTCAGCATGACTTCATAGTATTCAGATGTTTTATTTTTAAATGACTTCATAGTATTCAGATGTTTTCAACATGATGTCATAGTATTCAGATGTTTTTAACATGACGTCATAGGATTCAGATGTTTTCAACATAACTTCATGATATTCAGATGTTTTTTTAACATTACTTCATAGTATTCAGCTCGTTTTTTTAACATGACTTCATAGTATTCAAATGTTTTCAGCATGACTTCATAGTATTCAGATGTTGTTTTTTTACATGACTTCATAGCATTCAGATGCTTTTAACATGACTGCATATAATTCAGGTGTTTTTAACATGACTTCATAGTATTCAGATGCTTTTAACATGACTTCATATAATTCAGGTGTTTTTAACATGACTTCATAGTATACAGACGTTTTTCAACATGACTTATTAGTATTCAGATGTGTTTTTAACATGACTTCATAGTATTCAGATGGTATTTTTAACATGACTTCATAGTATTCAGATGTTTTTTTGTAACATGACTTCATAGTATTCAGATGTTTCAACATGACTTCATGGTATTCAGATGTTTTTAACATGACGTCATCGTATTCAGATGTTTTTAACATGACATCATAGGATTCAGATGTTTTCAACATAACTTCATGATATTCAGATGTTTTTTTAACATTACTTCATAGTATTCAGCTCGTTTTTTAACATGACTTCATAGTATTCAGATGTTTTTAACATGCCTTAATAGTATTCAGAATTTTTCAACCTGACTTCATAGTATTCAGATGTTTTCAACATGATGTCATAGTATTGGCATGTTTTCAACCTGACTTCATAGTATTCAGATGTTTTCAACATGATGTCATAATATTGACATGTTTTCAACCTGACTTCATAGTATTCAATGTTTTCAACATGATGTCATAGTAATGAGATGTTTCAACATGACTTCATAGTATTCAGATGTTTTCAACATGACCTCATGGTATTCAAATGTTTTCAGCATGACTTCATAGTATTCAGATGTTTTATTTTTAAATGACTTCATAGTATTCAGATGTTTTCGACATGACGTCATAGTGTTCAGATGTTGTTTTTTTACATGACTTCATAGTATTCAGATGCTTTTTACACGACTTCATATAATTCAGGTCTTTTTAACATGACTTCATAGTATTCATATGCTTTTAACATGACTTCATATAATTCAGGTGTTTTTAACATGACTTCATAGTATTCAGATGCTTTTAACATGACTTCATATAATTCAGGTGTTTTTAACATGACTTCATAGTATTCAGATTGTTTTTTTGAACATGACTTCATAGTATTCAGATGTTTTCAACATGATGTCATAGTATTCAGATGTCTTCAACATGACTTCATAGTATACAGACGTTTTTTAACATGACTTCATAGTATTCAGATGATTTTTTTAACTTGACTTCATAGTATTAAGGTGTTTTCAACCTGACTTCATAGTATTCAGATGTTTTCAGCATGACTTCATAGTGTTCAAATGTTTTCAGCATGACTTCAGAGTATTCAGATGTTTTTAACATGACGTCATAGGATTCAGATGTTTTCAACATAACTTCATGATATTCAGATGTTTTTTTAACATTACTTCATAGTATTCAGCTCGTTTTTTTAACATGACTTCATAGTATTCAGATGTTTTCAACATGACTTCATAGTATTCAAATGTTTTCAGCATGACTTCATAGTATTCAGATGTTGTTTTTTTACATGACTTCATAGCATTCAGATGCTTTTAACATGACTTCATATAATTCAGGTGTTTTTAACATGACTTCATAGTATTCAGATGCTTTTAACATGACTTCATATAATTCAGGTGTTTTTAACATGACTTCATAGTATACAGACGTTTTTCAACATGACTTATTAGTATTCAGATGTGTTTTTAACATGACTTCATAGTATTCAGATGGTATTTTTAACATGACTTCATAGTATTCAGATGTTTTTTTGTAACATGACTTCATAGTATTCAGATGTTTCAACATGACTTCATGGTATTCAGATGTTTTTAACTTGATGTTATAGCATTCAGAGCTTTTCAACATGACTTCATATTATTCATATGTTTTTAACATGACTTCATAGTATTCAGATGTTTTCAACATGTTGTCATAGTATTCAGATGTTTTTTCAACCTGACTTCATAGTATTCAGATGTTTTCAACATGATGTCATAGTATTGGCATGTTTTCAACATGACTTCATAGTATTCATATGTTTTCAACATGATGTCATAATATTGACATGTTTTCAACCTGACTTCATAGTAGTCAATGTTTTCAACATGATGTCATAGTAATGAGATGTTTCAACATGACTTCATAGTATTCAGATGTTTTCAACATGACCTCATGGTATTCAAATGTTTTCAGCATGACTTCATAGTATTCAGATGTTTTATTTTTAAATGACTCCATAGTATTCAGATGTTTTCGACATGACGTCATAGTGTTCAGATGTTGTTTTTTTACATGACTTCATAGTATTCAGATGCTTTTTACATGACTTCATAGTATTCAGATGTTTTTAACATGATGTCATAGCATTCAACGCTTTTCCACATGACTTCATCTTATTCAGATGTTTTTAACATGACTTCATAGTATTCAGATGTTTTCAACTTGATGTTATAGCATTCAGAGCTTTTCAACATGACTTCATATTATTCATATGTTTTTAACATGACTTCATAGTATTCAGATGTTTTCAACATGTTGTCATAGTATTCAGATGTTTTTTCAACATGACTTCATAGTATTCAGATGTTTTTAACATGATGTCATAGCATTCAGCGCTTTTCAACATGACTTCATCTTATTGAGATGTTTTTAACATGACTTCATAGTGTTCAGATGTTTTCAACATGATGTCATAGTATTCAGATGATTTTTTTTAACTTGACTTCATAGTATTAAGATGTTTTCAACATGACTTCATAGTACGCATGTTTTCAACATGATGTCATAGCATTCAGAGCTTTTCAACATGACTTCATATTATTAATATGTTTTTAACATGACTTCATAGTATTCAGATGTTTTTTTAACATGACTTCATAGTATTCAGATGTTTTCAACATGATGTCATAGTATTCAGATTTTATCAACATAACTTCATAGTATTCAGATGTTTTTTCAACATGACTTCATAGTATTCAGATGTTTTTAACATGATGTCATAGCATTCAGCGCTTTTCAACATGACTTCATCTTATTCAGATGTTTTTAACAAGACGTCATAGTATTCAGATGTTTTCAACATGACGTCATAGTATTCAGATGTTTTCAACATGACTTCATAGTATTCAGATGTTTTCCATATGATGTCATAGTATTCAGAAGGTTTTTTTAACATTACTTCATAGTATTCAGATGTTTTTAACATGATTTCATAGCATTCAGCGCTTTTCAACATGACTTCATCTTATTCAGATGTTTTTAACATGACTTCATAGTATTCAGATGTTTTCAACATGATTTCATAGCATTCAGAGCTTTTCAACATGACGTCATATTAGTCAGATGTTGTTAACATGACTTCATAGTATTCAGATGTTTTTTTAACATGATGTCATAGTATTCAGATGTTTTCAACATAACTTCATAGTATTCAGATGTTTTTTCAACATGACTTCATAGTATTCAGATGTTTTTAACATGATGTTATAGCATTCAGATGTTTTCAACTTGATGTTATAGCATTCAGAGCTTTTCAACATGACTTCATATTAATCAGATGTTTTTAACATGACTTCATAGTATTCAGACGTTTTTAACATGACTTCATAGTATTCAGATGTTTTTTTAACATGACTTCATAGTATTCAAGTGTTTTTTTTAACATGACTTTATAGTATTCAGATGCTTTTAACATGACTTCATATATTTCAGATGTTTTTAACATGACTTCATAGTATTCAAATGCTTTCAACATGACTTCAAAGTATTCAGAGGTTTTTTTTAACATGACTTCATAGTATTTAGATGTTTTTAACATGACTTCATAGTATTCAGATATTTTTTAACATGACTTCATAGTATTCAGATGTTTTCAATATGATGTCATAGTATTCAGATGTTTTCAACATGACTTCATAGTATTCAGATGATTTTTTTTAACTTGACTTCATAGTATTCACATGTTTTCAACATGACTTCATATTATTCAGATGTTTTTTTTTAACTTGACGTCATAGTATTAAGATGTTTTCAACATGACTTCATAGTTTTCAGATGTTTTCAACATGATGTCATAGTATTAAGATTTTTTCAACATGACCTCATAGTACTCACGTTTTCAACATGTTGTCATAGAATTCAGAGCTTTTTAACATGACTTCATATTATTCAAATGTTTTTTTAACATGACGTCATAGTATTAAGATGTTTTCAACATGACTTCATAGTATTCAGATGTTTTTTACATGACTTCATAGTATTCAGAGGTTTTTATCATGACTTCATAGTATTCAAATGCTTTCAACATGACTTCAAAGTATTCAGATGTTTTCAACTTGATGTTATAGCGTTCAGAGCTTTTCAATATGACTTCATGGTATTCAGATGTTTTTAACATGACGTCATCGTATTCAGATGTTTTTAACATGACGACATAGGATTCAGATGTTTTCAACATGCCTTAATAGTATTCAGAAGTTTTCAACCTGACTTCATAGTATTCAGATGTTTTCAACATGATGTCATAATATTGACATGTTTTCAACCTGACTTCATAGTATTCAATGTTTTCAACATGATGTCATAGTATTGAGATGTTTCAACATGACTTCATAGTATTCAGATGTTTTCAACATGACCTCATGGTATTCAAATGTTTTCAGCATGACTTCATAGTATTCAGATGCTTTATTTTTAAATGACTTCATAGTATTCAGATGTTTTCGACATGACGTCATAGTGTTCAGATGTTGTTTTTTTTACATGACTTCATAGTATTCAGATGCTTTTTACATGACTTCATATAATTCAGGTGTTTTTAACATGACTTCATAGTATTCAGATGCTTTTAACATGACTTCATATAATTCAGGTGTTTTTAACATGACTTCATAGTATTCAGATGCTTTTAACATGACTTCATATAATTCAGGTGTTTTTAACAAGACTTCATAGTATTCAGATGGTTTTTTTAACATGACTTCATAGTATTCAGATGGTATTTTTAACATGACTTCATAGTATTCAGATGTTTTTTTGTAACATGACTTCATAGTATTCAGATGTTTCAACATGACTTTCATGGTATTCAGATGTTTTTAACATGACGTCATCGTATTCAGATGTTTTTAACATGACGTCATAGGAATCAGATGTTTTCAACATAACTTCATGATATTCAGATGTTTTTTTAACATTATTTCATAGTGTTCAGCTCGTTTTTTTAACATGACGTCATAGTATTCAGATGTTTTTAACATGCCTTAATAGTATTCAGAAGTTTTCAACCTGACTTCATAGTATTCAGATGTTTTCAACATGATGTCATAATATTGACATGTTTTCAACCTGACTTCATAGTATTCAATGTTTTCAACATGATGTCATAGTATTGAGATGTTTCAACATGACTTCATAGTATTCAGATGTTTTCAACATGACCTCATGGTATTCAAATTTTTTCAGCATGACTTCATAGTATTCAGATGTTTTATTTTTAAATGACTTCATAGTATTCAGATGTTTTCGACATGACGTCATAGTGTTCAGATGTTGTTTTTTTACATGACTTCATAGTATTCAGATGCTTTTTACACGACTTCATATAATTCAGGTCTTTTTAACATGACTTCATAGTATTCATATGCTTTTAGCATGACTTCATATAATTCAGGTGTTTTTAACATGACTTCATAGTATTCAGATGCTTTTAACATGACTTCATATAATTCAGGTGTTTTTAACATGACTGCATATAATTCAGGTGTTTTTAACATGACTTCATAGTATTCAGATGCTTTTAACATGACTTCATATAATTCAGGTGTTTTTAACATGACTTCATAGTATACAGACGTTTTTCAACATGACTTATTAGTATTCAGATGTGTTTTTAACATGACTTCATAGTATTCAGATGGTATTTTTAACATGACTTCATAGTATTCAGATGTTTTTTTGTAACATGACTTCATAGTATTCAGATGTTTCAACATGACTTCATGGTATTCAGATGTTTTTAACATGACGTCATCGTATTCAGATGTTTTTAACATGACATCATAGGATTCAGATGTTTTCAACATAACTTCATGATATTCAGATGTTTTTTTAACATTACTTCATAGTATTCAGCTCGTTTTTTAACATGACTTCATAGTATTCAGATGTTTTTAACATGCCTTAATAGTATTCAGAATTTTTCAACCTGACTTCATAGTATTCAGATGTTTTCAACATGATGTCATAGTATTGGCATGTTTTCAACCTGACTTCATAGTATTCAGATGTTTTCAACATGATGTCATAATATTGACATGTTTTCAACCTGACTTCATAGTATTCAATGTTTTCAACATGATGTCATAGTAATGAGATGTTTCAACATGACTTCATAGTATTCAGATGTTTTCAACATGACCTCATGGTATTCAAATGTTTTCAGCATGACTTCATAGTATTCAGATGTTTTATTTTTAAATGACTTCATAGTATTCAGATGTTTTCGACATGACGTCATAGTGTTCAGATGTTGTTTTTTTACATGACTTCATAGTATTCAGATGCTTTTTACACGACTTCATATAATTCAGGTCTTTTTAACATGACTTCATAGTATTCATATGCTTTTAACATGACTTCATATAATTCAGGTGTTTTTAACATGACTTCATAGTATTCAGATGCTTTTAACATGACTTCATATAATTCAGGTGTTTTTAACATGACTTCATAGTATTCAGATTGTTTTTTTGAACATGACTTCATAGTATTCAGATGTTTTCAACATGATGTCATAGTATTCAGATGTCTTCAACATGACTTCATAGTATACAGACGTTTTTTAACATGACTTCATAGTATTCAGATGATTTTTTTAACTTGACTTCATAGTATTAAGGTGTTTTCAACCTGACTTCATAGTATTCAGATGTTTTCAGCATGACTTCATAGTGTTCAAATGTTTTCAGCATGACTTCAGAGTATTCAGATGTTTTTAACATGACGTCATAGGATTCAGATGTTTTCAACATAACTTCATGATATTCAGATGTTTTTTTAACATTACTTCATAGTATTCAGCTCGTTTTTTTAACATGACTTCATAGTATTCAGATGTTTTCAACATGACTTCATAGTATTCAAATGTTTTCAGCATGACTTCATAGTATTCAGATGTTGTTTTTTTACATGACTTCATAGCATTCAGATGCTTTTAACATGACTTCATATAATTCAGGTGTTTTTAACATGACTTCATAGTATTCAGATGCTTTTAACATGACTTCATATAATTCAGGTGTTTTTAACATGACTTCATAGTATACAGACGTTTTTCAACATGACTTATTAGTATTCAGATGTGTTTTTAACATGACTTCATAGTATTCAGATGGTATTTTTAACATGACTTCATAGTATTCAGATGTTTTTTTGTAACATGACTTCATAGTATTCAGATGTTTCAACATGACTTCATGGTATTCAGATGTTTTTAACTTGATGTTATAGCATTCAGAGCTTTTCAACATGACTTCATATTATTCATATGTTTTTAACATGACTTCATAGTATTCAGATGTTTTCAACATGTTGTCATAGTATTCAGATGTTTTTTCAACCTGACTTCATAGTATTCAGATGTTTTCAACATGATGTCATAGTATTGGCATGTTTTCAACATGACTTCATAGTATTCATATGTTTTCAACATGATGTCATAATATTGACATGTTTTCAACCTGACTTCATAGTAGTCAATGTTTTCAACATGATGTCATAGTAATGAGATGTTTCAACATGACTTCATAGTATTCAGATGTTTTCAACATGACCTCATGGTATTCAAATGTTTTCAGCATGACTTCATAGTATTCAGATGTTTTATTTTTAAATGACTCCATAGTATTCAGATGTTTTCGACATGACGTCATAGTGTTCAGATGTTGTTTTTTTACATGACTTCATAGTATTCAGATGCTTTTTACATGACTTCATAGTATTCAGATGTTTTTAACATGATGTCATAGCATTCAACGCTTTTCCACATGACTTCATCTTATTCAGATGTTTTTAACATGACTTCATAGTATTCAGATGTTTTCAACTTGATGTTATAGCATTCAGAGCTTTTCAACATGACTTCATATTATTCATATGTTTTTAACATGACTTCATAGTATTCAGATGTTTTCAACATGTTGTCATAGTATTCAGATGTTTTTTCAACATGACTTCATAGTATTCAGATGTTTTTAACATGATGTCATAGCATTCAGCGCTTTTCAACATGACTTCATCTTATTGAGATGTTTTTAACATGACTTCATAGTGTTCAGATGTTTTCAACATGATGTCATAGTATTCAGATGATTTTTTTTAACTTGACTTCATAGTATTAAGATGTTTTCAACATGACTTCATAGTACGCATGTTTTCAACATGATGTCATAGCATTCAGAGCTTTTCAACATGACTTCATATTATTAATATGTTTTTAACATGACTTCATAGTATTCAGATGTTTTTTTAACATGACTTCATAGTATTCAGATGTTTTCAACATGATGTCATAGTATTCAGATTTTATCAACATAACTTCATAGTATTCAGATGTTTTTTCAACATGACTTCATAGTATTCAGATGTTTTTAACATGATGTCATAGCATTCAGCGCTTTTCAACATGACTTCATCTTATTCAGATGTTTTTAACAAGACGTCATAGTATTCAGATGTTTTCAACATGACGTCATAGTATTCAGATGTTTTCAACATGACTTCATAGTATTCAGATGTTTTCCATATGATGTCATAGTATTCAGAAGGTTTTTTTAACATTACTTCATAGTATTCAGATGTTTTTAACATGATTTCATAGCATTCAGCGCTTTTCAACATGACTTCATCTTATTCAGATGTTTTTAACATGACTTCATAGTATTCAGATGTTTTCAACATGATTTCATAGCATTCAGAGCTTTTCAACATGACGTCATATTAGTCAGATGTTGTTAACATGACTTCATAGTATTCAGATGTTTTTTTAACATGATGTCATAGTATTCAGATGTTTTCAACATAACTTCATAGTATTCAGATGTTTTTTCAACATGACTTCATAGTATTCAGATGTTTTTAACATGATGTCATAGCATTCAACGCTTTTCCACATGACTTCATCTTATTCAGATGTTTTTAACATGACTTCATAGCATTCAGATGTTTTCAACTTGATGTTATAGCATTCAGAGCTTTTCAACATGACTTCATATTAATCAGATGTTTTTAACATGACTTCATAGTATTCAGACGTTTTTAACATGACTTCATAGTATTCAGATGTTTTTTTAACATGACTTCATAGTATTCAAGTGTTTTTTTTAACATGACTTTATAGTATTCAGATGCTTTTAACATGACTTCATATATTTCAGATGTTTTTAACATGACTTCATAGTATTCAAATGCTTTCAACATGACTTCAAAGTATTCAGAGGTTTTTTTTAACATGACTTCATAGTATTTAGATGTTTTTAACATGACTTCATAGTATTCAGATATTTTTTAACATGACTTCATAGTATTCAGATGTTTTCAATATGATGTCATAGTATTCAGATGTTTTCAACATGACTTCATAGTATTCAGATGATTTTTTTTAACTTGACTTCATAGTATTCACATGTTTTCAACATGACTTCATATTATTCAGATGTTTTTTTTTAACTTGACGTCATAGTATTAAGATGTTTTCAACATGACTTCATAGTTTTCAGATGTTTTCAACATGATGTCATAGTATTAAGATTTTTTCAACATGACCTCATAGTACTCACGTTTTCAACATGTTGTCATAGAATTCAGAGCTTTTTAACATGACTTCATATTATTCAAATGTTTTTTTAACATGACGTCATAGTATTAAGATGTTTTCAACATGACTTCATAGTATTCAGATGTTTTTTACATGACTTCATAGTATTCAGAGGTTTTTATCATGACTTCATAGTATTCAAATGCTTTCAACATGACTTCAAAGTATTCAGATGTTTTCAACTTGATGTTATAGCGTTCAGAGCTTTTCAATATGACTTCATGGTATTCAGATGTTTTTAACATGACGTCATCGTATTCAGATGTTTTTAACATGACGACATAGGATTCAGATGTTTTCAACATGCCTTAATAGTATTCAGAAGTTTTCAACCTGACTTCATAGTATTCAGATGTTTTCAACATGATGTCATAATATTGACATGTTTTCAACCTGACTTCATAGTATTCAATGTTTTCAACATGATGTCATAGTATTGAGATGTTTCAACATGACTTCATAGTATTCAGATGTTTTCAACATGACCTCATGGTATTCAAATGTTTTCAGCATGACTTCATAGTATTCAGATGCTTTATTTTTAAATGACTTCATAGTATTCAGATGTTTTCGACATGACGTCATAGTGTTCAGATGTTGTTTTTTTTACATGACTTCATAGTATTCAGATGCTTTTTACATGACTTCATATAATTCAGGTGTTTTTAACATGACTTCATAGTATTCAGATGCTTTTAACATGACTTCATATAATTCAGGTGTTTTTAACATGACTTCATAGTATTCAGATGCTTTTAACATGACTTCATATAATTCAGGTGTTTTTAACAAGACTTCATAGTATTCAGATGGTTTTTTTAACATGACTTCATAGTATTCAGATGGTATTTTTAACATGACTTCATAGTATTCAGATGTTTTTTTGTAACATGACTTCATAGTATTCAGATGTTTCAACATGACTTTCATGGTATTCAGATGTTTTTAACATGACGTCATCGTATTCAGATGTTTTTAACATGACGTCATAGGAATCAGATGTTTTCAACATAACTTCATGATATTCAGATGTTTTTTTAACATTATTTCATAGTGTTCAGCTCGTTTTTTTAACATGACGTCATAGTATTCAGATGTTTTTAACATGCCTTAATAGTATTCAGAAGTTTTCAACCTGACTTCATAGTATTCAGATGTTTTCAACATGATGTCATAATATTGACATGTTTTCAACCTGACTTCATAGTATTCAATGTTTTCAACATGATGTCATAGTATTGAGATGTTTCAACATGACTTCATAGTATTCAGATGTTTTCAACATGACCTCATGGTATTCAAATTTTTTCAGCATGACTTCATAGTATTCAGATGTTTTATTTTTAAATGACTTCATAGTATTCAGATGTTTTCGACATGACGTCATAGTGTTCAGATGTTGTTTTTTTACATGACTTCATAGTATTCAGATGCTTTTTACACGACTTCATATAATTCAGGTCTTTTTAACATGACTTCATAGTATTCATATGCTTTTAGCATGACTTCATATAATTCAGGTGTTTTTAACATGACTTCATAGTATTCAGATGCTTTTAACATGACTTCATATAATTCAGGTGTTTTTAACATGACTTCATAGTATTCAGATGGTTTTTTTTAACATGACTTCATAGTATTCAGATGTTTTCAACATGATGTCATGGTATTCAGATGTCTTCAACATGACTTCATAGTATACAGACGTTTTTTAACATGACTTCATAGTATTCAGATGATTTTTTTAACTTGACTTCATAGTATTAAGGTGTTTTAAACCTGACTTCATAGTATTCAGATGTTTTCAGCATGACTTCATAGTGTTCAAATGTTTTCAGCATGACTTCATAGTATTCAGATGTTTTATTTTTAAATGACTTCATAGTATTCAGATGTTTTCAACATGATGTCATAGTATTCAGATGTTTTTAACATGACGTCATAGGATTCAGATGTTTTCAACATAACTTCATGATATTCAGATGTTTTTTTAACATTACTTCATAGTATTCAGCTCGTTTTTTTAACATGACTTCATAGTATTCAAATGTTTTCAGCATGACTTCATAGTATTCAGATGTTGTTTTTTTACATGACTTCATAGCATTCAGATGCTTTTAACATGACTGCATATAATTCAGGTGTTTTTAACATGACTTCATAGTATTCAGATGCTTTTAACATGACTTCATATAATTCAGGTGTTTTTAACATGACTTCATAGTATACAGACGTTTTTCAACATGACTTATTAGTATTCAGATGTGTTTTTAACATGACTTCATAGTATTCAGATGGTATTTTTAACATGACTTCATAGTATTCAGATGTTTTTTTGTAACATGACTTCATAGTATTCAGATGTTTCAACATGACTTCATGGTATTCAGATGTTTTTAACATGACGTCATCGTATTCAGATGTTTTTAACATGACATCATAGGATTCAGATGTTTTCAACATAACTTCATGATATTCAGATGTTTTTTTAACATTACTTCATAGTATTCAGCTCGTTTTTTAACATGACTTCATAGTATTCAGATGTTTTTAACATGCCTTAATAGTATTCAGAATTTTTCAACCTGACTTCATAGTATTCAGATGTTTTCAACATGATGTCATAGTATTGGCATGTTTTCAACCTGACTTCATAGTATTCAGATGTTTTCAACATGATGTCATAATATTGACATGTTTTCAACCTGACTTCATAGTATTCAATGTTTTCAACATGATGTCATAGTAATGAGATGTTTCAACATGACTTCATAGTATTCAGATGTTTTCAACATGACCTCATGGTATTCAAATGTTTTCAGCATGACTTCATAGTATTCAGATGTTTTATTTTTAAATGACTTCATAGTATTCAGATGTTTTCGACATGACGTCATAGTGTTCAGATGTTGTTTTTTTACATGACTTCATAGTATTCAGATGCTTTTTACACGACTTCATATAATTCAGGTCTTTTTAACATGACTTCATAGTATTCATATGCTTTTAACATGACTTCATATAATTCAGGTGTTTTTAACATGACTTCATAGTATTCAGATGCTTTTAACATGACTTCATATAATTCAGGTGTTTTTAACATGACTTCATAGTATTCAGATTGTTTTTTTGAACATGACTTCATAGTATTCAGATGTTTTCAACATGATGTCATAGTATTCAGATGTCTTCAACATGACTTCATAGTATACAGACGTTTTTTAACATGACTTCATAGTATTCAGATGATTTTTTTAACTTGACTTCATAGTATTAAGGTGTTTTCAACCTGACTTCATAGTATTCAGATGTTTTCAGCATGACTTCATAGTGTTCAAATGTTTTCAGCATGACTTCAGAGTATTCAGATGTTTTTAACATGACGTCATAGGATTCAGATGTTTTCAACATAACTTCATGATATTCAGATGTTTTTTTAACATTACTTCATAGTATTCAGCTCGTTTTTTTAACATGACTTCATAGTATTCAGATGTTTTCAACATGACTTCATAGTATTCAAATGTTTTCAGCATGACTTCATAGTATTCAGATGTTGTTTTTTTACATGACTTCATAGCATTCAGATGCTTTTAACATGACTTCATATAATTCAGGTGTTTTTAACATGACTTCATAGTATTCAGATGCTTTTAACATGACTTCATATAATTCAGGTGTTTTTAACATGACTTCATAGTATACAGACGTTTTTCAACATGACTTATTAGTATTCAGATGTGTTTTTAACATGACTTCATAGTATTCAGATGGTATTTTTAACATGACTTCATAGTATTCAGATGTTTTTTTGTAACATGACTTCATAGTATTCAGATGTTTCAACATGACTTCATGGTATTCAGATGTTTTTAACATGACGTCATCGTATTCAGATGTTTTTAACATGACATCATAGGATTCAGATGTTTTCAACATAACTTCATGATATTCAGATGTTTTTTTAACATTACTTCATAGTATTCAGCTCGTTTTTTAACATGACTTCATAGTATTCAGATGTTTTCAACATGCCTTAATAGTATTCAGAAGTTTTCAACCTGACTTCATAGTATTCAGATGTTTTCAACATGATGTCATAGTATTGGCATGTTTTCAACCTGACTTCATAGTATTCATATGTTTTCAACATGATGTCATAATATTGACATGTTTTCAACCTGACTTCATAGTATTCAATGTTTTCAACATGATGTCATAGTAATGAGATGTTTCAACATGACTTCATAGTATTCAGATGTTTTCAACATGACCTCATGGTATTCAAATGTTTTCAGCATGACTTCATAGTATTCAGATGTTTTATTTTTAAATGACTCCATAGTATTCAGATGTTTTCGACATGACGTCATAGTGTTCAGATGTTGTTTTTTTACATGACTTCATAGTATTCAGATGCTTTTTACATGACTTCATATAATTCAGGTGTTTTTAACATGACTTCATAGTATTCAGATGCTTTTAACATGACTTCATAGTATTCAGATGTTTTTAACATGATGTCATAGCATTCAAAGCTTTTCCACATGACTTCATCTTATTCAGATGTTTTTAACATGACTTCATAGTATTCAGATGTTTTCAACTTGATGTTATAGCATTCAGAGCTTTTCAACATGACCTCATATTATTCATATGTTTTTAACATGACTTCATAGTATTCAGATGTTTTCAACATGTTGTCATAGTATTCAGATGTTTTTTCAACATGACTTCATAGTATTCAGATGTTTTTAACATGATGTCATAGCATTCAGCGCTTTTCAACATTACTTCATCTTATTGAGATGTTTTTAACATGACTTCATAGTGTTCAGATGTTTTCAACATGATGTCATAGTATTCAGATGATTTTTTTTAACTTGACTTCATAGTATTAAGATGTTTTCAACATGACTTCATAGTACTCATGTTTTCAACATGATGTCATAGCATTCAGAGCTTTTCAACATGACTTCATATTATTAATATGTTTTTAACATGACTTCATAGTATTCAGATGTTTTTTTAACATGACTTCATAGTATTCAGATGTTTTCAACATGATGTCATAGTATTCAGATGTTTTCAACATAACTTCATAGTATTCAGATGTTTTTTCAACATGACTTCATAGTATTCAGATGTTTTTAACATGATGTCATAGCATTCAGCGCTTTTCAACATGACTTCATGTTATTCAGATGTTTTTAACAAGACGTCATAGTATTCAGATGTTTTCAACATGACGTCATAGTATTCAGATGTTTTCAACATGACTTCATAGTATTCAGATGTTTTCCATATGATGTCATAGTATTCAGAAGGTTTTTTTAACATTACTTCATAGTATTCAGATGTTTTTAACATGATTTCATAGCATTCAGCGCTTTTCAACATGACTTCATCTTATTCAGATGTTTTTAACATGACTTCATAGTATTCAGATGTTTTCAACATGATTTCATAGCATTCAGAGCTTTTCAACATGACGTCATATTAGTCAGATGTTTTTAACATGACTTCATAGTATTCAGATGTTTTTTTAACATGATGTCATAGTATTCAGATGTTTTCAACATAACTTCATAGTATTCAGATGTTTTTTCAACATGACTTCATAGTATTCAGATGTTTTTAACATGATGTCATAGCATTCAACGCTTTTTCACATGACTTCATCTTATTCAGATGTTTTTAACATGACTTCATAGCATTCAGATGTTTTCAACTTGATGTTATAGCATTCAGAGCTTTTCAACATGACTTCATATTAATCAGATGTTTTTAACATGACTTCATAGTATTCAGACGTTTTTAACATGACTTCATAGTATTCAGATGTTTTTTTAACATGACTTCATAGTATTCAAGTGTTTTTTTTAACATGACTTCATAGTATTCAGATGCTTTTAACATGACTTCATATATTTCAGATGTTTTTAACATGACTTCATAGTATTCAAATGCTTTCAACCTGACTTCATAGTATTCAGATGTTTTCAACATGATGTCATAGTATTGGCATGTTTTCAACCTGACTTCATAGTATTCAGATGTTTTCAAACATGATGTCATAATATTGACATGTTTTCAACCTGACTTCATAGTATTCAATGTTTTCAACATGATGTCATAGTAATGAGATGTTTCAACATGACTTCATAGTATTCAGATGTTGTTTTTTTACATGACTTCATAGCATTCAGATGCTTTTAACATGACTGCATATAATTCAGGTGTTTTTAACATGACTTCATAGTATTCAGATGCTTTTAACATGACTTCATATAATTCAGGTGTTTTTAACATGACTTCATAGTATACAGACGTTTTTCAACATGACTTATTAGTATTCAGATGTGTTTTTAACATGACTTCATAGTATTCAGATGGTATTTTTAACATGACTTCATAGTATTCAGATGTTTTTTTGTAACATGACTTCATAGTATTCAGATGTTTCAACATGACTTCATGGTATTCAGATGTTTTTAACATGACGTCATCGTATTCAGATGTTTTTAACATGACATCATAGGATTCAGATGTTTTCAACATAACTTCATGATATTCAGATGTTTTTTTAACATTACTTCATAGTATTCAGCTCGTTTTTTAACATGACTTCATAGTATTCAGATGTTTTTAACATGCCTTAATAGTATTCAGAATTTTTCAACCTGACTTCATAGTATTCAGATGTTTTCAACATGATGTCATAGTATTGGCATGTTTTCAACCTGACTTCATAGTATTCAGATGTTTTCAACATGATGTCATAATATTGACATGTTTTCAACCTGACTTCATAGTATTCAATGTTTTCAACATGATGTCATAGTAATGAGATGTTTCAACATGACTTCATAGTATTCAGATGTTTTCAACATGACCTCATGGTATTCAAATGTTTTCAGCATGACTTCATAGTATTCAGATGTTTTATTTTTAAATGACTTCATAGTATTCAGATGTTTTCGACATGACGTCATAGTGTTCAGATGTTGTTTTTTTACATGACTTCATAGTATTCAGATGCTTTTTACACGACTTCATATAATTCAGGTCTTTTTAACATGACTTCATAGTATTCATATGCTTTTAACATGACTTCATATAATTCAGGTGTTTTTAACATGACTTCATAGTATTCAGATGCTTTTAACATGACTTCATATAATTCAGGTGTTTTTAACATGACTTCATAGTATTCAGATTGTTTTTTTGAACATGACTTCATAGTATTCAGATGTTTTCAACATGATGTCATAGTATTCAGATGTCTTCAACATGACTTCATAGTATACAGACGTTTTTTAACATGACTTCATAGTATTCAGATGATTTTTTTAACTTGACTTCATAGTATTAAGGTGTTTTCAACCTGACTTCATAGTATTCAGATGTTTTCAGCATGACTTCATAGTGTTCAAATGTTTTCAGCATGACTTCAGAGTATTCAGATGTTTTTAACATGACGTCATAGGATTCAGATGTTTTCAACATAACTTCATGATATTCAGATGTTTTTTTAACATTACTTCATAGTATTCAGCTCGTTTTTTTAACATGACTTCATAGTATTCAGATGTTTTCAACATGACTTCATAGTATTCAAATGTTTTCAGCATGACTTCATAGTATTCAGATGTTGTTTTTTTACATGACTTCATAGCATTCAGATGCTTTTAACATGACTTCATATAATTCAGGTGTTTTTAACATGACTTCATAGTATTCAGATGCTTTTAACATGACTTCATATAATTCAGGTGTTTTTAACATGACTTCATAGTATACAGACGTTTTTCAACATGACTTATTAGTATTCAGATGTGTTTTTAACATGACTTCATAGTATTCAGATGGTATTTTTAACATGACTTCATAGTATTCAGATGTTTTTTTGTAACATGACTTCATAGTATTCAGATGTTTCAACATGACTTCATGGTATTCAGATGTTTTTAACATGACGTCATCGTATTCAGATGTTTTTAACATGACATCATAGGATTCAGATGTTTTCAACATAACTTCATGATATTCAGATGTTTTTTTAACATTACTTCATAGTATTCAGCTCGTTTTTTAACATGACTTCATAGTATTCAGATGTTTTCAACATGCCTTAATAGTATTCAGAAGTTTTCAACCTGACTTCATAGTATTCAGATGTTTTCAACATGATGTCATAGTATTGGCATGTTTTCAACCTGACTTCATAGTATTCATATGTTTTCAACATGATGTCATAATATTGACATGTTTTCAACCTGACTTCATAGTATTCAATGTTTTCAACATGATGTCATAGTAATGAGATGTTTCAACATGACTTCATAGTATTCAGATGTTTTCAACATGACCTCATGGTATTCAAATGTTTTCAGCATGACTTCATAGTATTCAGATGTTTTATTTTTAAATGACTCCATAGTATTCAGATGTTTTCGACATGACGTCATAGTGTTCAGATGTTGTTTTTTTACATGACTTCATAGTATTCAGATGCTTTTTACATGACTTCATATAATTCAGGTGTTTTTAACATGACTTCATAGTATTCAGATGCTTTTAACATGACTTCATAGTATTCAGATGTTTTTAACATGATGTCATAGCATTCAAAGCTTTTCCACATGACTTCATCTTATTCAGATGTTTTTAACATGACTTCATAGTATTCAGATGTTTTCAACTTGATGTTATAGCATTCAGAGCTTTTCAACATGACCTCATATTATTCATATGTTTTTAACATGACTTCATAGTATTCAGATGTTTTCAACATGTTGTCATAGTATTCAGATGTTTTTTCAACATGACTTCATAGTATTCAGATGTTTTTAACATGATGTCATAGCATTCAGCGCTTTTCAACATTACTTCATCTTATTGAGATGTTTTTAACATGACTTCATAGTGTTCAGATGTTTTCAACATGATGTCATAGTATTCAGATGATTTTTTTTAACTTGACTTCATAGTATTAAGATGTTTTCAACATGACTTCATAGTACTCATGTTTTCAACATGATGTCATAGCATTCAGAGCTTTTCAACATGACTTCATATTATTAATATGTTTTTAACATGACTTCATAGTATTCAGATGTTTTTTTAACATGACTTCATAGTATTCAGATGTTTTCAACATGATGTCATAGTATTCAGATGTTTTCAACATAACTTCATAGTATTCAGATGTTTTTTCAACATGACTTCATAGTATTCAGATGTTTTTAACATGATGTCATAGCATTCAGCGCTTTTCAACATGACTTCATGTTATTCAGATGTTTTTAACAAGACGTCATAGTATTCAGATGTTTTCAACATGACGTCATAGTATTCAGATGTTTTCAACATGACTTCATAGTATTCAGATGTTTTCCATATGATGTCATAGTATTCAGAAGGTTTTTTTAACATTACTTCATAGTATTCAGATGTTTTTAACATGATTTCATAGCATTCAGCGCTTTTCAACATGACTTCATCTTATTCAGATGTTTTTAACATGACTTCATAGTATTCAGATGTTTTCAACATGATTTCATAGCATTCAGAGCTTTTCAACATGACGTCATATTAGTCAGATGTTTTTAACATGACTTCATAGTATTCAGATGTTTTTTTAACATGATGTCATAGTATTCAGATGTTTTCAACATAACTTCATAGTATTCAGATGTTTTTTCAACATGACTTCATAGTATTCAGATGTTTTTAACATGATGTCATAGCATTCAACGCTTTTTCACATGACTTCATCTTATTCAGATGTTTTTAACATGACTTCATAGCATTCAGATGTTTTCAACTTGATGTTATAGCATTCAGAGCTTTTCAACATGACTTCATATTAATCAGATGTTTTTAACATGACTTCATAGTATTCAGACGTTTTTAACATGACTTCATAGTATTCAGATGTTTTTTTAACATGACTTCATAGTATTCAAGTGTTTTTTTTAACATGACTTCATAGTATTCAGATGCTTTTAACATGACTTCATATATTTCAGATGTTTTTAACATGACTTCATAGTATTCAAATGCTTTCAACCTGACTTCATAGTATTCAGATGTTTTCAACATGATGTCATAGTATTGGCATGTTTTCAACCTGACTTCATAGTATTCAGATGTTTTCAAACATGATGTCATAATATTGACATGTTTTCAACCTGACTTCATAGTATTCAATGTTTTCAACATGATGTCATAGTAATGAGATGTTTCAACATGACTTCATAGTATTCAGATGTTTTCAACATGACCTCATGGTATTCAAATGTTTTCAGCATGACTTCATAGTATTCAGATGTTTTATTTTTAAATGACTTCATAGTATTCAGATGTTTTCAACATGATGTCATAGTATTCAGATGTTTTTAACATGACGTCATAGGATTCAGATGTTTTCACCATAACTTCATATTATTCAGATGTTTTTTTAACATTACTTCATAGTATTCAGCTCGTTTTTTTAACATGACTTCATAGTATTCAGATGTTTTCAACATGACTTCATAGTATTCAAATGTTTTCAGCATGACTTCATAGTATTCAGATGTTGTTTTTTTACATGACTTCATAGCATTCAGATGCTTTTAACATGACTTCATATAATTCAGGTGTTTTTAACATGACTTCATAGTATTCAGATGCTTTTAACATGACTTCATATAATTCAGGTGTTTTTAACATGACTTCATAGTATACAGACGTTTTTCAACATGACTTATTAGTATTCAGATGTGTTTTTAACATGACTTCATAGTATTCAGATGGTATTTTTAACATGACTTCATAGTATTCAGATGTTTTTTTGTAACATGACTTCATAGTATTAACAGATGTTTCAACATGACTTCATGGTATTCAGATGTTTTTAACATGACGTCATCGTATTCAGATGTTTTTAACATGACATCATAGGATTCAGATGTTTTCAACATAACTTCATGATATTCAGATGTTTTTTTAACATTACTTCATAGTATTCAGCTCGTTTTTTAACATGACTTCATAGTATTCAGATGTTTTTAACATGCCTTAATAGTATTCAGAAGTTTTCAACCTGACTTCATAGTATTCAGATGTTTTCAACATGATGTCATAGTATTGGCATGTTTTCAACATGACTTCATAGTATTCATATGTTTTCAACATGATGTCATAATATTGACATGTTTTCAACCTGACTTCATAGTAGTCAATGTTTTCAACATGATGTCATAGTAATGAGATGTTTCAACATGACTTCATAGTATTCAGATGTTTTCAACATGACCTCATGGTATTCAAATGTTTTCAGCATGACTTCATAGTATTCAGATGTTTTATTTTTAAATGACTCCATAGTATTCAGATGTTTTCGACATGACGTCATAGTGTTCAGATGTTGTTTTTTTACATGACTTCATAGTATTCAGATGCTTTTTACATGACTTCATAGTATTCAGATGTTTTTAACATGATGTCATAGCATTCAACGCTTTTCCACATGACTTCATCTTATTCAGATGTTTTTAACATGACTTCATAGTATTCAGATGTTTTCAACTTGATGTTATAGCATTCAGAGCTTTTCAACATGACTTCATATTATTCATATGTTTTTAACATGACTTCATAGTATTCAGATGTTTTCAACATGTTGTCATAGTATTCAGATGTTTTTTCAACATGACTTCATAGTATTCAGATGTTTTTAACATGATGTCATAGCATTCAGCGCTTTTCAACATGACTTCATCTTATTGAGATGTTTTTAACATGACTTCATAGTGTTCAGATGTTTTCAACATGATGTCATAGTATTCAGATGATTTTTTTTAACTTGACTTCATAGTATTAAGATGTTTTCAACATGACTTCATAGTACGCATGTTTTCAACATGATGTCATAGCATTCAGAGCTTTTCAACATGACTTCATATTATTAATATGTTTTTAACATGACTTCATAGTATTCAGATGTTTTTTTAACATGACTTCATAGTATTCAGATGTTTTCAACATGATGTCATGGTATTCAGATGTTATCAACATAACTTCATAGTATTCAGATGTTTTTTCAACATGACTTCATAGTATTCAGATGTTTTTAACATGATGTCATAGCATTCAGCGCTTTTCAACATGACTTCATCTTATTCAGATGTTTTTAACAAGACGTCATAGTATTCAGATGTTTTCAACATGACGTCATAGTATTCAGATGTTTTCAACATGACTTCATAGTATTCAGATGTTTTCCATATGATGTCATAGTATTCAGAAGGTTTTTTAACATTACTTCATAGTATTCAGATGTTTTTAACATGATTTCATAGCATTCAGCGCTTTTCAACATGACTTCATCTTATTCAGATGTTTTTAACATGACTTCATAGTATTCAGATGTTTTCAACATGATTTCATAGCATTCAGAGCTTTTCAACATGACGTCATATTAGTCAGATGTTGTTAACATGACTTCATAGTATTCAGATGTTTTTTTAACATGATGTCATAGTATTCAGATGTTTTCAACATAACTTCATAGTATTCAGATGTTTTTTCAACATGACTTCATAGTATTCAGATGTTTTTAACATGATGTCATAGCATTCAACGCTTTTCCACATGACTTCATCTTATTCAGATGTTTTTAACATGACTTCATAGCATTCAGATGTTTTCAACTTGATGTTATAGCATTCAGAGCTTTTCAACATGACTTCATATTAATCAGATGTTTTTAACATGACTTCATAGTATTCAGACGTTTTTAACATGACTTCATAGTATTCAGATGTTTTTTTAACATGACTTCATAGTATTCAAGTGTTTTTTTTAACATGACTTTATAGTATTCAGATGCTTTTAACATGACTTCATATATTTCAGATGTTTTTAACATGACTTCATAGTATTCAAATGCTTTCAACATGACTTCAAAGCATTCAGAGGTTTTTTTTAACATGACTTCATAGTATTTAGATGTTTTTAACATGACTTCATAGTATTCAGATATTTTTTAACATGACTTCATAGTATTCAGATGTTTTCAATATGATGTCATAGTATTCAGATGTTTTCAACATGACTTCATAGTATTCAGATGATTTTTTTTAACTTGACTTCATAGTATTCACATGTTTTCAACATGACTTCATATTATTCAGATGTTTTTTTTTAACTTGACGTCATAGTATTAAGATGTTTTCAACATGACTTCATAGTTTTCAGATGTTTTCAACATGATGTCATAGTATTAAGATTTTTTCAACATGACCTCATAGTACTCACGTTTTCAACATGTTGTCATAGAATTCAGAGCTTTTTAACATGACTTCATATTATTCAAATGTTTTTTTAACATGACGTCATAGTATTAAGATGTTTTCAACATGACTTCATAGTATTCAGATGTTTTTTACATGACTTCATAGTATTCAGAGGTTTTTATCATGACTTCATAGTATTCAAATGCTTTCAACATGACTTCAAAGTATTCAGATGTTTTCAACTTGATGTTATAGCGTTCAGAGCTTTTCAATATGACTTCATGGTATTCAGATGTTTTTAACATGACGTCATCGTATTCAGATGTTTTTAACATGACGACATAGGATTCAGATGTTTTCAACATGCCTTAATAGTATTCAGAAGTTTTCAACCTGACTTCATAGTATTCAGATGTTTTCAACATGATGTCATAATATTGACATGTTTTCAACCTGACTTCATAGTATTCAATGTTTTCAACATGATGTCATAGTATTGACATGTTTCAACATGACTTCATAGTATTCAGATGTTTTCAACATGACCTCATGGTATTCAAATGTTTTCAGCATGACTTCATAGTATTCAGATGCTTTATTTTTAAATGACTTCATAGTATTCAGATGTTTTCGACATGACGTCATAGTGTTCAGATGTTGTTTTTTTTACATGACTTCATAGTATTCAGATGCTTTTTACATGACTTCATATAATTCAGGTGTTTTTAACATGACTTCATAGTATTCAGATGCTTTTAACATGACTTCATATAATTCAGGTGTTTTTAACATGACTTCATAGTATTCAGATGCTTTTAACATGACTTCATATAATTCAGGTGTTTTTAACAAGACTTCATAGTATTCAGATGGTTTTTTTAACATGACTTCATAGTATTCAGATGGTATTTTTAACATGACTTCATAGTATTCAGATGTTTTTTTGTAACATGACTTCATAGTATTCAGATGTTTCAACATGACTTTCATGGTATTCAGATGTTTTTAACATGACGTCATCGTATTCAGATGTTTTTAACATGACGTCATAGGAATCAGATGTTTTCAACATAACTTCATGATATTCAGATGTTTTTTTAACATTACTTCATAGTATTAACCTCGTTTTTTTAACATGACTTCATAGTATTCAGATGTTTTTAACATGCCTTAATAGTATTCAGAAGTTTCAACCTGACTTCATAGTATTCAGATGTTTTCAACATGATGTCATAGTATTGGCATGTTTTCAACCTGACTTCATAGTATTCAGATGTTTTCAACATGATGTCATAATATTGACATGTTTTCAACCTGACTTCATAGTACTCAATGTTTTCAATATGATGTCATAGTATTGAGATGTTTCAACATGACTTCATAGTATTCAGATGTTTTCAACATGACCTCATGGTATTCAAATGTTTTCGACATGACGTCATAGTGTTCAGATGTTGTTTTTTTACATGACTTCAAAGTATTCAGATGCTATTTACATGACTTCATATAATTCAGGTGTTTTTAACATGACTTCATAGTATACAGACGTTTTTCAACATGACTTATTAGTATTCAGATGTGTTTTTAACATGACTTCATAGTATTCAGATGTTTTCAACATGACCTCATGGTATTCAGATGTTTTCGACATGACGTCATAGTGTTCAGATGTTGTTTTTTACATGACTTCATAGTATTCAGATGCTATTTACATGACTTCATATAATTCAGGTGTTTTTAACATGACTTCATAGTATTCAAATGCTTTCAACATGACTTCAAAGTATTCAGATGTTTTCAACTTGATGTTATAGCGTTCAGAGCTTTTCAATATGACTTCATGGTATTCAGATGTTTTTAACATGACGTCATCGTATTCAGATGTTTTTAACATGACGACATAGGATTCAGATGTTTTCAACATGCCTTAATAGTATTCAGAAGTTTTCAACCTGACTTCATAGTATTCAGATGTTTTCAACATGATGTCATAATATTGACATGTTTTCAACCTGACTTCATAGTATTCAATGTTTTCAACATGATGTCATAGTATTGAGATGTTTCAACATGACTTCATAGTATTCAGATGTTTTCAACATGACCTCATGGTATTCAAATGTTTTCAGCATGACTTCATAGTATTCAGATGCTTTATTTTTAAATGACTTCATAGTATTCAGATGTTTTCGACATGACGTCATAGTGTTCAGATGTTGTTTTTTTTACATGACTTCATAGTATTCAGATGCTTTTTACATGACTTCATATAATTCAGGTGTTTTTAACATGACTTCATAGTATTCAGATGCTTTTAACATGACTTCATATAATTCAGGTGTTTTTAACATGACTTCATAGTATTCAGATGCTTTTAACATGACTTCATATAATTCAGGTGTTTTTAACAAGACTTCATAGTATTCAGATGGTTTTTTTAACATGACTTCATAGTATTCAGATGGTATTTTTAACATGACTTCATAGTATTCAGATGTTTTTTTGTAACATGACTTCATAGTATTCAGATGTTTCAACATGACTTTCATGGTATTCAGATGTTTTTAACATGACGTCATCGTATTCAGATGTTTTTAACATGACGTCATAGGAATCAGATGTTTTCAACATAACTTCATGATATTCAGATGTTTTTTTAACATTACTTCATAGTATTAACCTCGTTTTTTTAACATGACTTCATAGTATTCAGATGTTTTTAACATGCCTTAATAGTATTCAGAAGTTTCAACCTGACTTCATAGTATTCAGATGTTTTCAACATGATGTCATAGTATTGGCATGTTTTCAACCTGACTTCATAGTATTCAGATGTTTTCAACATGATGTCATAATATTGACATGTTTTCAACCTGACTTCATAGTACTCAATGTTTTCAATATGATGTCATAGTATTGAGATGTTTCAACATGACTTCATAGTATTCAGATGTTTTCAACATGACCTCATGGTATTCAAATGTTTTCGACATGACGTCATAGTGTTCAGATGTTGTTTTTTTACATGGCTTCAAAGTATTCAGATGCTATTTACATGACTTCATATAATTCAGGTGTTTTTAACATGACTTCATAGTATACAGACGTTTTTCAACATGACTTATTAGTATTCAGATGTGTTTTTAACATGACTTCATAGTATTCAGATGTTTTCAACATGACCTCATGGTATTCAGATGTTTTCGACATGACGTCATAGTGTTCAGATGTTGTTTTTTACATGACTTCATAGTATTCAGATGCTATTTACATGACTTCATATAATTCAGGTGTTTTTAACATGACTTCATAGTATTCAGATGTTTTTTTTAACATGACTTCATAGTATTCAGATGTTTTCAACATGATGTCATAGTATTCAGATGTCTTCAACATGACTTCATAGTATACAGACGTTTTTTAACATGACTTCATAGTATTCAGATGATTTGTTTAACTTGACTTCATAGTATTAAGGTGTTTTCAACATGACTTCATAGTATTCAGATGGTATTTTTAACATGACTTCATAGTATTCAGATGTTTTTTGTAACATGACTTCATAGTATTCAGATGTTTCAACATGACTTCATGGTATTCAGATGTTTTTAACATGACGTCATCGTATTCAGATGTTTTTAACATGACGACATAGGATTCAGATGTTTTCAACATGCCTTAATAGTATTCAGAAGTTTTCAACCTGACTTCATAGTATTCAATGTTTTCAACATGATGTCATAGTATTGAGATGTTTCAACATGACTTCATAGTATTCAGATGTTTTCAACATGACCTCATGGTATTCAAATGTTTTCAGCATGACTTCATAGTATTCAGATGCTTTATTTTTAAATGACTTCATAGTATTCAGATGTTTTCGACATGACGTCATAGTGTTCAGATGTTGTTTTTTTACATAACTTCATAGTATTCAGATGCTTTTTACATGACTTCATATAATTCAGGTGTTTTTAACATGACTTCATAGTATTCAGATGCTTTTAACATGACTTCATATAATTCAGGTGTTTTTAACATGACTTCATAGTATTCAGATGCTTTTAACATGACTTCATATAATTCAGGTGTTTTTAACAAGACTTCATAGTATTCAGATGTTTCAACGTGACTTCATAGTATTCAGATGTTTTCAACATGACTTATTAGTATTCAGATGTGTTTTTAACATGACTTCATAGTATTCAGATGGTTTTTTAACATGACTTCATAGTATTCAGATGTTTCAACATGACTTCATGGTATTCAGATGTTTTTAACATGACTTCATAGTATTCAGATGTTTTTAACATGCCTTAATAGTACTCAGAAGTTTTCAACCTGACTTCATAGTATTCAGATGTTTTCAACATGATGTCATAGTATTGGCATGTTTTCAACCTGACTTCATAGTATTCAGATGTTTTCAACATGAAGTCATAATATTGACATGTTTTCAACCTGACTTCATAGTATTCAATGTTTTCAACATGATGTCATAGTATTGAGATGTTTCAACATGACTTCATAGTATTCAGATGTTTTATTTTTAAATGACGTCATAGTATTAAGGTGTTTTCAACCTGACTTCATAGTATTCAGATGTTTCAACATGACTTCATAGTATTCAAATGTTTTCAGCATGACTTCATAGTATTCAGATGTTGTTTTTTTACATGACTTCATAGTATTCAGATGCTTTTAACATGACTTCATATAATTCAGGTGTTTTTAACATGACTTCATAGTATTCAAATGCTTTTAACATGACTTCATATAATTCAGGTGTTTTGAACATGACTTCATAGTATTCAGATGCTTTTAACATGACTTCATAGTATTCAGATGCTTTTAACATGACTTCATATAATTCAGTTGTTTTTAACAAGACTTCATAGTATTCAGATGCTTTTAACATGACTTCACATAATTCAGATGTTTCAACGTGACTTCATAGTATTCAGATGTTTTCAACATGACTTATTAGTATTCAGATGTGTTTTTAACATGACTTCATAGTATTCAGATGCTTTTAACATGACTTCATATAATTCAGGTGTTTTTAACATGACTTCATAGTATTCAGATGTTTTCAGCATGACTTCATAGTATTCAGATGCTTTATATTTAGATGACTTCATAGTATTCAGATGTTTTCGACATGATGCCATAGTGTTAAGATGTTGTTTTTTTACATGACTTCATAGTATTCAGATGCTTTTAACATGACTTCATAGTATTCAGATGTTTTTTTAACATGACTTCATAGTATTCAGATGGTATTTTTAACATGACTTCATAGTATTCAGATGTTTTTTTGTAACATGACTTCATAGTATTCAGGTGTTTCAACATGACTTCATGGTATTCAGATGTTTTTAACATGACGTCATCGTGTTCAGATGTTTTTAACATGACGTCATAGGATTCAGATGTTTTCAACATAACTTCATGATATTCAGATGTTTTTTTAACATTACTTCATAGTATTCAGCTGGTTTTTTTAACATGACTTCATAGTATTCAGATGTTTTTAACATGCCTTAATAGTACTCAGAAGTTTTCAACCTGACGTCATAGTATTCAGATGTTTTCAACATGATGTCATAGTATTGGCATGTTTTCAACCTGACTTCATAGTATTCAGATGTTTTCAACATGATGTCATAATATTGACATGTTTTCAACCTGACTTCATAGTATTCAATGTTTTCAACATGATGTCATAGTATTGAGATGTTTCAACATGACTTCATAGTATTCAGATGTTTTCAACATGACCTCATGGTATTCAAATGTTTTCAGCATGACTTCATAGTATTCAGATGTTTTATTTTTAAATGACTTTATAGTATTCAGATGTTTTCGACATGACCTCATAGTGTTCAGATGTTGTTTTTTTACATGACTTCATAGTATTCTGATGCTTTTTACATGACTTCATATAATTCAGGTGTTTTTAACATGACTTCATAGTATTCATATGCTTTTAACATGACTTCATATAATTCAGGTGTTTTTAACATGACTTCATAGTATTCAGATGCTTTTAACATGACTTCATATAATTCAGGTGTTTTTAACATGACTTCATAGTATTCAGATGGTTTTTTTTAACATGACTTCATAGCATTCAGATGTTTTCAACATGACTTCATAGTATTCAGATGTTTTTTTTAACATGACTTCATAGTATTCAGATGTTTTCAACATGATGTCATAGTATTCAGATGTCTTCAACATGACTTCATAGTATACAGACGTTTTTCAACATGACTTATTAGTATTCAGATGTGTTTTTAACATGACTTCATGGTATTCAGATGGTATTTTTAACATGACTTCATAGTATTCAGATGTTTTTTTGTAACATGACTTCATAGTATTCAGATGTTTCAACATGACTTTCATGGTATTCAGATGTTTTTAACATGACGTCATCGTATTCAGATGTTTTTAACATGACGTCATAGGAATCAGATGTTTTCAACATAACTTCATGATATTCAGTTGTTTTTTTAACATTACTTCATAGTATTAACCTCGTTTTTTTAACATGACTTCATAGTATTCAGATGTTTTTAACATGCCTTAATAGTATTCAGAAGTTTTCAACCTGACTTCATAGTATTCAGATGTTTTCAACATGATGTCATAGTATTGGCATGTTTTCAACCTGACTTCATAGTATTCAGATGTTTTCAACATGATGTCATAATATTGACATGTTTTCAACCTGACTTCATAGTACTCAATGTTTTCAACATGATGTCATAGTATTGAGATGTTTCAACATGACTTCATAGTATTCAGATGTTTTCAACATGACCTCATGGTATTCAAATGTTTTCGAAATGACGTCATAGTGTTCAGATGTTGTTTTTTTACATGACTTCAAAGTATTCAGATGCTTTATACATGACTTCATATAATTCAGGTGTTTTTAACATGACTTCATAGTATTCAGATGCTTTTAACATGACTTCATATAATTCAGGTGTTTTTAACATGACTTCATAGTATACAGACGTTTTTCAACATGACTTATTAGTATTCAGATGTGTTTTTAACATGACTTCATAGTATTCAGATGTTTTCAACATGACCTCATGGTATTCAGATGTTTTCGACATGACGTCATAGTGTTCAGATGTTGTTTTTTACATGACTTCATAGTATTCAGATGCTTTTTACATGACCTCATATAATTCAGGTGTTTTTAACATGACTTCATAGTATTCAGATGGTTTTTTTTAACATGACTTCATAGTATTCAGATGTTTTCAACATGATGTCATCGTATTCAGATGTCTTCAACATGACTTCATAGTATACAGACGTTTTTTAACATGACTTCATAGTATTCAGATGATTTTTTTAACTTGACTTCATAGTATTAAGGTGTTTTCAACATGACTTCATAGTATTCAGATGGTATTTTTAACATGACTTCATAGTATTCAGATTTTTTTTGTAACATGACTTCATAGTATTCAGATGTTTCAACATGACTTCATGGTATTCAGATGTTTTTAACATGACGTCATCGTATTCAGATGTTTTTAACATGACGACATAGGATTCAGATGTTTTCAACATGCCTTAATAGTATTCAGAAGTTTTCAACCTGACTTCATAGTATTCAGATGTTTTCAACATGATGTCATAATATTGACATGTTTTCAACCTGACTTCATAGTATTCAATGTTTTCAACATGATGTCATAGTATTCAGATGTTTCAACATGACTTCATAGTATTCAGATGTTTTCAACATGACCTCATGGTATTCAAATGTTTTCAGCAAGACTTCATAGTATTCAGATGCTTTGTTTTTAAATGACTTCATAGTATTCAGATGTTTTCGACATGACGTCATAGTGTTCAGATGTTTTTTTACATAACTTCATAGTATTCAGATGCTTTTTACATGACTTAGTATAATTCAGGTGTTTTTAACATGACTTCATAGTATTCAGATGCTTTTAACATGACTTCATATAATTCAGGTGTTTTTAACAAGACTTCATAGTATTCAGATGGTTTTTTTTAACATGACTTCATAGTATTCAGATGTTTTCAACATGATGTCATAGTATTCAGATGTCTTCAACATGACTTCATAGTATACAGACGTTTTTTAACATGACTTCATTGTACTCAGATGATTTTTTTAACTTGACTTCATAGTATTGAGATGTTTCAACATGACTTCATAGTATTCAGATGTTTTATTTTTAAATGACTTCATAGTATTAAGGTGTTTTCAACCTGACTTCATAGTATTCAGATGTTTCAACATGACTTCATAGTATTCAAATGTTTTCAGGATGACTTCATAGCATTCAGATGTTTTATTTTTAAATGACTTCATAGCATTCAGATGTTTTATTTTTAAAAGACTTCATAGTATTCAGATGTTTTCAACATAACGTCATGATATTCAGATGTTTTTTTAACATTACTTCATAGTAATCAGCTCGTTTTTTTAACATGACGTCATAGTATTCAGATGTTTTTAACATGCCTTAATAGTATTCAGAAGTTTTCAACCTGACTTCATAGTATTCAGATGTTTTCAAAATGATGTCATAATATTGACATGTTTTCAACCTGACTTCATAGTATTCAATGTTTTCAACATGATATCATAGTATTGAGATGTTTCAACATGACTTCATAGTATTCAGATGTTTTCAACATGACCTCATGGTATTCAAATGTTTTCAGCATGACTTCATAGTATTCAGATGTTTTATTTTTAAATGACTTCATAGTATTCAGATGTTTTCGACATGACGTCATAGTGTTCAGATGTGGTTTTTTTACATGACTTCATAGTATTCAGATGCTTTTTACATGACTTCATATAATTCAGGTGTTTTTAACATGACTTCATAGTATTCATATGCTTTTAACATGACTTCATATAATTCAGGTGTTTTTAACATGACTTCATAGTATTCAGATGCTTTTAACATGACTTCATATAATTCAGGTGTTTTTAACATGACTTCATAGTATTCAGATGGTTTTTTTTAACATGACTTCATAGTATTCAGATGTTGTCAACATGATGTCATAGTATTCAGATGTCTTCAGCATGACTTCATAGTTTTCAAATGTTTTCAGCATGACTTCATAGTATTCAGATGTTTTATTTTTAAATGACTTCATAGTATTCAGATGTTTTCGACATGACGTCATAGTGTTCAGATGTTGTTTTTTTACATGACTTCATAGTATTCAGATGTTTTCGACATGACGTCATAGTGTTCAGATGTTGTTTTTTTACATGACTTCATAGTATTCAGATGCTTTTAACTTGACTTCATATAATTCAGGTGTTTTTAACAAGACTTCATAGTATTCAGATGCTTTTAACATGACTTCATATAATTCAGGTGTTTTTAACATGACTTCATAGTATTCAGATGTTTTCTTTAACATGACTTCTTAGTATTCAGATGTTTTCAACATGATGTCATAGTATTCAGATGTCTTCAACATGACTTCATAGTATACAGACGTTTTTAAACATGACTTATTAGTATTCAGATGTGTTTTTAACATGACTTCATAGTATTCAGATGGTTTTTTTAACATTACTTCATAGTATTCAGCTCGTTTTTTTAACATGACTTCATAGTATTCAGATGTTTTTAACATGCCTTAATAGTATTCAGAAGTTTTCAACCTGACTTCATAGTATTCAGATGTTTTCAACATGTTGTCATAGTATTGGCATGTTTTCAACCTGACTTCATAGTATTCAGATGTTTTCAACATGATGTCATAATATTGACATGTTTTCAACCTGACTTCATAGTATTCAATGTTTTCAACATGATGTCATAGTATTGAGATGTTTCAACATGACTTCATAGTATTCAGATGTTTTCAACATGACCTCATGGTATTCAAATGTTTTCAGCATGACTTCATAGTATTCAGACGTTTTATTTTTAAATGACTTCATAGTATTCAGATGTTTTCGACATGACGTCATAGTGTTCAGATGTTGTTTTTTTACATGACTTCATAGTATTAAGATGCTTTTAACATGACTTCATATAATTCAGGTGTTTTTAACATGACTTCATAGTATTCAGATGCTTTTAGCATGACTTCATATAATTCAGGTGTTTTTAACAAGACTTCATAGTATTCAGATGGTTTTTTTTAACATGACTTCATAGTATTCAGATGTTTTCAACATGATGTCATAGTATTCAGATGTCTTCAACATGACTTCATAGTATACAGACGTTTTTTAACATGACTTCATAGTACTCAGATGATTTTTTTAACTTGACTTCATAGTATTAAGGTGTTTTCAACCTGACTTCATAGTATTCAGATGTTTCAACATGACTTCATAGTATACAGACGTTTTTCAACATGACTTATTAGTATTCAGATGTGTTTTTAACATGACTTCATAGTATTCAGATGGTTTTTTTAACATGACTTCATAGTATTCAGATGGTTTTTTGTAACATGACTTCATAGTATTCAGATGGTTTTTTGTAACATGACGTCATCGTATTCAGATGTTTTTAACATGACGTCATAGGATTCAGATGTTTTCAACATAACTTCATGATATTCAGATGTTTTTTTAACATTACTTCATAGTATTCAGCTCGATTTTTTTAACATGAATTCATAGTATTCAGATGTTTTCAACATGATGTCATAGTATTGGCATGTTTTCAACCTGACTTCATAGTATTCAGATGTTTTCAACATGATGTCATAATATTGACATGTTTTCAACCTGACTTCATAGTATTCAATGTTTTCAACATGATGTCATAGTATTGAGATGATTCAACATGACTTCATAGTATTCAGATGTTTTATTTTTAAATGACTTCATAGTATTAAGGTGTTTTCAACCTGACTTCATAGTATTCAGATGTTTCAACATGACTTCATAGTATTCAAATGTTTTCAGGATGACTTCATAGTATTCAGATGTTTGATTTTTAAATGACTTCATAGTATTCAGATGTTTTCCACATGACGTCATAATGTTCAGATGTTGTTTTTTTACATGACTTCATAGTATTCAGATGCTTTTAACATGACTTCATATAATTCAGGTGTTTTTAACATGACTTCATAGTATTCAGATGCTTTTAACATGACTTCATATAATTCAGGTGTTTTGAAAATGACTTCATAGTATTCAGATGCTTTTAAAATGACTTCATATAATTCAGGTGTTTTTAACATGACTTCATAGTATTCAGATGTGTTTTTAACATGACTTCATAGTATTCAGATGGTATTTTTAACATGACTTCATAGTATTCAGATGTTTTTTTGTAACATGACTTCATAGTATTCAGATGTTTCAACATGACTTCATGGTATTCAGATGTTTTTAACATGACGTCATCGTATTCAGATGTTTTTAACATGACGTCATAGTGTTCAAATGTTTTCAGCATGACTTCATAGCATTCAGATATTTTATTTTTAAAAGACTTCATAGTATTCAGATGTTTTCAACATAACGTCATGATATTCAGATGTTTTTTTAACATTACTTCATAGTAATCAGCTCGTTTTTTTAACATGACGTCATAGTATTCAGATGTTTTTAACATGCCTTAATAGTATTCAGAAGTTTTCAACCTGACTTCATAGTATTCAGATGTTTTCAACATGATGTCATAATATTGACATGTTTTCAACCTGACTTCATAGTATTCAATGTTTTCAACATGATGTCATAGTATTGAGATGTTTCAACATGACTTCATAGTATTCAGATGTTTTCAACATGACCTCATGGTATTCAAATGTTTTCAGCATGACTTCATAGTATTCAGATGTTTTATTTTTAAATGACTTCATAGTATTCAGATGTTTTCGACATGACGTCATAGTGTTCAGATGTTGTTTTTTTACATGACTTCATAGTATTCAGATGCTTTTTACATGACTTCATATAATTCAGGTGTTTTTAACATGACTTCATAGTATTCAGATGCTTTTAACTTGACTTCATATAATTCAGGTGTTTTTAACATGACTTCATAGTATTCAGATGTTTTCTTTAACATGACTTCTTAGTATTCAGATGTTTTCAACATGATGTCATAGTATTCAGATGTCTTCAACATGACTTCATAGTATACAGACGTTTTTAAACATGACTTATTAGTATTCAGATGTGTTTTTAACATGACTTCATAGTATTCAGATGGTTTTTTTAACATTACTTCATAGTATTCAGATGCTTTATATTTAGATGACTTCATAGTATTCAGATGTTTTCAACATGATGTCATAGTATTCAGATGTCTTCAGCATGACTTCATAGTGTTCAAATGTTTTATTTTTAAATGACTTCATAGTATTCAGATGTTTTCGACATGACGTCATAGTGTTCAGATGTTGTTTTTTTACATGACTTCATAGTATTCAGATGTTTTCGACATGACGTCATAGTGTTCAGATGTTGTTTTTTTACATGACTTCATAGTATTCAGATGCTTTTAACATGACTTCATTTAATTCAGGTGTTTTTAACATGACTTCATAGTATTCAGATGTTTTCTTTAACATGACTTCATAGTATTCAGATGTTTTCAACATGATGTCATAGTATTCAGATGTCTTCAACATGACTTCATAGTATACAGACGTTTTTAAACATGACTTCATAGTATCAGATGGTTTTTTTAACATTACTTCATAGTATTCACCTCGTTTTTTTAACATGACTTCATAGTATTCAGATGTTTTTAACATGCCTTAATAGTATTCAGAAGTTTTCAACCTGACTTCATAGTATTCAGATGTTTTCAACATGATGTCATAGTATTGACATGTTTTCAACCTGACTTCATAGTATTCAATGTTTTCAACATGATGTCATGGTATTGAGATGTTTCAACATGACTTCATAGTATTCAGATGTTTTCAACATGACCTCATGGTATACAAATGTTTTCAGCATGACTTCATAGTATTCAGATGTTTTATTTTTAAATGACTTCATAGTATTCAGATGTTTTCGACATGACGTCATAGTGTTCAGATGTTGTTTTTTTACATGACTTCATAGTATTAAGATGCTTTTAACATGACTTCATATAATTCAGGTGTTTTTAACATGACTTCATAGTATTCAGATGCTTTTAACATGACTTCATATAATTCAGGTGTTTTTAACAAGACTTCATAGTATTCAGATGGTTTTTTTTAACATGACTTCATAGTATTCAGATGTTTTCAACATGATGTCATAGTATTCAGATGTCTTCAACATGACTTCATAGTATTCAGATGGTATTTTTAACATGACTTCATAGTATTCAGATGATTTTTTTAACTTGACTTCATAGTATTAAGGTGTTTTCAACCTGACTTCATAGTATTCAGATGTTTCAACGTGACTTCATAGTATTCAGATGTTTTCAACATGACTTAATAGTATTCAGATGTGTTTTTAACATGACTTCATAGTATTCAGATGGTTTTTTTAACATGACTTCATAGTATTCAGATGTTTTTTTGTAACATGACTTCATAGTATTCAGATGTTTCAACATGACTTCATGGTATTCAGATGTTTTTAACATGACGTCATCGTATTCAGATGTTTTTAACATGACGTCATAGGATTCAGATGTTTTCAACATAACTTCATGATATTCAGATGTTTTTTTAACATTACTTCATAGTATTCAGCTCGATTTTTTAACATGACTTCATAGTATTCAGATGTTTTTAACATGCCTTAATAGTACTCAGAAGTTTTCAACCTGACTTCATAGTATTCAGATGTTTTCAACATGATGTCATAGTATGGGCATGTTTTCAACCTGACTTCATAGTATTCAGATGTTTTCAACATGATGTCATAGGATTGAGATGTTTCAACATGACTTCATAGTATTCAGATGTTTTATTTTTAAATGACTTCATAGTATTAAGGTGTTTTCAACCTGACTTCATAGTATTCAGATGTTTCAACATGACTTCATAGTATTCAAATGTTTTCAGCATGACTTCATAGTATTCAGATGTTTTATTTTTAAATGACTTCATAGTATTCAGATGTTTTCGACATGACGTCATAATGTTCAGATGTTGTTTTTTTACATGACTTCATAGTATTCAGATGCTTTTAACATGACTTCATATAATTCAGGTGTTTTTAACATGACTTCATAGTATTCAGATGCTTTTAACATGACTTCATATAATTCAGGTGTTTTGAACATGACTTCATAGTATTCAGATGCTTTTAACATGACTTCATAGTATTCAGATGCTTTTAACATGACTTCATATAATTCAGTTGTTTTTAACAAGACTTCATAGTATTCATATGCTTTTAACATGACTTCACATAATTCAGATATTTCAACGTGACTTCATAGTATTCAGATGTTTTCAACATGACTTATTAGTATTCAGATGTGTTTTTAACATGACTTCATAGTATTCAGATGGTTTTTTTTAACATGACTTCATAGTATTCAGATGTTTTCAACATGATGTCATAGTATTCAGATGTCTTCAACATGACTTCATAGTATTCAGATGGTATTTTTAACATGACTTCATAGTATTCAGATGATTTTTTTAACTTGACTTCATAGTATTAAGGTGTTTTCAACCTGACTTCATAGTATTCAGATGTTTCAACGTGACTTCATAGTATTCAGATGTTTTCTACATGACTTATTAGTATTCAGATGTGTTTTTAACATGACTTCATAGTATTCAGATGGTTTTTTTAACATGACTTCATAGTATTCAGATGTTTTTTTGTAACATGACTTCATAGTATTCAGATGTTTCAACATGACTTCATGGTATTCAGATGTTTTTAACATGACGTCATCGTATTCAGATGTTTTTAACATGACGTCATAGGATTCAGATGTTTTCAACATAATTTCATGATATTCAGATGTTTTTTTAACATTACTTCATAGTATTCAGCTCGATTTTTTAACATGACTTCATAGTATTCAGATGTTTTTAACATGCCTTAATAGTACTCAGAAGTTTTCAACCTGACTTCATAGTATTCAGATGTTTTCAACATGATGTCATAGTATGGGCAGGTTTTCAACCTGACTTCATAGTATTCAGATGTTTTCAACATGATGTCATAATATTGACATGTTTTCAACCTGACTTCATAGTATTCAATGTTTTCAACATGATGTCATAGGATTGAGATGTTTCAACATGACTTCATAGTATTCAGATGTTTTATTTTTAAATGACTTCATAGTATTAAGGTGTTTTCAACCTGACTTCATAGTATTCAGATGTTTCAACATGACTTCATAGTATTCAGATGTTTTCAACATGACCTCATGGTATTCAAATGTTTTCAGCATGACTTCATAGTATTCAGATGTTTTATTTTTAAATGACTTCATAGTATTCAGATGTTTTCGACATGACGTCATAGTGTTCAGATGTTGTTTTTTTACATGACTTCATAGTATTCAGATGCTTTTTACATGACTTCATATAATTCAGGTGTTTTTAACATGACTTCATAGTATTCATATGCTTTTAACATGACTTCATATAATTCAGGTGTTTTTAACATGACTTCATAGTATTCAGATGCTTTTAACATGACTTCATATAATTCAGGTGTTTTTAACATGACTTCATAGTATTCAGATGGTTTTTTTTAACATGACTTCATAGTATTCAGATGTTTTCAACATGATGTCATAGTATTCAGATGTCTTCAGCATGACTTCATAGTGTTCAAATGTTTTATTTTTAAATGACTTCATAGTATTCAGATGTTTTCGACATGACGTCATAGTGTTCAGATGTTGTTTTTTTACATGACTTCATAGTATTCAGATGTTTTCGACATGACGTCATAGTGTTCAGATGTTGTTTTTTTACATGACTTCATAGTATTCAGATGCTTTTAACATGACTTCATTTAATTCAGGTGTTTTTAACATGACTTCATAGTATTCAGATGTTTTCTTTAACATGACTTCATAGTATTCAGATGTTTTCAACATGATGTCATAGTATTCAGATGTCTTCAACATGACTTCATAGTATACAGACGTTTTTAAACATGACTTATTAGTATTCAGATGTGTTTTTAACGTGACTTCATAGCATTCAGATGGTTTTTTTAACATGACTTCATAGTATTCAGATGTTTTTTTGTAACATGACTTCATAGTATTCAGATGTTTCAACATTACTTCATGGTATTCAGATGTTTTTAACATGACGTCATCGTATTCAGATGTTTTTAACATGACGTCATAGGATTCAGATGTTTTCAACATAACTTCATGATATTCAGATGTTTTTTTAACATTACTTCATAGTATTCAGCTCGATTTTTTAACATGACTTCATAGTATTCAGATGTTTTTAACATGCCTTAATAGTACTCAGAAGTTTTCAACCTGACTTCATAGTATTCAGATGTTTTCAACATGATGTCATAGTATGGGCATGTTTTCAACCTGACTTCATAGTATTCAGATGTTTTCAACATGATGTCATAGGATTGAGATGTTTCAACATGACTTCATAGTATTCAGATGTTTTATTTTTAAATGACTTCATAGTATTAAGGTGTTTTCAACCTGACTTCATAGTATTCAGATGTTTCAACATGACTTCATAGTATTCAAATGTTTTCAGCATGACTTCATAGTATTCAGATGTTTTATTTTTAAATGACTTCATAGTATTCAGATGTTTTCGACATGACGTCATAATGTTCAGATGTTGTTTTTTTACATGACTTCATAGTATTCAGATGCTTTTAACATGACTTCATATAATTCAGGTGTTTTTAACATGACTTCATAGTATTCAGATGCTTTTAACATGACTTCATATAATTCAGGTGTTTTGAACATGACTTCATAGTATTCAGATGCTTTTAACATGACTTCATAGTATTCAGATGCTTTTAACATGACTTCATATAATTCAGTTGTTTTTAACAAGACTTCATAGTATTCATATGCTTTTAACATGACTTCACATAATTCAGATATTTCAACGTGACTTCATAGTATTCAGATGTTTTCAACATGACTTATTAGTATTCAGATGTGTTTTTAACATGACTTCATAGTATTCAGATGGTTTTTTTTAACATGACTTCATAGTATTCAGATGTTTTCAACATGATGTCATAGTATTCAGATGTCTTCAACATGACTTCATAGTATTCAGATGGTATTTTTAACATGACTTCATAGTATTCAGATGATTTTTTTAACTTGACTTCATAGTATTAAGGTGTTTTCAACCTGACTTCATAGTATTCAGATGTTTCAACGTGACTTCATAGTATTCAGATGTTTTCTACATGACTTATTAGTATTCAGATGTGTTTTTAACATGACTTCATAGTATTCAGATGTTTTCGACATGACGTCATAGTGTTCAGATGTTGTTTTTTTACATGACTTCATAGTATTAAGATGCTTTTAACATGACTTCATATAATTCAGGTGTTTTTAACATGACTTCATAGTATTCAGATGCTTTTAACATGACTTCATATAATTCAGGTGTTTTTAACAAGACTTCATAGTATTCAGATGGTTTTTTTTAACATGACTTCATAGTATTCAGATGTTTTCAACATGATGTCATAGTATTCAGATGTCTTCAACATGACTTCATAGTATTCAGATGGTATTTTTAACATGACTTCATAGTATTCAGATGATTTTTTTAACTTGACTTCATAGTATTAAGGTTTTTTCAACCTGACTTCATAGTATTCAGATGTTTCAACGTGACTTCATAGTATTCAGATGTTTTCAACATGACTTAATAGTATTCAGATGTGTTTTTAACATGACTTCATAGTATTCAGATGGTTTTTTTAACATGACTTCATAGTATTCAGATGTTTTTTTGTAACATGACTTCATAGTATTCAGATGTTTCAACATGACTTCATGGTATTCAGATGTTTTTAACATGACGTCATCGTATTCAGATGTTTTTAACATGACGTCATAGGATTCAGATGTTTTCAACATAACTTCATGATATTCAGATGTTTTTTTAACATTACTTCATAGTATTCAGCTCGATTTTTTAACATGACTTCATAGTATTCAGATGTTTTTAACATGCCTTAATAGTACTCAGAAGTTTTCAACCTGACTTCATAGTATTCAGATGTTTTCAACATGATGTCATAGTATGGGCATGTTTTCAACCTGACTTCATAGTATTCAGATGTTTTCAACATGATGTCATAGGATTGAGATGTTTCAACATGACTTCATAGTATTCAGATGTTTTATTTTTAAATGACTTCATAGTATTAAGGTGTTTTCAACCTGACTTCATAGTATTCAGATGTTTCAACATGACTTCATAGTATTCAAATGTTTTCAGCATGACTTCATAGTATTCAGATGTTTTATTTTTAAATGACTTCATAGTATTCAGATGTTTTCGACATGACGTCATAATGTTCAGATGTTGTTTTTTTACATGACTTCATAGTATTCAGATGCTTTTAACATGACTTCATATAATTCAGGTGTTTTTAACATGACTTCATAGTATTCAGATGCTTTTAACATGACTTCATATAATTCAGGTGTTTTGAACATGACTTCATAGTATTCAGATGCTTTTAACATGACTTCATAGTATTCAGATGCTTTTAACATGACTTCATATAATTCAGTTGTTTTTAACAAGACTTCATAGTATTCATATGCTTTTAACATGACTTCACATAATTCAGATATTTCAACGTGACTTCATAGTATTCAGATGTTTTCAACATGACTTATTAGTATTCAGATGTGTTTTTAACATGACTTCATAGTATTCAGATGGTTTTTTTTAACATGACTTCATAGTATTCAGATGTTTTCAACATGATGTCATAGTATTCAGATGTCTTCAACATGACTTCATAGTATTCAGATGGTATTTTTAACATGACTTCATAGTATTCAGATGATTTTTTTAACTTGACTTCATAGTATTAAGGTGTTTTCAACCTGACTTCATAGTATTCAGATGTTTCAACGTGACTTCATAGTATTCAGATGTTTTCTACATGACTTATTAGTATTCAGATGTGTTTTTAACATGACTTCATAGTATTCAGATGGTTTTTTTAACATGACTTCATAGTATTCAGATGTTTTTTTGTAACATGACTTCATAGTATTCAGATGTTTCAACATGACTTCATGGTATTCAGATGTTTTTAACATGACGTCATCGTATTCAGATGTTTTTAACATGACGTCATAGGATTCAGATGTTTTCAACATAATTTCATGATATTCAGATGTTTTTTTAACATTACTTCATAGTATTCAGCTCGATTTTTTAACATGACTTCATAGTATTCAGATGTTTTTAACATGCCTTAATAGTACTCAGAAGTTTTCAACCTGACTTCATAGTATTCAGATGTTTTCAACATGATGTCATAGTATGGGCAGGTTTTCAACCTGACTTCATAGTATTCAGATGTTTTCAACATGATGTCATAATATTGACATGTTTTCAACCTGACTTCATAGTATTCAATGTTTTCAACATGATGTCATAGGATTGAGATGTTTCAACATGACTTCATAGTATTCAGATGTTTTATTTTTAAATGACTTCATAGTATTAAGGTGTTTTCAACCTGACTTCATAGTATTCAGATGTTTCAACATGACTTCATAGTATTCAGATGTTTTCAACATGACCTCATGGTATTCAAATGTTTTCAGCATGACTTCATAGTATTCAGATGTTTTATTTTTAAATGACTTCATAGTATTCAGATGTTTTCGACATGACGTCATAGTGTTCAGATGTTGTTTTTTTACATGACTTCATAGTATTCAGATGCTTTTTACATGACTTCATATAATTCAGGTGTTTTTAACATGACTTCATAGTATTCATATGCTTTTAACATGACTTCATATAATTCAGGTGTTTTTAACATGACTTCATAGTATTCAGATGCTTTTAACATGACTTCATATAATTCAGGTGTTTTTAACATGACTTCATAGTATTCAGATGGTTTTTTTTAACATGACTTCATAGTATTCAGATGTTTTCAACATGATGTCATAGTATTCAGATGTCTTCAGCATGACTTCATAGTGTTCAAATGTTTTATTTTTAAATGACTTCATAGTATTCAGATGTTTTCGACATGACGTCATAGTGTTCAGATGTTGTTTTTTTACATGACTTCATAGTATTCAGATGTTTTCGACATGACGTCATAGTGTTCAGATGTTGTTTTTTTACATGACTTCATAGTATTCAGATGCTTTTAACATGACTTCATTTAATTCAGGTGTTTTTAACATGACTTCATAGTATTCAGATGTTTTCTTTAACATGACTTCATAGTATTCAGATGTTTTCAACATGATGTCATAGTATTCAGATGTCTTCAACATGACTTCATAGTATACAGACGTTTTTAAACATGACTTATTAGTATTCAGATGTGTTTTTAACGTGACTTCATAGCATTCAGATGGTTTTTTTAACATGACTTCATAGTATTCAGATGTTTTTTTGTAACATGACTTCATAGTATTCAGATGTTTCAACATTACTTCATGGTATTCAGATGTTTTTAACATGACGTCATCGTATTCAGATGTTTTTAACATGACGTCATAGGATTCAGATGTTTTCAACATAACTTCATGATATTCAGATGTTTTTTTAACATTACTTCATAGTATTCAGCTCGATTTTTTAACATGACTTCATAGTATTCAGATGTTTTTAACATGCCTTAATAGTACTCAGAAGTTTTCAACCTGACTTCATAGTATTCAGATGTTTTCAACATGATGTCATAGTATGGGCATGTTTTCAACCTGACTTCATAGTATTCAGATGTTTTCAACATGATGTCATAGGATTGAGATGTTTCAACATGACTTCATAGTATTCAGATGTTTTATTTTTAAATGACTTCATAGTATTAAGGTGTTTTCAACCTGACTTCATAGTATTCAGATGTTTCAACATGACTTCATAGTATTCAAATGTTTTCAGCATGACTTCATAGTATTCAGATGTTTTATTTTTAAATGACTTCATAGTATTCAGATGTTTTCGACATGACGTCATAATGTTCAGATGTTGTTTTTTTACATGACTTCATAGTATTCAGATGCTTTTAACATGACTTCATATAATTCAGGTGTTTTTAACATGACTTCATAGTATTCAGATGCTTTTAACATGACTTCATATAATTCAGGTGTTTTGAACATGACTTCATAGTATTCAGATGCTTTTAACATGACTTCATAGTATTCAGATGCTTTTAACATGACTTCATATAATTCAGTTGTTTTTAACAAGACTTCATAGTATTCATATGCTTTTAACATGACTTCACATAATTCAGATATTTCAACGTGACTTCATAGTATTCAGATGTTTTCAACATGACTTATTAGTATTCAGATGTGTTTTTAACATGACTTCATAGTATTCAGATGGTTTTTTTTAACATGACTTCATAGTATTCAGATGTTTTCAACATGATGTCATAGTATTCAGATGTCTTCAACATGACTTCATAGTATTCAGATGGTATTTTTAACATGACTTCATAGTATTCAGATGATTTTTTTAACTTGACTTCATAGTATTAAGGTGTTTTCAACCTGACTTCATAGTATTCAGATGTTTCAACGTGACTTCATAGTATTCAGATGTTTTCTACATGACTTATTAGTATTCAGATGTGTTTTTAACATGACTTCATAGTATTCAGATGGTTTTTTTAACATGACTTCATAGTATTCAGATGTTTTTTTGTAACATGACTTCATAGTATTCAGATGTTTCAACATGACTTCATGGTATTCAGATGTTTTTAACATGACGTCATCGTATTCAGATGTTTTTAACATGACGTCATAGGATTCAGATGTTTTCAACATAATTTCATGATATTCAGATGTTTTTTTAACATTACTTCATAGTATTCAGCTCGATTTTTTAACATGACTTCATAGTATTCAGATGTTTTTAACATGCCTTAATAGTACTCAGAAGTTTTCAACCTGACATCATAGTATTCAGATGTTTTCAACATGATGTCATAGTATTGACATGTTTTCAACCTGACTTCATAGTATTCAATGTTTTCAACATAATGTCATAGGATTGAGATGTTTCAACATGACTTCATAGTATTCAGATGTTTTATTTTTAAATGACTTCATAGTATTAAGGTGTTTTCAACCTGACTTCATAGTATTCAGATGTTTCAACATGACTTCATAGTATTCAGATGTTTTCAACATGACCTCATGGTATTCAAATGTTTTCAGCATGACTTCATAGTATTCAGATGTTTTATTTTTAAATGACTTCATAGTATTCAGATGTTTTCGACATGACGTCATAGTGTTCATATGTTGTTTTTTTACATGACTTCATAGTATTCAGATGCTTTTTACATGACTTCATATAATTCAGGTGTTTTTAACATGACTTCATAGTATTCATATGCTTTTAACATGACTTCATATAATTCAGGTGTTTTTAACATGACTTCATAGTATTCAGATGCTTTTAACATGACTTCATATAATTCAGGTGTTTTTAACATGACTTCATAGTATTCAGATGGTTTTTTTTAACATGACTTCATAGTATTCAGATGTTTTCAACATGATGTCATAGTATTCAGATGTCTTCAGCATGACTTCATAGTGTTCAAATGTTTTATTCTTAAATGACTTCATAGTATTCAGATGTTTTCGACATGACGTCATAGTGTTCAGATGTTGTTTTTTTACATGACTTCATAGTATTCAGATGTTTTCGACATGACGTCATAGTGTTCAGATGTTGTTTTTTTACATGACTTCATAGTATTCAGATGCTTTTAACATGACTTCATTTAATTCAGGTGTTTTTAACATGACTTCATAGTATTCAGATGTTTTCTTTAACATGACTTCATAGTATTCAGATGTTTTCAACATGATGTCATAGTATTCAGATGTCTTCAACATGACTTCATAGTATACAGACGTTTTTAAACATGACTTCATAGTATTCAGATGGTTTTTTTAACATTACTTCATAGTATTCACCTCGTTTTTTTAACATGACTTCATAGTATTCAGATGTTTTTAACATGCCTTAATAGTATTCAGAAGTTTTCAACCTGACTTCATAGTATTCAGATGTTTTCAACATGATGTCATAGTATTGACATGTTTTCAACCTGACTTCATAGTATTCAATGTTTTCAACATGATGTCATAGTATTGAGATGTTTCAACATGACTTCATAGTATTCAGATGTTTTCAACATGACCTCATGGTATACAAATGTTTTCAGCATGACTTCATAGTATTCAGATGTTTTATTTTTAAATGACTTCATAGTATTCAGATGTTTTCGACATGACGTCATAGTGTTCAGATGTTGTTTTTTTACATGACTTCATAGTATTAAGATGCTTTTAACATGACTTCATATAATTCAGGTGTTTTTAACATGACTTCATAGTATTCAGATGCTTTTAACATGACTTCATATAATTCAGGTGTTTTTAACAAGACTTCATAGTATTCAGATGGTTTTTTTTAACATGACTTCATAGTATTCAGATGTTTTCAACATGATGTCATAGTATTCAGATGTCTTCAACATGATGTCATAGTATTCAGATGGTATTTTTAACATGACTTCATAGTATTCAGATGATTTTTTTAACTTGACTTCATAGTATTAAGGTGTTTTCAACCTGACTTCATAGTATTCAGATGTTTCAACGTGACTTCATAGTATTCAGATGTTTTCAACATGACTTAATAGTATTCAGATGTGTTTTTAACATGACTTCATAGTATTCAGATGGTTTTTTTAACATGACTTCATAGTATTCAGATGTTTTTTTGTAACATGACTTCATAGTATTCAGATGTTTCAACATGACTTCATGGTATTCAGATGTTTTTAACATGACGTCATCGTATTCAGATGTTTTTAACATGACGTCATAGGATTCAGATGTTTTCAACATAACTTCATGATATTCAGATGTTTTTTTAACATTACTTCATAGTATTCAGCTCGATTTTTTAACATGACTTCATAGTATTCAGATGTTTTTAACATGCCTTAATAGTACTCAGAAGTTTTCAACCTGACTTCATAGTATTCAGATGTTTTCAACATGATGTCATAGTATGGGCATGTTTTCAACCTGACTTCATAGTATTCAGATGTTTTCAACATGATGTCATAGGATTGAGATGTTTCAACATGACTTCATAGTATTCAGATGTTTTATTTTTAAATGACTTCATAGTATTAAGGTGTTTTCAACCTGACTTCATAGTATTCAGATGTTTCAACATGACTTCATAGTATTCAAATGTTTTCAGCATGACTTCATAGTATTCAGATGTTTTATTTTTAAATGACTTCATAGTATTCAGATGTTTTCGACATGACGTCATAGTGTTCAGATGTTGTTTTTTTACATGACTTCATAGTATTCAGATGTTTTCGACATGACGTCATAGTGTTCAGATGTTGTTTTTTTACATGACTTCATAGTATTCAGATGCTTTTAACATGACTTCATTTAATTCAGGTGTTTTTAACATGACTTCATAGTATTCAGATGTTTTCTTTAACATGACTTCATAGTATTCAGATGTTTTCAACATGATGTCATAGTATTCAGATGTCTTCAACATGACTTCATAGTATACAGACGTTTTTAAACATGACTTCATAGTATTCAGATGGTTTTTTTAACATTACTTCATAGTATTCACCTCGTTTTTTTAACATGACTTCATAGTATTCAGATGTTTTTAACATGCCTTAATAGTATTCAGAAGTTTTCAACCTGACTTCATAGTATTCAGATGTTTTCAACATGATGTCATAGTATTGACATGTTTTCAACCTGACTTCATAGTATTCAATGTTTTCAACATGATGTCATAGTATTGAGATGTTTCAACATGACTTCATAGTATTCAGATGTTTTCAACATGACCTCATGGTATACAAATGTTTTCAGCATGACTTCATAGTATTCAGATGTTTTATTTTTAAATGACTTCATAGTATTCAGATGTTTTCGACATGACGTCATAGTGTTCAGATGTTGTTTTTTTACATGACTTCATAGTATTAAGATGCTTTTAACATGACTTCATATAATTCAGGTGTTTTTAACATGACTTCATAGTATTCAGATGCTTTTAACATGACTTCATATAATTCAGGTGTTTTTAACAAGACTTCATAGTATTCAGATGGTTTTTTTTAACATGACTTCATAGTATTCAGATGTTTTCAACATGATGTCATAGTATTCAGATGTCTTCAACATGACTTCATAGTATTCAGATGGTATTTTTAACATGACTTCATAGTATTCAGATGATTTTTTTAACTTGACTTCATAGTATTAAGGTGTTTTCAACCTGACTTCATAGTATTCAGATGTTTCAACGTGACTTCATAGTATTCAGATGTTTTCAACATGACTTAATAGTATTCAGATGTGTTTTTAACATGACTTCATAGTATTCAGATGGTTTTTTTAACATGACTTCATAGTATTCAGATGTTTTTTTGTAACATGACTTCATAGTATTCAGATGTTTCAACATGACTTCATGGTATTCAGATGTTTTTAACATGACGTCATCGTATTCAGATGTTTTTAACATGACGTCATAGGATTCAGATGTTTTCAACATAACTTCATGATATTCAGATGTTTTTTTAACATTACTTCATAGTATTCAGCTCGATTTTTTAACATGACTTCATAGTATTCAGATGTTTTTAACATGCCTTAATAGTACTCAGAAGTTTTCAACCTGACTTCATAGTATTCAGATGTTTTCAACATGATGTCATAGTATGGGCATGTTTTCAACCTGACTTCATAGTATTCAGATGTTTTCAACATGATGTCATAGGATTGAGATGTTTCAACATGACTTCATAGTATTCAGATGTTTTATTTTTAAATGACTTCATAGTATTAAGGTGTTTTCAACCTGACTTCATAGTATTCAGATGTTTCAACATGACTTCATAGTATTCAAATGTTTTCAGCATGACTTCATAGTATTCAGATGTTTTATTTTTAAATGACTTCATAGTATTCAGATGTTTTCGACATGACGTCATAATGTTCAGATGTTGTTTTTTTACATGACTTCATAGTATTCAGATGCTTTTAACATGACTTCATATAATTCAGGTGTTTTTAACATGACTTCATAGTATTCAGATGCTTTTAACATGACTTCATATAATTCAGGTGTTTTGAACATGACTTCATAGTATTCAGATGCTTTTAACATGACTTCATAGTATTCAGATGCTTTTAACATGACTTCATATAATTCAGTTGTTTTTAACAAGACTTCATAGTATTCATATGCTTTTAATATGACTTCACATAATTCAGATATTTCAACGTGACTTCATAGTATTCAGATGTTTTCAACATGACTTATTAGTATTCAGATGTGTTTTTAACATGACTTCATAGTATTCAGATGGTTTTTTTTAACATGACTTCATAGTATTCAGATGTTTTCAACATGATGTCATAGTATTCAGATGTCTTCAACATGACTTCATAGTATTCAGATGGTATTTTAACATGACTTCATAGTATTCAGATGATTTTTTTAACTTGACTTCATAGTATTAAGGTGTTTTCAACCTGACTTCATAGTATTCAGATGTTTCAACGTGACTTCATAGTATTCAGATGTTTTCTACATGACTTATTAGTATTCAGATGTGTTTTTAACATGACTTCATAGTATTCAGATGGTTTTTTTAACATGACTTCATAGTATTCAGATGTTTTTTTGTAACATGACTTCATAGTATTCAGATGTTTCAACATGACTTCATGGTATTCAGATGTTTTTAACATGACGTCATCGTATTCAGATGTTTTTAACATGACGTCATAGGATTCAGATGTTTTCAACATAATTTCATGATATTCAGATGTTTTTTAACATTACTTCATAGTATTCAGCTCGATTTTTTAACATGACTTCATAGTATTCAGATGTTTTTAACATGCCTTAATAGTACTCAGAAGTTTTCAACCTGACTTCATAGTATTCAGATGTTTTCAACATGATGTCATAGTATGGGCATGTTTTCAACCTGACTTCATAGCATTCAGATGTTTTCAACATGATGTCATAATATTGACATGTTTTCAACCTGACTTCATAGTATTCAATGTTTTCAACATGATGTCATAGGATTGAGATGTTTCAACATGACTTCATAGTATTCAGATGTTTTATTTTTAAATGACTTCATAGTATTAAGGTGTTTTCAACCTGACTTCATAGTATTCAGATGTTTCAACATGACTTCATAGTATTCAAATGTTTTCAGCATGACTTCATAGTATTCAGATGTTTTATTTTTAAATGACTTCATAGTATTCAGATGTTTTCGACATGACGTCATAATGTTCAGATGATGTTTTTTTACATGACTTCATAGTATTCAGATGCTTTTAACATGACTTCATATAATTCAGGTGTTTTGAACATGACTTCATAGTATTCAGATGCTTTTAACATGACTTCATATAATTCAGGTGTTTTGAACATGACTTCATAGTATTCAGATGCTTTTAACATGACTTCATAGTATTTAGATGCTTTTAACATGACTTCATATAATTCAGGTGTTTTGAACATGACTTCATAGTATTCAGATGCTTTTAACATGACTTCATAGTATTCAGATGCTTTTAACCTGACTTCATATAATTCAGTTGTTTTTAACAAGACTTCATAGTATTCATATGCTTTTAACATGACTTCACATAATTCAGATGTTTCAACGTGACTTCATAGTATTCAGATGTTTTCAACATGACTTATTAGTATTCAGATGTGTTTTTAACATGACTTCATAGTATTCAGATGGTTTTTATAACATGACTTCATAGTATTCAGATGTTTTTTTGTAACATGACTTCATAGTATTCAGATGTTTCAACATGACTTCATGGTATTCAGATGTTTTTAACATGACGTCATCATATTCAGATGTTTTTAACATGACGTCATAGGATTCAGATGTTTTCAACATAACTTCATGATATTCAGATGTTTTTTTAACATTACTTCATAGTATTCAGCTCGATTTTTTAACATGACGTCATAGTATTCAGATGTTTTTAACATGCCTTAATAGTATTCAGAAGTTTTCAACCTGACTTCATAGTATTCAGATGTTTTCAACATGATGTCATAATATTGACATGTTTTCAACCTGACTTCATAGTATTCAATGTTTTCAACATGATGTCATAGTATTGAGATGTTTCAACATGACTTCATAGTATTCAGATGTTTTCAACATGACCTCATGGTATTCAAATGTTTTCAGCATGACTTCATAGTATTCAGATGTTTTATTTTTAAATGACTTCATAGTATTCAGATGTTTTCGACATGACGTCATAGTGTTCAGATGTTGTTTTTTTACATGACTTCATAGTATTGAGATGTTTCAACATGACTTCATAGTATTCAGATGTTTTATTTTTAAATGACTTCATAGTATTAAGGTGTTTTCAACCTGACTTCATAGTATTCAGATGTTTCAACATGACTTCATAGTATTCAAATGTTTTCAGGATGACTTCATAGTATTCAGATGGTTTATTTTTAAATGACTTCATAGTATTCAGATGTTTTCGACATGACGTCATAATGTTCAGATGTTGTTTTTTTACATGACTTCATAGTATTCAGATGCTTTTAACATGACTTCATATAATTCAGGTGTTTTTAACATGACTTCATAGTATTCAGATGCTTTTAACATGACTTCATATAATTCAGGTGTTTTGAAAATGACTTCATAGTATTCAGATGCTTTTAACATGACTTCATATAATTCAGGTGTTTTTAACATGACTTCATAGTATTCAGATGTGTTTTTAACATGACTTCATAGTATTCACATGGTATTTTTAACATGACTTCATAGTATTCAGATGTTTTTTTGTAACATGACTTCATAGTATTCAGATGTTTCAACATGACTTCATAGTATTCAGATGCTTTTAACATGACTTCATATAATTCAGTTGTTTTTAACAAGACTTCATAGTATTCATATGCTTTTAACATGACTTCACATAATTCAGATATTTCAACGTGACTTCATAGTATTCAGATGTTTTCAACATGACTTATTAGTATTCAGATGTGTTTTTAACATGACTTCATAGTATTCAGATGGTTTTTTTTAACATGACTTCATAGTATTCAGATGTTTTCAACATGATGTCATAGTATTCAGATGTCTTCAACATGACTTCATAGTATTCAGATGGTATTTTTAACATGACTTCATAGTATTCAGATGATTTTTTTAACTTGACTTCATAGTATTAAGGTGTTTTCAACCTGACTTCATAGTATTCAGATGTTTCAACGTGACTTCATAGTATTCAGATGTTTTCAACATGACTTATTAGTATTCAGATGTGTTTTTAACATGACTTCATAGTATTCAATGGTTTTTTTAACATGACTTCATAGTATTCAGATGTTTTTTTGTAACATGACTTCATAGTATTCAGATGTTTCAACATGACTTCATGGTATTCAGATGTTTTTAACATGACGTCACAGTATTCAGATGTTTTTAACATGACGTCATAGGATTCAGATGTTTTCAACATAACTTCATGATATTCAGATGTTTTTTTAACATTACTTCATAGTATTCAGCTCGATTTTTTAACATGACTTCATAGTATTCAGATGTTTTTAACATGCCTTAATAGTACTCAGAAGTTTTCAACCTGACTTCATAGTATTCAGATGTTTTCAACATGATGTCATAGTATGGGCATGTTTTCAACCTGACTTCATAGTATTCAGATGTTTTCAACATGATGTCATAATATTGACATGTTTTCAACCTGACTTCATAGTATTCAATGTTTTCAACATGATGTCATAGGATTGAGATGTTTCAACATGACTTCATAGTATTCAGATGTTTCAACATGACTTCATAGTATTCAAATGTTTTCAGCATGACTTCATAGTATTCAGATGTTTTATTTTTAAATGACTTCATAGTATTCAGATGTTTTCGACATGACGTCATAATGTTCAGATGTTGTTTTTTTACATGACTTCATAGTATTCAGATGCTTTTAACATGACTTCATATAATTCAGGTGTTTTTAACATGACTTCATAGTATTCAGATGCTTTTAACATGACTTCATATAATTCAGGTGTTTTGAACATGACTTCATAGTATTCAGATGCTTTTAACATGACTTCATAGTATTCAGATGCTTTTAACATGACTTCATATAATTCAGTTGTTTTTAACAAGACTTCATAGTATTCATATGCTTTTAACATGACTTCACATAATTCAGATGTTTCAACGTGACTTCATAGTATTCAAACGTTTTTCAACATGACTTATTAGTATTCAGATGTGTTTTTAACATGACTTCATAGTATTCAGATGGTTTTTATAACATGACTTCATAGTATTCAGATGTTTTTTTGTAACATGACTTCATAGTATTCAGATGTTTCAACATGACTTCATGGTATTCAAATGTTTTTAACATGTCGTCATCGTATTCAGATGTTTTTAACATGACGTCATAGGATTCAGAAGTTTTCAACATAACTTCATGATATTCAGATGTTTTTTTAACATTACTTCATGGTATTCAGCTCGATTTTTTAACATGACGTCATAGTATTCAGATGTTTTTAACATGCCTTAATAGTATTCAGAAGTTTTCAACCTGACTTCATAGTATTCAGATGTTTTCAACATGATGTCATAATATTGACATGTTTTCAACCTGACTTCATAGTATTCAATGTTTTCAACATGATGTCATAGTATTGAGATTTTTCAACATGACTTCATAGTATTCAGATGTTTTCAACATGACCTCATGGTATTCAAATGTTTTCAGCATGACTTCATAGTATTCAGATGTTTTATTTTTAAATGACTTCATAGTATTCAGATGTTTTCGACATGACGTCATAGTGTTCAGATGTTGTTTTTTTACATGACTTCATAGTATTCAGATGCTTTTTACATGAGTTCATATAATTCAGGTGTTTTTAACAAGACTTCATAGTATTCAGATGGGTTTTTTTAACATGACTTCATAGTATTCAGATGTTTTCAACATGATGTCATAGTATTCAGATGTTTTCAACATGACTTCATAGTATACAGACGTTTTTTAACATGACTTCATAGTACTCAGATGATTTTTTTAACTTGACTTCATAGTATTAAGGTGTTTTCAACCTGACTTCATAGTATTCAGATGTTTCAACGTGACTTCATAGTATTCAGATGTTTTCAACATGACTTATTAGTATTCAGATGTGTTTTTAACATGACTTCATAGTATTCAGATGGTTTTTTTAACATGACTTCATAGTATTCAGATGGTTTTTTGTAACATGACTTCATAGTATTCAGATGTTTCAACATGACTTCATGGTATTCAGATGTTTTTAACATGACGTCATCGTATTCAGATGTTTTTAACATGACGTCATAGGATTCAGATGTTTTCAACATAACTTCATGATATTCAGATGTTTTTTTAACATTACTTCATAGTATTCAGCTCGATTTTTTTAACATGAATTCATAGTATTCAGATGTTTTCAACATGACTTCATAGTATTCAAATGTTTTCAGCATGACTTCATAGTATTCAGATGTTGTTTTTTTACATGACTTCATAGCATTCAGATGCTTTTAACATGACTTCATATAATTCAGGTGTTTTTAACATGACTTCATAGTATCCAGATGCTTTTAACATGACTTCATATAATTCAGGTGTTTTTAACATGACTTCATAGTATTCAGATGCTTTTAACATGACTTCATATAATTCAGGTGTTTTTAACATGACTTCATAGTATTCAGATGGTTTTTTTTAACATGACTTCATAGTATTCAGATGTTTTCAACATGATGTCAGAGTATTCAGATGTCTTCAACATGACTTCATAGTGTTCAAATGTTTTCAGCATGACTTCATAGTATTCAGATGTTTTATTTTTAAATGACTTCATAGTATTCAGATGTTTTCGACATGACGTCATAGTGTTCAGATGTTGTTTTTTTACATGACTTCATAGTATTCAGATGTTTTCGACATGACGTCATAGTGTTCAGATGTTGTTTTTTTACATGACTTCATAGTATTCAGATGCTTTTAACTTGACTTCATATAATTCAGGTGTTTTTAACAAGACTTCATAGTATTCAGATGCTTTTAACATGACTTCATATAATTCAGGTGTTTTTAACATGACTTCATAGTATTCAGATGTTTTCTTTAGCATGACTTCTTAGTATTCAGATGTTTTCAACATGATGTCATAGTATTCAGATGTCTTCAACATGACTTCATAGTATACAGACGTTTTTAAACATGACTTATTAGTATTCAGATGTGTTTTTAACATGACTTCATAGTATTCAGATGGTTTTTTTAACATTACTTCATAGTATTCAGCTCGTTTTTTTAACATGACTTCATAGTATTCAGATGTTTTTAACATGCCTTAATAGTATTCAGAAGTTTTCAACCTGACTTCATAGTATTCAGATGTTTTCAACATGATGTCATAATATTGACATGTTTTCAACCTGACTTCATAGTATTCAATGTTTTCAACATGATGTCATAGTATTGAGATGTTTCAACATGACTTCATAGTATTCAGATGTTTCAACATGACCTCATGGTATTCAAATGTTTTCAGCATGACTTCATAGTATTCAGATGTTTTCAACATGATGTCATAATATTGACATGTTTTCAACCTGACTTCATATTATTCAATGTTTTCAACATGATGTCATAGTATTGAGATGTTTCAACATGACTTCATAGTATTCAGATGTTTTATTTTTAAATGACTTCATAGTATTAAGGTGTTTTCAACCTGACTTCATAGTATTCAGATGTTTCAACATGACTTCATAGTATTCAAATGTTTTCAGGATGACTTCATAGTATTCAGATGGTTTATTTTTAAATGACTTCATAGTATTCAGATGTTTTCGACATGACGTCATAATGTTCAGATGTTGTTTTTTTACATGACTTCATAGTATTCAGATGCTTTTAACATGACTTCATATAATTCAGGTGTTTTTAACATGACTTCATAGTATTCAGATGCTTTTAACATGACTTCATATAATTCAGGTGTTTTGAAAATGACTTCATAGTATTCAGATGCTTTTAACATGACTTCATATAATTCAGGTGTTTTTAACATGACTTCATAGTATTCAGATGTGTTTTTAACATGACTTCATAGTATTCACATGGTATTTTTAACATGACTTCATAGTATTCAGATGTTTTTTTGTAACATGACTTCATAGTATTCAGATGTTTCAACATGACTTCATAGTATTCAGATGCTTTTAACATGACTTCATATAATTCAGTTGTTTTTAACAAGACTTCATAGTATTCATATGCTTTTAACATGACTTCACATAATTCAGATATTTCAACGTGACTTCATAGTATTCAGATGTTTTCAACATGACTTATTAGTATTCAGATGTGTTTTTAACATGACTTCATAGTATTCAGATGGTTTTTTTTAACATGACTTCATAGTATTCAGATGTTTTCAACATGATGTCATAGTATTCAGATGTCTTCAACATGACTTCATAGTATTCAGATGGTATTTTTAACATGACTTCATAGTATTCAGATGATTTTTTTAACTTGACTTCATAGTATTAAGGTGTTTTCAACCTGACTTCATAGTATTCAGATGTTTCAACGTGACTTCATAGTATTCAGATGTTTTCAACATGACTTATTAGTATTCAGATGTGTTTTTAACATGACTTCATAGTATTCAGATGGTTTTTTTAACATGACTTCATAGTATTCAGATGTTTTTTTGTAACATGACTTCATAGTATTCAGATGTTTCAACATGACTTCATGGTATTCAGATGTTTTTAACATGACGTCACAGTATTCAGATGTTTTTAACAAGACGTCATAGGATTCAGATGTTTTCAACATAACTTCATGATATTCAGATGTTTTTTTAACATTACTTCATAGTATTCAGCTCGATTTTTTAACATGACTTCATAGTATTCAGATGTTTTTAACATGCCTTAATAGTACTCAGAAGTTTTCAACCTGACTTCATAGTATTCAGATGTTTTCAACATGATGTCATAGTATGGGCATGTTTTCAACCTGACTTCATAGTATTCAGATGTTTTCAACATGATGTCATAATATTGACATGTTTTCAACCTGACTTCATAGTATTCAATGTTTTCAACATGATGTCATAGGATTGAGATGTTTCAACATGACTTCATAGTATTCAGATGTTTCAACATGACTTCATAGTATTCAAATGTTTTCAGCATGACTTCATAGTATTCAGATGTTTTATTTTTAAATGACTTCATAGTATTCAGATGTTTTCGACATGACGTCATAATGTTCAGATGTTGTTTTTTTACATGACTTCATAGTATTCAGATGCTTTTAACATGACTTCATATAATTCAGGTGTTTTTAACATGACTTCATAGTATTCAGATGCTTTTAACATGACTTCATATAATTCAGGTGTTTTGAACATGACTTCATAGTATTCAGATGCTTTTAACATGACTTCATAGTATTCAGATGCTTTTAACATGACTTCATATAATTCAGTTGTTTTTAACAAGACTTCATAGTATTCATATGCTTTTAACATGACTTCACATAATTCAGATGTTTCAACGTGACTTCATAGTATTCAGACGTTTTTCAACATGACTTATTAGTATTCAGATGTGTTTTTAACATGACTTCATAGTATTCAGATGGTTTTTATAACATGACTTCATAGTATTCAGATGTTTTTTTGTAACATGACTTCATAGTATTCAGATGTTTCAACATGACTTCATGGTATTCAGATGTTTTTAACATGACGTCATCGTATTCAGATGTTTTTAACATGACGTCATAGGATTCAGATGTTTTCAACATAACTTCATGATATTCAGATGTTTTTTTAACATTACTTCATGGTATTCAGCTCGATTTTTTAACATGACGTCATAGTATTCAGATGTTTTTAACATGCCTTAATAGTATTCAGAAGTTTTCAACCTGACTTCATAGTATTCAGATGTTTTCAACATGATGTCATAATATTGACATGTTTTCAACCTGACTTCATAGTATTCAATGTTTTCAACATGATGTCATAGTATTGAGATGTTTCAACATGACTTCATAGTATTCAGATGTTTTCAACATGACCTCATGGTATTCAAATGTTTTCAGCATGACTTCATAGTATTCAGATGTTTTATTTTTAAATGACTTCATAGTATTCAGATGTTTTCGACATGACGTCATAGTGTTCAGATGTTGTTTTTTTACATGACTTCATAGTATTCAGATGCTTTTTACATGAGTTCATATAATTCAGGTGTTTTTAACATGACTTCATAGTATTCATATGCTTTTAACATGACTTCATATAATTCAGGTGTTTTTAACATGACTTCATAGTATTCAGATGCTTTTAACATGACTTCATATAATTCAGGTGTTTTTAACAAGACTTCATAGTATTCAGATGGGTTTTTTTGACATGACTTCATAGTATTCAGATGTTTTCAACATGATGTCATAGTATTCAGATGTTTTCAACATGACTTCATAGTATACAGACGTTTTTTAACATGACTTCATAGTACTCAGATGATTTTTTTAACTTGACTTCATAGTATTAAGGTGTTTTCAACCTGACTTCATAGTATTCAGATGTTTCAACGTGACTTCATAGTATTCAGATGTTTTCAACATGACTTATTAGTATTCAGATGTGTTTTTAACATGACTTCATAGTATTCAGATGGTTTTTTTAACATGACTTCATAGTATTCAGATGGTTTTTTGTAACATGACTTCATAGTATTCAGATGTTTCAACATGACTTCATGGTATTCAGATGTTTTTAACATGACGTCATCGTATTCAGATGTTTTTAACATGACGTCATAGGATTCAGATGTTTTCAACATAACTTCATGATATTCAGATGTTTTTTTAACATTACTTCATAGTATTCAGCTCGATTTTTTTAACATGAATTCATAGTATTCAGATGTTTTCAACATGACTTCATAGTATTCAAATGTTTTCAGCATGACTTCATAGTATTCAGATGTTGTTTTTTACATGACTTCATAGCATTCAGATGCTTTTAACATGACTTCATATAATTCAGGTTTTTTTAACATGACTACATAGTATCCAGATGCTTTTAACATGACTTCATATAATTCAGGTGTTTTTAACATGACTTCATAGTATTCAGATGCTTTTAACATGACTTCATATAATTCAGGTGTTTTTAACATGACTTCATAGTATTCAGATGGTTTTTTTTAACATGACTTCATAGTATTCAGATGTTTTCAACATAATGTCAGAGTATTCAGATGTCTTCAGCATGACTTCATAGTGTTCAAATGTTTTCAGCATGACTTCATAGTATTCAGATGTTTTATTTTTAAATGACTTCATAGTATTCAGATGTTTTCGACATGACGTCATAGTGTTCAGATGTTGTTTTTTTACATGACTTCATAGTATTCAGATGTTTTCGACATGACGTCATAGTGTTCAGATGTTGTTTTTTTACATGACTTCATAGTATTCAGATGCTTTTAACTTGACTTCATATAATTCAGGTGTTTTTAACAAGACTTCATAGTATTCAGATGCTTTTAACATGACTTCATATAATTCAGGTGTTTTTAACATGACTTCATAGTATTCAGATGTTTTCTTTAGCATGACTTCTTAGTATTCAGATGTTTTCAACATGATGTCATAGTATTCAGATGTCTTCAACATGACTTCATAGTATACAGACGTTTTTAAACATGACTTATTAGTATTCAGATGTGTTTTTAACATGACTTCATAGTATTCAGATGGTTTTTTTAACATTACTTCATAGTATTCAGCTCGTTTTTTTAACATGACTTCATAGTATTCAGATGTTTTTAACATGCCTTAATAGTATTCAGAAGTTTTCAACCTGACTTCATAGTATTCAGATGTTTTCAACATGTTGTCATAGTATTGGCATGTTTTCAACCTGACTTCATAGTATTCAGATGTTTTCAACATGATGTCATAATATTGACATGTTTTCAACCTGACTTCATAGTATTCAATGTTTTCAACATGATGTCATAGTATTGAGATGTTTCAACATGACTTCATAGTATTCAGATGTTTTCAACATGACCTCATGGTATTCAAATGTTTTCAGCATGATGTCATAGGATTGAGATGTTTCAACATGACTTCATAGTATTCAGATGTTTTATTTTTAAATGACTTCATAGTATTAAGGTGTTTTCAACCTGACTTCATAGTATTCAGATGTTTCAACATGACTTCATAGTATTCAAATGTTTTCAGCATGACTTCATAGTATTCAGATGTTTTATTTTTAAATGACTTCATAGTATTCAGATGTTTTCGACATGACGTCATAATGTTCAGATGTTGTTTTTTTACATGACTTCATAGTATTCAGATGCTTTTAACATGACTTCATATAATTCAGATGTGTTTTTAACATGACTTCATAGTATTCAGATGCTTTTAACATGACTTCATATAATTCAGGTGTTTTGAACATGACTTCATAGTATTCAGATGCTTTTAACATGACTTCATAGTATTCAGATGCTTTTAACATGACTTCATATAATTCAGTTGTTTTTAACAAGACTTCATAGTATTCATATGCTTTTAACATGACTTCACATAATTCAGATATTTCAACGTGACTTCATAGTATTCAGATGTTTTCAACATGACTTATTAGTATTCAGATGTGTTTTTAACATGACTTCATAGTATTCAGATGGTTTTTTTTAACATGACTTCATAGTATTCAGATGTTTTCAACATGATGTCATAGTATTCAGATGTCTTCAACATGACTTCATAGTATTCAGATGGTATTTTTAACATGACTTCATAGTATTCAGATGATTTTTTTAACTTGACTTCATAGTATTAAGGTGTTTTCAACCTGACTTCATAGTATTCAGATGTTTCAACGTGACTTCATAGTATTCAGATGTTTTCAACATGACTTATTAGTATTCAGATGTGTTTTTAACATGACTTCATAGTATTCAGATGGTTTTTTTAACATGACTTCATAGTATTCAGATGTTTTTTTGTAACATGACTTCATAGTATTCAGATGTTTCAACATGACTTCATGGTATTCAGATGTTTTTAACATGACGTCATCTTATTCAGATGTTTTTAACATGACGTCATAGGATTCAGATGTTTTCAACATAATTTCATGATATTCAGATGTTTTTTTAACATTACTTCATAGTATTCAGCTCGATTTTTTAACATGACTTCATAGTATTCAGATGTCTTTAACATGCCTTAATAATACTCAGAAGTTTTCAACCTGACTTCATAGTATTCAGATGTTTTCAACATGTCATAGTATGGGCATGTTTTCAACCTGACTTCATAGTATTCAGATGTTTTCAACATGATGTCATAATATTGACATGTTTTCAACCTGACTTCATAGTATTCAATGTTTTCAACATGATGTCATAGGATTGAGATGTTTCAACATGACTTCATAGTATTCAGATGTTTTATTTTTAAATGACTTCATAGTATTAAGGTGTTTTCAACCTGACTTCATAGTATTCAGATGTTTCAACATGACTTCATAGTATTCAAATGTTTTCAGCATGACTTCATAGTATTCAGATGTTTTATTTTTAAATGACTTCATAGTATTCAGATGTTTTCGACATGACGTCATAATGTTCAGATGATGTTTTTTTACATGACTTCATAGTATTCAGATGCTTTTAACATGACTTCATATAATTCAGGTGTTTTTAACATGACTTCATAGAATTCAGATGCTTTTAACATGACTTCATATAATTCAGGTGTTTTGAACATGACTTCATAGTATTCAGATGCTTTTAACATGACTTCATAGTATTTAGATGCTTTTAACATGACTTCATATAATTCAGGTGTTTTGAACATGACTTCATAGTATTCAGATGCTTTTAACATGACTTCATAGTATTCAGATGCTTTTAACATGACTTCATATAATTCAGTTGTTTTTAACAAGACTTCATAGTATTCATATGCTTTTAACATGACTTCACATAATTCAGATGTTTCAACGTGACTTCATAGTATTCAGATGTTTTCAACATGACTTATTAGTATTCAGATGTGTTTTTAACATGACTTCATAGTATTCAGATGGTTTTTATAACATGACTTCATAGTATTCAGATGTTTTTTTGTAACATGACTTCATAGTATTCAGATGTTTCAACATGACTTCATGGTATTCAGATGTTTTTAACATGACGTCATCGTATTCAGATGTTTTTAACATGACGTCATAGGATTCAGATGTTTTCAACATAACCATGATATTCAGATGTTTTTTTAACATTACTTCATAGTATTCAGCTCGATTTTTTAACATGACGTCATAGTATTCAGATGTTTTTAACATGCCTTAATAGTATTCAGAAGTTTTCAACCTGACTTCATAGTATTCAGATGTTTTCAACATGATGTCATAATATTGACATGTTTTCAACCTGACTTCATAGTATTCAATGTTTTCAACATGATGTCATAGTATTGAGATGTTTCAACATGACTTCATAGTATTCAGATGTTTTCAACATGACCTCATGGTATTCAAATGTTTTCAGCATGACTTCATAGTATTCAGATGTTTTATTTTTAAATGACTTCATAGTATTCAGATGTTTTCGACATGACGTCATAGTGTTCAGATGTTGTTTTTTTACATGACTTCATAGTATTCAGATGCTTTTTACATGAGTTCATATAATTCAGGTGTTTTTAACATGACTTCATAGTATTCATATGCTTTTAACATGACTTCATATAATTCAGGTGTTTTTAACATGACTTCATAGTATTCAGATGCTTTTAACATGACTTCATATAATTCAGGTGTTTTTAACAAGACTTCATAGTATTCAGATGGTTTTTTTTAACATGACTTCATAGTATTCAGATGTTTTTAACATGACGTCATAGGATTCAGATGTTTTCAACATAACTTCATGATATTCAGATGTTTTTTTAACATGACTTCATAGTATTCAGCTCGATTTTTTTAACATGAATTCATAGTATTCAGATGTTTTTAACATGCCTTAATAGTACTCAGAAGTATTCAACCTGACTTCATAGTATTCAGATGTTTTCAACATGATGTCATAGTATTGGCATGTTTTCAACCTGACTTCATAGTATTCAGATGTTTTCAACATGATGTCATAATATTGACATGTTTTCAACCTGACTTCATATTATTCAATGTTTTCAACATGATGTCATAGTATTGAGATGTTTCAACATGACTTCATAGTATTCAGATGTTTTATTTTTAAATGACTTCATAGTATTAAGGTGTTTTCAACCTGACTTCATAGTATTCAGATGTTTCAACATGACTTCATAGTATTCAAATGTTTTCAGGATGACTTCATAGTATTCAGATGGTTTATTTTTAAATGACTTCATAGTATTCAGATGTTTTCGACATGACGTCATAATGTTCAGATGTTGTTTTTTTACATGACTTCATAGTATTCAGATGCTTTTAACATGACTTCATATAATTCAGGTGTTTTTAACATGACTTCATAGTATTCAGATGCTTTTAACATGACTTCATATAATTCAGGTGTTTTGAAAATGACTTCATAGTATTCAGATGCTTTTAACATGACTTCATATAATTCAGGTGTTTTTAACATGACTTCATAGTATTCAGATGTGTTTTTAACATGACTTCATAGTATTCACATGGTATTTTTAACATGACTTCATAGTATTCAGATGTTTTTTTGTAACATGACTTCATAGTATTCAGATGTTTCAACATGACTACATAGTATTCAGATGCTTTTAACATGACTTCATATAATTCAGTTGTTTTTAACAAGACTTCATAGTATTCATATGCTTTTAACATGACTTCACATAATTCAGATATTTCAACGTGACTTCATAGTATTCAGATGTTTTCAACATGACTTATTAGTATTCAGATGTGTTTTTAACATGACTTCATAGTATTCAGATGGTTTTTTTTAACATGACTTCATAGTATTCAGATGTTTTCAACATGATGTCATAGTATTCAGATGTCTTCAACATGACTTCATAGTATTCAGATGGTATTTTTAACATGACTTCATAGTATTCAGATGATTTTTTTAACTTGACTTCATAGTATTAAGGTGTTTTCAACCTGACTTCATAGTATTCAGATGTTTCAACGTGACTTCATAGTATTCAGATGTTTTCAACATGACTTATTAGTATTCAGATGTGTTTTTAACATGACTTCATAGTATTCAGATGGTTTTTTTAACATGACTTCATAGTATTCAGATGTTTTTTTGTAACATGACTTCATAGTATTCAGATGTTTCAACATGACTTCATGGTATTCAGATGTTTTTAACATGACGTCACAGTATTCAGATGTTTTTAACATGACGTCATAGGATTCAGATGTTTTCAACATAACTTCATGATATTCAGATGTTTTTTTAACATTACTTCATAGTATTCAGCTCGATTTTTTAACATGACTTCATAGTATTCAGATGTTTTTAACATGCCTTAATAGTACTCAGAAGTTTTCAACCTGACTTCATAGTATTCAGATGTTTTCAACATGATGTCATAATATTGACATGTTTTCAACCTGACTTCATAGTATTCAATGTTTTCAACATGATGTCATAGGATTGAGATGTTTCAACATGACTTCATAGTATTCAGATGTTTCAACATGACTTCATAGTATTCAAATGTTTTCAGCATGACTTCATAGTATTCAGATGTTTTATTTTTAAATGACTTCATAGTATTCAGATGTTTTCGACATGACGTCATAATGTTCAGATGTTGTTTTTTTACATGACTTCATAGTATTCAGATGCTTTTAACATGACTTCATATAATTCAGGTGTTTTTAACATGACTTCATAGTATTCAGATGCTTTTAACATGACTTCATATAATTCAGGTGTTTTGAACATGACTTCATAGTATTCAGATGCTTTTAACATGACTTCATAGTATTCAGATGCTTTTAACATGACTTCATATAATTCAGTTGTTTTTAACAAGACTTCATAGTATTCATATGCTTTTAACATGACTTCACATAATTCAGATGTTTCAACGTGACTTCATAGTATTCAGACGTTTTTCAACATGACTTATTAGTATTCAGATGTGTTTTTAACATGACTTCATAGTATTCAGATGGTTTTTATAACATGACTTCATAGTATTCAGATGTTTTTTTGTAACATGACTTCATAGTATTCAGATGTTTCAACATGACTTCATGGTATTCAGATGTTTTTAACATGACGTCATCGTATTCAGATGTTTTTAACATGACGTCATAGGATTCAGATGTTTTCAACATAACTTCATGATATTCAGATGTTTTTTTAACATTACTTCATGGTATTCAGCTCGATTTTTTAACATGACGTCATAGTATTCAGATGTTTTTAACATGCCTTAATAGTATTCAGAAGTTTTCAACCTGACTTCATAATATTCAGATGTTTTCAACATGATGTCATAATATTGACATGTTTTCAACCTGACTTCATAGTATTCAATGTTTTCAACATGATGTCATAGTATTGAGATGTTTCAACATGACTTCATAGTATTCAGATGTTTTCAACATGACCTCATGGTATTCAAATGTTTTCAGCATGACTTCATAGTATTCAGATGGTTTATTTTTAAATGACTTCATAGTATTCAGATGTTTTTGACATGACGTCATAGTGTTCAGATGTTGTTTTTTTACATGACTTCATAGTATTCAGATGCTTTTTACATGAGTTCATATAATTCAGGTGTTTTTAACATGACTTCATAGTATTCATATGCTTTTAACATGACTTCATATAATTCAGGTGTTTTTAACATGACTTCATAGTATTCAGATGCTTTTAACATGACTTCATATAATTCAGGTGTTTTTAACAAGACTTCATAGTATTCAGATGGGTTTTTTTGACATGACTTCATAGTATTCAGATGTTTTCAACATGATGTCATAGTATTCAGATGTTTTCAACATGACTTCATAGTATACAGACGTTTTTTAACATGACTTCATAGTACTCAGATGATTTTTTTAACTTGACTTCATAGTATCAAGGTGTTTTCAACCTGACTTCATAGTATTCAGATGTTTCAACGTGACTTCATAGTATTCAGATGTTTTCAACATGACTTATTAGTATTCAGATGTGTTTTTAACATGACTTCATAGTATTCAGATGGTTTTTTTAACATGACTTCATAGTATTCAGATGTTTTTTTGTAACATGACTTCATAGTATTCAGATGTTTCAACATGACTTCATGGTATTCAGATGTTTTTAACATGACGTCATCGTATTCAGATGTTTTTAACATGACGTCATAGGATTCAGATGTTTTCAACATAACTTCATGATATTCAGATGTTTTTTTAACATTACTTCATAGTATTCAGCTCGATCTTTTTAACATGAATTCATAGTATTCAGATGTTTTCAACATGACTTCATAGTATTCAAATGTTTTCAGCATGACTTCATAGTATTCAGATGTTGTTTTTTTACATGACTTCATAGCATTCAGATGCTTTTAACATGACTTCATATAATTCAGGTGTTTTTAACATGACTTCATAGTATCCAGATGCTTTTAACATGACTTCATATAATTCAGGTGTTTTTAACATGACTTCATAGTATTCAGATGCTTTTAACATGACTTCATATAATTCAGGTGTTTTTAACATGACTTCATAGTATTCAGATGGTTTTTTTTAACATGACTTCATAGTATTCAGATGTTTTCAACATGATGTCAGAGTATTCAGATGTCTTCAGCATGACTTCATAGTGTTCAAATGTTTTCAGCATGACTTCATAGTATTCAGATGTTTTATTTTTAAATGACTTCATAGTATTCAGATGTTTTCGACAAGACGTCATAGTGTTCAGATGTTGTTTTTTTACATGACTTCATAGTATTCAGATGTTTTCGACATGACGTCATAGTGTTCAGATGTTGTTTTTTTACATGACTTCATAGTATTCAGATGCTTTTAACTTGACTTCATATAATTCAGGTGTTTTTAACAAGACTTCATAGTATTCAGATGCTTTTAACATGACTTCATATAATTCAGGTGAATTTTAACATGACTTCATAGTATTCAGATGTTTTCTTTAGCATGACTTCTTAGTATTCAGATGTTTTCAACATGATGTCATAGTATTCAGATGTCTTCAACATGACTTCATAGTATACAGACGTTTTTAAACATGACTTATTAGTATTCAGATGTGTTTTTAACATGACTTCATAGTATTCAGATGGTTTTTTTAACATTACTTCATAGTATTCAGCTCGTTTTTTTAACATGACTTCATAGTATTCAGATGTTTTTAACATGCCTTAATAGTATTCAGAAGTTTTCAACCTGACTTCATAGTATTCAGATGTTTTCAACATGTTGTCATAGTATTGGCATGTTTTCAACCTGACTTCATAGTATTCAGATGTTTTCAACATGATGTCATAATATTGACATGTTTTCAACCTGACTTCATAGTATTCAATGTTTTCAACATGATGTCATAGTATTGAGATGTTTCAACATGACTTCATAGTATTCAGATGTTTTCAACATGACCTCATGGTATTCAAATGTTTTCAGCATGATGTCATAGGATTGAGATGTTTCAACATGACTTCATAGTATTCAGATGTTTTATTTTTAAATGACTTCATAGTATTAAGGTGTTTTCAACCTGACTTCATAGTATTCAGATGTTTCAACATGACTTCATAGTATTCAAATGTTTTCAGCATGACTTCATAGTATTCAGATGTTTTATTTTTAAATGACTTCATAGTATTCAGATGTTTTCGACATGACGTCATAATGTTCAGATGTTGTTTTTTTACATGACTTCATAGTATTCAGATGCTTTTAACATGACTTCATATAATTCAGATGTGTTTTTAACATGACTTCATAGTATTCAGATGCTTTTAACATGACTTCATATAATTCAGGTGTTTTGAACATGACTTCATAGTATTCAGATGCTTTTAACATGACTTCATAGTATTCAGATGCTTTTAACATGACTTCATATAATTCAGTTGTTTTTAACAAGACTTCATAGTATTCATATGCTTTTAACATGACTTCACATAATTCAGATATTTCAACGTGACTTCATAGTATTCAGATGTTTTCAACATGACTTATTAGTATTCAGATGTGTTTTTAACATGACTTCATAGTATTCAGATGGTTTTTTTTAACATGACTTCATAGTATTCAGATGTTTTCAACATGATGTCATAGTATTCAGATGTCTTCAACATGACTTCATAGTATTCAGATGGTATTTTTAACATGACTTCATAGTATTCAGATGATTTTTTTAACTTGACTTCATAGTATTAAGGTGTTTTCAACCTGACTTCATAGTATTCAGATGTTTCAACGTGACTTCATAGTATTCAGATGTTTTCAACATGACTTATTAGTATTCAGATGTGTTTTTAACATGACTTCATAGTATTCAGATGGTTTTTTTAACATGACTTCATAGTATTCAGATGTTTTTTTGTAACATGACTTCATAGTATTCAGATGTTTCAACATGACTTCATGGTAGTCAGATGTTTTTAACATGACGTCATCGTATTCAGATGTTTTTAACATGACGTCATAGGATTCAGATGTTTTCAACATAATTTCATGATATTCAGATGTTTTTTTAACATTACTTCATAGTATTCAGCTCGATTTTTTAACATGACTTCATAGTATTCAGATGTTTTTAACATGCCTTAATAGTACTCAGAAGTTTTCAACCTGACTTCATAGTATTCAGATGTTTTCAACATGTCATAGTATGGGCATGTTTTCAACCTGACTTCATAGTATTCAGATGTTTTCAACATGATGTCATAATATTGACATGTTTTCAACCTGACTTCATAGTATTCAATGTTTTCAGCATGATGTCATAGGATTGAGATGTTTCAACATGACTTCATAGTATTCAGATGTTTTATTTTTAAATGACTTCATAGTATTAAGGTGTTTTCAACCTGACTTCATAGTATTCAGATGTTTCAATATGACTTCATAGTATTCAAATGTTTTCAGCATGACTTCATAGTATTCAGATGTTTTATTTTTAAATGACTTCATAGTATTCAGATGTTTTCGACATGACGTCATAATGTTCAGATGATGTTTTTTTACATGACTTCATAGTATTCAGATGCTTTTAACATGACTTCATATAATTCAGGTGTTTTTAACATGACTTCATAGTATTCAGATGCTTTTAACATGACTTCATATAATTCAGGTGTTTTGAACATGACTTCATAGTATTCAGATGCTTTTAACATGACTTCATAGTATTCAGATGCTTTTAACATGACTTCATATAATTCAGGTGTTTTGAACATGACTTCATAGTATTCAGATGCTTTTAACATGACTTCATAGTATTCAGATGCTTTTAACATGACTTCATATAATTCAGTTGTTTTTAACAAGACTTCATAGTATTCATATGCTTTTAACATGACTTCACATAATTCAGATGTTTCAACGTGACTTCATAGTATTCAGATGTTTTCAACATGACTTATTAGTATTCAGATGTGTTTTTAACATGACTTCATAGTATTCAGATGGTTTTTATAACATGACTTCATAGTATTCAGATGTTTTTTTGTAACATGACTTCATAGTATTCAGATGTTTCAACATGACTTCATGGTATTCAGATGTTTTTAACATGACGTCATCGTATTCAGATGTTTTTAACATGACGTCATAGGATTCAGATGTTTTCAACATAACTTCATGATATTCAGATGTTTTTTTAACATTACTTCATAGTATTCAGCTCGATTTTTTAACATGACGTCATAGTATTCAGATGTTTTTAACATGCCTTAATAGTATTCAGAAGTTTTCAACCTGACTTCATGGTATTCAGATGTTTTCAACATGATGTCATAATATTGACATGTTTTCAACCTGACTTCATAGTATTCAATGTTTTCAACATGATGTCATAGTATTGAGATGTTTCAACATGACTTCATAGTATTCAGATGTTTTCAACATGACCTCATGGTATTCAAATGTTTTCAGCATGACTTCATAGTATTCAGATGTTTTATTTTTAAATGACTTCATAGTATTCAGATGTTTTCGACATGACGTCATAGTGTTCAGATGTTGTTTTTTTACATGACTTCATAGTATTCAGATGCTTTTTACATGAGTTCATATAATTCAGGTGTTTTTAACATGACTTCATAGTATTCATATGCTTTTAACATGACTTCATATAATTCAGGTGTTTTTAACATGACTTCATAGTATTCAGATGCTTTTAACATGACTTCATATAATTCAGGTGTTTTTAACAAGACTTCATAGTATTCAGATGGTTTTTTTTAACATGACTTCATAGTATTCAGATGTTTTTAACATGACGTCATAGGATTCAGATGTTTTCAACATAACTTCATGATATTCAGATGTTTTTTTAACATGACTTCATAGTATTCAGCTCGATTTTTTTAACATGAATTCATAGTATTCAGATGTTTTTAACATGCCTTAATAGTACTCAGAAGTATTCAACCTGACTTCATAGTATTCAGATGTTTTCAACATGATGTCATAGTATTGGCATGTTTTCAACCTGACTTCATAGTATTCAGATGTTTTCAACATGATGTCATAATATTGACATGTTTTCAACCTGACTTCATATTATTCAATGTTTTCAACATGATGTCATAGTATTGAGATGTTTCAACATGACTTCATAGCATTCAGATGTTTTATTTTTAAATGACTTCATAGTATTAAGGTGTTTTCAACCTGACTTCATAGTATTCAGATGTTTCAACATGACTTCATAGTATTCAAATGTTTTCAGGATGACTTCATAGTATTCAGATGGTTTATTTTTAAATGACTTCATAGTATTCAGATGTTTTCGACATGACGTCATAATGTTCAGATGTTGTTTTTTTACATGACTTCATAGTATTCAGATGCTTTTAACATGACTTCATATAATTCAGGTGTTTTTAACATGACTTCATAGTATTCAGATGCTTTTAACATGACTTCATATAATTCAGGTGTTTTGAAAATGACTTCATAGTATTCAGATGCTTTTAACATGACTTCATATAATTCAGGTGTTTTTAACATGACTTCATAGTATTCAGATGTGTTTTTAACATGACTTCATAGTATTCAGATGGTATTTTTAACATGACTTCATAGTATTCAGATGTTTTTTTGTAACATGACTTCATAGTATTCAGATGTTTCAACATGACTTCATAGTATTCAGATGCTTTTAACATGACTTCATATAATTCAGTTGTTTTTACAAGACTTCATAGTATTCATATGCTTTTAACATGACTTCACATAATTCAGATATTTCAACGTGACTTCATAGTATTCAGATGTTTTCAACATGACTTATTAGTATTCAGATGTGTTTTTAACATGACTTCATAGTATTCAGATGGTTTTTTTTAACATGACTTCATAGTATTCAGATGTTTTCAACATGATGTCATAGTATTCAGATGTCTTCAACATGACTTCATAGTATTCAGATGGTATTTTTAACATGACTTCATAGTATTCAGATGATTTTTTTAACTTGACTTCATAGTATTAAGGTGTTTTCAACCTGACTTCATAGTATTCAGATGTTTCAACGTGACTTCATAGTATTCAGATGTTTTCAACATGACTTATTAGTATTCAGATGTGTTTTTAACATGACTTCATAGTATTCAGATGGTTTTTTTAACATGACTTCATAGTATTCAGATGTTTTTTTGTAACATGACTTCATAGTATTCAGATGTTTCAACATGACTTCATGGTATTCAGATGTTTTTAACATGACGTCACAGTATTCAGATGTTTTTAACATGACGTCATAGTATTCAGATGTTTTTAACATGCCTTAATAGTACTCAGAAGTTTTCAACCTGACTTCATAGTATTCAGATGTTTTCAACATGATGTCATAGTATGGGCATGTTTTCAACCTGACTTCATAGTATTCAGATGTTTTCAACATGATGTCATAATATTGACATGTTTTCAACCTGACTTCATAGTATTCAATGTTTTCAACATGATGTCATAGGATTGAGATGTTTCAACATGACTTCATAGTATTCAGATGTTTCAACATGACTTCATAGTATTCAAATGTTTTCAGCATGACTTCATAGTATTCAGATGTTTTATTTTTAAATGACTTCATAGTATTCAGATGCTTTTAACATGACTTCATATAATTCAGGTGTTTTTAACATGACTTCATAGTATTCAGATGCTTTTAACATGACTTCATATAATTCAGGTGTTTTGAACATGACTTCATAGTATTCAGATGCTTTTAACATGACTTCATAGTATTCAGATGCTTTTAACATGACTTCATATAATTCAGTTGTTTTTAACAAGACTTCATAGTATTCATATGCTTTTAACATGACTTCACATAATTCAGATGTTTCAACGTGACTTCATAGTATTCAGACGTTTTTCAACATGACTTATTAGTATTCAGATGTGTTTTTAACATGACTTCATAGTATTCAGATGGTTTTTATAACATGACTTCATAGTATTCAGATGTTTTTTTGTAACATGACTTCATAGTATTCAGATGTTTCAACATGACTTCATGGTATTCAGATGTTTTTAACATGACGTCATCGTATTCAGATGTTTTTAACATGACGTCATAGGATTCAGATGTTTTCAACATAACTTCATGATATTCAGATGTTTTTTTAACATTACTTCATGGTATTCAGCTCGATTTTTTAACATGACGTCATAGTATTCAGATGTTTTTAACATGCCTTAATAGTATTCAGAAGTTTTCAACCTGACTTCATAGTATTCAGATGTTTTCAACATGATGTCATAATATTGACATGTTTTCAACCTGACTTCATAGTATTCAATGTTTTCAACATGATGTCATAGTATTGAGATGTTTCAACATGACTTCATAGTATTCAGATGTTTTCAACATAACCTCATGGTATTCAAATGTTTTCAGCATGACTTCATAGTATTCAGATGTTTTATTTTTAAATGACTTCATAGTATTCAGATGTTTTCGACATGACGTCATAGTGTTCAGATGTTGTTTTTTTACATGACTTCATAGTATTCAGATGCTTTTTACATGAGTTCATATAATTCAGGTGTTTTTAACATGACTTCATAGTATTCATATGCTTTTAACATGACTTCATATAATTCAGGTGTTTTTAACATGACTTCATAGTATTCAGATGCTTTTAACATGACTTCATATAATTCAGGTGTTTTTAACAAGACTTCATAGTATTCAGATGGGTTTTTTTGACATGACTTCATAGTATTCAGATGTTTTCAACATGATGTCATAGTATTCAGATGTTTTCAACATGACTTCATAGTATACAGACGTTTTTTAACATGACTTCATAGTACTCAGATGATTTTTTTAACTTGACTTCATAGTATTAAGGTGTTTTCAACCTGACTTCATAGTATTCAGATGTTTCAACGTGACTTCATAGTATTCAGATGTTTTCAACATGACTTATTAGTATTCAGATGTGTTTTTAACATGACTTCATAGTATTCAGATGGTTTTTTTAACATGACTTCATAGTATTCAGATGGTTTTTTGTAACATGACTTCATAGTATTCAGATGTTTCAACATGACTTCATGGTATTCAGATGTTTTTAACATGACGTCATCGTATTCAGATGTTTTTAACATGACGTCATAGGATTCAGATGTTTTCAACATAACTTCATGATATTCAGATGTTTTTTTAACATTACTTCATAGTATTCAGCTCGATTTTTTTAACATGAATTCATAGTATTCAGATGTTTTCAACATGACTTCATAGTATTCAAATGTTTTCAGCATGACTTCATAGTATTCAGATGTTGTTTTTTTACATGACTTCATAGCATTCAGATGCTTTTAACATGACTTCATATAATTCAGGTTTTTTTAACATGACTACATAGTATCCAGATGCTTTTAACATGACTTCATATAATTCAGGTGTTTTTAACATGACTTCATAGTATTCAGATGCTTTTAACATGACTTCATATAATTCAGGTGTTTTTAACATGACTTCATAGTATTCAGATGGTTTTTTTTAACATGACTTCATAGTATTCAGATGTTTTCAACATGATGTCAGAGTATTCAGATGTCTTCAGCATGACTTCATAGTGTTCAAATGTTTTCAGCATGACTTCATAGTATTCAGATGTTTTATTTTTAAATGACTTCATAGTATTCAGATGTTTTCGACATGACGTCATAGTGTTCAGATGTTGTTTTTTTACATGACTTCATAGTATTCAGATGTTTTCGACATGACGTCATAGTGTTCAGATGTTGTTTTTTTACATGACTTCATAGTATTCAGATGCTTTTAACTTGACTTCATATAATTCAGGTGTTTTTAACAAGACTTCATAGTATTCAGATGCTTTTAACATGACTTCATATAATTCAGGTGTTTTTAACATGACTTCATAGTATTCAGATGTTTTCTTTAGCATGACTTCTTAGTATTCAGATGTTTTCAACATGATGTCATAGTATTCAGATGTCTTCAACATGACTTCATAGTATACAGACGTTTTTAAACATGACTTATTAGTATTCAGATGTGTTTTTAACATGACTTCATAGTATTCAGATGTTTTTTTTAACATTACTTCATAGTATTCAGCTCGTTTTTTTAACATGACTTCATAGTATTCAGATGTTTTTAACATGCCTTAATAGTATTCAGAAGTTTTCAACCTGACTTCATAGTATTCAGATGTTTTCAACATGTTGTCATAGTATTGGCATGTTTTCAACCTGACTTCATAGTATTCAGATGTTTTCAACATGATGTCATAATATTGACATGTTTTCAACCTGACTTCATAGTATTCAATGTTTTCAACATGATGTCATAGTATTGAGATGTTTCAACATGACTTCATAGTATTCAGATGTTTTCAACATGACCTCATGGTATTCAAATGTTTTCAGCATGATGTCATAGGATTGAGATGTTTCAACATGACTTCATAGTATTCAGATGGTTTTTTTTAACATGACTTCATAGTATTCAGATGTTTTCAACATGATGTCAGAGTATTCAGATGTCTTCAGCATGACTTCATAGTGTTCAAATGTTTTCAGCATGACTTCATAGTATTCAGATGTTTTATTTTTAAATGACTTCATAGTATTCAGATGTTTTCGACATGACGTCATAGTGTTCAGATGTTGTTTTTTTACATGACTTCATAGTATTCAGATGTTTTCGACATGACGTCATAGTGTTCAGATGTTGTTTTTTTACATGACTTCATAGTATTCAGATGCTTTTAACTTGACTTCATATAATTCAGGTGTTTTTAACAAGACTTCATAGTATTCAGATGCTTTTAACATGACTTCATATAATTCAGGTGTTTTTAACATGACTTCATAGTATTCAGATGTTTTCTTTAGCATGACTTCTTAGTATTCAGATGTTTTCAACATGATGTCATAGTATTCAGATGTCTTCAACATGACTTCATAGTATACAGACGTTTTTAAACATGACTTATTAGTATTCAGATGTGTTTTTAACATGACTTCATAGTATTCAGATGGTTTTTTTAACATTACTTCATAGTATTCAGCTCGTTTTTTTAACATGACTTCATAGTATTCAGATGTTTTTAACATGCCTTAATAGTATTCAGAAGTTTTCAACCTGACTTCATAGTATTCAGATGTTTTCAACATGTTGTCATAGTATTGGCATGTTTTCAACCTGACTTCATAGTATTCAGATGTTTTCAACATGATGTCATAATATTGACATGTTTTCAACCTGACTTCATAGTATTCAATGTTTTCAACATGATGTCATAGTATTGAGATGTTTCAACATGACTTCATAGTATTCAGATGTTTTCAACATGACCTCATGGTATTCAAATGTTTTCAGCATGATGTCATAGGATTGAGATGTTTCAACATGACTTCATAGTATTCAGATGTTTTATTTTTAAATGACTTCATAGTATTAAGGTGTTTTCAACCTGACTTCATAGTATTCAGATGTTTCAACATGACTTCATAGTATTCAAATGTTTTCAGCATGACTTCATAGTATTCAGATGTTTTATTTTTAAATGACTTCATAGTATTCAGATGTTTTCGACATGACGTCATAATGTTCAGATGTTGTTTTTTTACATGACTTCATAGTATTCAGATGCTTTTAACATGACTTCATATAATTCAGATGTGTTTTTAACATGACTTCATAGTATTCAGATGCTTTTAACATGACTTCATATAATTCAGGTGTTTTGAACATGACTTCATAGTATTCAGATGCTTTTAACATGACTTCATAGTATTCAGATGCTTTTAACATGACTTCATATAATTCAGTTGTTTTTAACAAGACTTCATAGTATTCATATGCTTTTAACATGACTTCACATAATTCAGATATTTCAACGTGACTTCATAGTATTCAGATGTTTTCAACATGACTTATTAGTATTCAGATGTGTTTTTAACATGACTTCATAGTATTCAGATGGTTTTTTTTAACATGACTTCATAGTATTCAGATGTTTTCAACATGATGTCATAGTATTCAGATGTCTTCAACATGACTTCATAGTATTCAGATGGTATTTTTAACATGACTTCATAGTATTCAGATGATTTTTTTAACTTGACTTCATAGTATTAAGGTGTTTTCAACCTGACTTCATAGTATTCAGATGTTTCAACGTGACTTCATAGTATTCAGATGTTTTCAACATGACTTATTAGTATTCAGATGTGTTTTTAACATGACTTCATAGTATTCAGATGGTTTTTTTAACATGACTTCATAGTATTCAGATGTTTTTTTGTAACATGACTTCATAGTATTCAGATGTTTCAACATGACTTCATGGTATTCAGATGTTTTTAACATGACGTCATCTTATTCAGATGTTTTTAACATGACGTCATAGGATTCAGATGTTTTCAACATAATTTCATGATATTCAGATGTTTTTTTAACATTACTTCATAGTATTCAGCTCGATTTTTTAACATGACTTCATAGTATTCAGATGTTTTTAACATGCCTTAATAATACTCAGAAGTTTTCAACCTGACTTCATAGTATTCAGATGTTTTCAACATGTCATAGTATGGGCATGTTTTCAACCTGACTTCATAGTATTCAGATGTTTTCAACATGATGTCATAATATTGACATGTTTTCAACCTGACTTCATAGTATTCAATGTTTTCAACATGATGTCATAGGATTGAGATGTTTCAACATGACTTCATAGTATTCAGATGTTTTATTTTTAAATGACTTCATAGTATTAAGGTGTTTTCAACCTGACTTCATAGTATTCAGATGTTTCAACATGACTTCATAGTATTCAAATGTTTTCAGCATGACTTCATAGTATTCAGATGTTTTATTTTTAAATGACTTCATAGTATTCAGATGTTTTCGACATGACGTCATAATGTTCAGATGATGTTTTTTTACATGACTTCATAGTATTCAGATGCTTTTAACATGACTTCATATAATTCAGGTGTTTTTAACATGACTTCATAGTATTCAGATGCTTTTAACATGACTTCATATAATTCAGGTGTTTTGAACATGACTTCATAGTATTCAGATGCTTTTAACATGACTTCATAGTATTCAGATGCTTTTAACATGACTTCATATAATTCAGGTGTTTTGAACATGACTTCATAGTATTCAGATGCTTTTAACATGACTTCATAGTATTCAGATGCTTTTAACATGACTTCATATAATTCAGTTGTTTTTAACAAGACTTCATAGTATTCATATGCTTTTAACATGACTTCACATAATTCAGATGTTTCAACGTGACTTCATAGTATTCAGATGTTTTCAACATGACTTATTAGTATTCAGATGTGTTTTTAACATGACTTCATAGTATTCAGATGGTTTTTATAACATGACTTCATAGTATTCAGATGTTTTTTTGTAACATGACTTCATAGTATTCAGATGTTTCAACATGACTTCATGGTATTCAGATGTTTTTAACATGACGTCATCGTATTCAGATGTTTTTAACATGACGTCATAGGATTCAGATGTTTTCAACATAACTTCATGATATTCAGATGTTTTTTTAACATTACTTCATAGTATTCAGCTCGATTTTTTAACATGACGTCATAGTATTCAGATGTTTTTAACATGCCTTAATAGTATTCAGAAGTTTTCAACCTGACTTCATAGTATTCAGATGTTTTCAACATGATGTCATAATATTGACATGTTTTCAACCTGACTTCATAGTATTCAATGTTTTCAACATGATGTCATAGTATTGAGATGTTTCAACATGACTTCATAGTATTCAGATGTTTTCAACATGACCTCATGGTATTCAAATGTTTTCAGCATGACTTCATAGTATTCAGATGTTTTATTTTTAAATGACTTCATAGTATTCAGATGTTTTCGACATGACGTCATAGTGTTCAGATGTTGTTTTTTTACATGACTTCATAGTATTCAGATGCTTTTTACATGAGTTCATATAATTCAGGTGTTTTTAACATGACTTCATAGTATTCATATGCTTTTAACATGACTTCATATAATTCAGGTGTTTTTAACATGACTTCATAGTATTCAGATGCTTTTAACATGACTTCATATAATTCAGGTGTTTTTAACAAGACTTCATAGTATTCAGATGGTTTTTTTTAACATGACTTCATAGTATTCAGATGTTTTTAACATGACGTCATAGGATTCAGATGTTTTCAACATAACTTCATGATATTCAGATGTTTTTTTAACATGACTTCATAGTATTCAGCTCGATTTTTTTAACATGAATTCATAGTATTCAGATGTTTTTAACATGCCTTAATAGTACTCAGAAGTATTCAACCTGACTTCATAGTATTCAGATGTTTTCAACATGATGTCATAGTATTGGCATGTTTTCAACCTGACTTCATAGTATTCAGATGTTTTCAACATGATGTCATAATATTGACATGTTTTCAACCTGACTTCATATTATTCAATGTTTTCAACATGATGTCATAGTATTGAGATGTTTCAACATGACTTCATAGTATTCAGATGTTTTATTTTTAAATGACTTCATAGTATTAAGGTGTTTTCAACCTGACTTCATAGTATTCAGATGTTTCAACATGACTTCATAGTATTCAAATGTTTTCAGGATGACTTCATAGTATTCAGATGGTTTATTTTTAAATGACTTCATAGTATTCAGATGTTTTCGACATGACGTCATAATGTTCAGATGTTGTTTTTTTACATGACTTCATAGTATTCAGATGCTTTTAACATGACTTCATATAATTCAGGTGTTTTTAACATGACTTCATAGTATTCAGATGCTTTTAACATGACTTCATATAATTCAGGTGTTTTGAAAATGACTTCATAGTATTCAGATGCTTTTAACATGACTTCATATAATTCAGGTGTTTTTAACATGACTTCATAGTATTCAGATGTGTTTTTAACATGACTTCATAGTATTCACATGGTATTTTTAACATGACTTCAAAGTATTCAGATGTTTTTTTGTAACATGACTTCATAGTATTCAGATGTTTCAACATGACTTCATAGTATTCAGATGCTTTTAACATGACTTCATATAATTCAGTTGTTTTTAACAAGACTTCATAGTATTCATATGCTTTTAACATGACTTCACATAATTCAGATATTTCAACGTGACTTCATAGTATTCAGATGTTTTCAACATGACTTATTAGTATTCAGATGTGTTTTTAACATGACTTCATAGTATTCAGATGGTTTTTTTTAACATGACTTCATAGTATTCAGATGTTTTCAACATGATGTCATAGTATTCAGATGTCTTCAACATGACTTCATAGTATTCAGATGGTATTTTTAACATGACTTCATAGTATTCAGATGATTTTTTTAACTTGACTTCATAGTATTAAGGTGTTTTCAACCTGACTTCATAGTATTCAGATGTTTCAACGTGACTTCATAGTATTCAGATGTTTTCAACATGACTTATTAGTATTCAGATGTGTTTTTAACATGACTTCATAGTATTCAGATGGTTTTTTTAACATGACTTCATAGTATTCAGATGTTTTTTTGTAACATGACTTCATAGTATTCAGATGTTTCAACATGACTTCATGGTATTCAGATGTTTTTAACATGACGTCACAGTATTCAGATGTTTTTAACATGACGTCATAGGATTCAGATGTTTTCAACATAACTTCATGATATTCAGATGTTTTTTTAACATTACTTCATAGTATTCAGCTCGATTTTTTAACATGACTTCATAGTATTCAGATGTTTTTAACATGCCTTAATAGTACTCAGAAGTTTTCAACCTGACTTCATAGTATTCAGATGTTTTCAACATGATGTCATAATATTGACATGTTTTCAACCTGACTTCATAGTATTCAATGTTTTCAACATGATGTCATAGGATTGAGATGTTTCAACATGACTTCATAGTATTCAGATGTTTCAACATGACTTCATAGTATTCAAATGTTTTCAGCATGACTTCATAGTATTCAGATGTTTTATTTTTAAATGACTTCATAGTATTCAGATGTTTTCGACATGACGTCATAATGTTCAGATGTTGTTTTTTTACATGACTTCATAGTATTCAGATGCTTTTAACATGACTTCATATAATTCAGGTGTTTTTAACATGACTTCATAGTATTCAGATGCTTTTAACATGACTTCATATAATTCAGGTGTTTTGAACATGACTTCATAGTATTCAGATGCTTTTAACATGACTTCATAGTATTCAGATGCTTTTAACATGACTTCATATAATTCAGTTGTTTTTAACAAGACTTCATAGTATTCATATGCTTTTAACATGACTTCACATAATTCAGATGTTTCAACGTGACTTCATAGTATTCAGACGTTTTTCAACATGACTTATTAGTATTCAGATGTGTTTTTAACATGACTTCATAGTATTCAGATGGTTTTTATAACATGACTTCATAGTATTCAGATGTTTTTTTGTAACATGACTTCATAGTATTCAGATGTTTCAACATGACTTCATGGTATTCAGATGTTTTTAACATGACGTCATCGTATTCAGATGTTTTTAACATGACGTCATAGGATTCAGATGTTTTCAACATAACTTCATGATATTCAGATGTTTTTTTAACATTACTTCATGGTATTCAGCTCGATTTTTTAACATGACGTCATAGTATTCAGATGTTTTTAACATGCCTTAATAGTATTCAGAAGTTTTCAACCTGACTTCATAGTATTCAGATGTTTTCAACATGATGTCATAATATTGACATGTTTTCAACCTGACTTCATAGTATTCAATGTTTTCAACATGATGTCATAGTATTGAGATGTTTCAACATGACTTCATAGTATTCAGATGTTTTCAACATGACCTCATGGTATTCAAATGTTTTCAGCATGACTTCATAGTATTCAGATGTTTTATTTTTAAATGACTTCATAGTATTCAGATGTTTTTGACATGACGTCATAGTGTTCAGATGTTGTTTTTTTACATGACTTCATAGTATTCAGATGCTTTTTACATGAGTTCATATAATTCAGGTGTTTTTAACATGACTTCATAGTATTCATATGCTTTTAACATGACTTCATATAATTCAGGTGTTTTTAACATGACTTCATAGTATTCAGATGCTTTTAACATGACTTCATATAATTCAGGTGTTTTTAACAAGACTTCATAGTATTCAGATGGGTTTTTTTGACATGACTTCATAGTATTCAGATGTTTTCAACATGATGTCATAGTATTCAGATGTTTTCAACATGACTTCATAGTATACAGACGTTTTTTAACATGACTTCATAGTACTCAGATGATTTTTTTAACTTGACTTCATAGTATCAAGGTGTTTTCAACCTGACTTCATAGTATTCAGATGTTTCAACGTGACTTCATAGTATTCAGATGTTTTCAACATGACTTATTAGTATTCAGATGTGTTTTTAACATGACTTCATAGTATTCAGATGGTTTTTTTAACATGACTTCATAGTATTCAGATGGTTTTTTGTAACATGACTTCATAGTATTCAGATGTTTCAACATGACTTCATGGTATTCAGATGTTTTTAACATGACGTCATCGTATTCAGATGTTTTTAACATGACGTCATAGGATTCAGATGTTTTCAACATAACTTCATGATATTCAGATGTTTTTTTAACATTACTTCATAGTATTCAGCTCGATCTTTTTAACATGAATTCATAGTATTCAGATGTTTTCAACATGACTTCATAGTATTCAAATGTTTTCAGCATGACTTCATAGTATTCAGATGTTGTTTTTTTACATGACTTCATAGCATTCAGATGCTTTTAACATGACTTCATATAATTCAGGTGTTTTTAACATGACTTCATAGTATCCAGATGCTTTTAACATGACTTCATATAATTCAGGTGTTTTTAACATGACTTCATAGTATTCAGATGCTTTTAACATGACTTCATATAATTCAGGTGTTTTTAACATGACTTCATAGTATTCAGATGGTTTTTTTTAACATGACTTCATAGTATTCAGATGTTTTCAACATGATGTCAGAGTATTCAGATGTCTTCAGCATGACTTCATAGTGTTCAAATGTTTTCAGCATGACTTCATAGTATTCAGATGTTTTATTTTTAAATGACTTCATAGTATTCAGATGTTTTCGACATGACGTCATAGTGTTCAGATGTTGTTTTTTTACATGACTTCATAGTATTCAGATGTTTTCGACATGACGTCATAGTGTTCAGATGTTGTTTTTTTACATGACTTCATAGTATTCAGATGCTTTTAACTTGACTTCATATAATTCAGGTGTTTTTAACAAGACTTCATAGTATTCAGATGCTTTTAACATGACTTCATATAATTCAGGTGAATTTTAACATGACTTCATAGTATTCAGATGTTTTCTTTACCATGACTTCTTAGTATTCAGATGTTTTCAACATGATGTCATAGTATTCAGATGTCTTCAACATGACTTCATAGTATACAGACGTTTTTAAACATGACTTATTAGTATTCAGATGTGTTTTTAACATGACTTCATAGTATTCAGATGGTTTTTTTAACATTACTTCATAGTATTCAGCTCGTTTTTTTAACATGACTTCATAGTATTCAGATGTTTTTAACATGCCTTAATAGTATTCAGAAGTTTTCAACCTGACTTCATAGTATTCAGATGTTTTCAACATGTTGTCATAGTATTGGCATGTTTTCAACCTGACTTCATAGTATTCAGATGTTTTCAACATGATGTCATAATATTGACATGTTTTCAACCTGACTTCATAGTATTCAATGTTTTCAACATGATGTCATAGTATTGAGATGTTTCAACATGACTTCATAGTATTCAGATGTTTTCAACATGACCTCATGGTATTCAAATGTTTTCAGCATGATGTCATAGGATTGAGATGTTTCAACATGACTTCATAGTATTCAGATGTTTTATTTTTAAATGACTTCATAGTATTAAGGTGTTTTCAACCTGACTTCATAGTATTCAGATGTTTCAACATGACTTCATAGTATTCAAATGTTTTCAGCATGACTTCATAGTATTCAGATGTTTTATTTTTAAATGACTTCATAGTATTCAGATGTTTTCGACATGACGTCATAATGTTCAGATGTTGTTTTTTTACATGACTTCATAGTATTCAGATGCTTTTAACATGACTTCATATAATTCAGGTGTTTTGAACATGACTTCATAGTATTCAGATGCTTTTAACATGACTTCATAGTATTCAGATGCTTTTAACATGACTTCATATAATTCAGTTGTTTTTAACAAGACTTCATAGTATTCAGATGCTTTTAACATGACTTCATATAATTCAGGTGTTTTGAACATGACTTCATATAATTCAGATGTGTTTTTAACATGACTTCATAGTATTCAGATGCTTTTAACATGACTTCATATAATTCAGGTGTTTTGAACATGACTTCATAGTATTCAGATGCTTTTAACATGACTTCATAGTATTCAGATGCTTTTAACATGACTTCATATAATTCAGTTGTTTTTAACAAGACTTCATAGTATTCATATGCTTTTAACATGACTTCACATAATTCAGATATTTCAACGTGACTTCATAGTATTCAGATGTTTTCAACATGACTTATTAGTATTCAGATGTGTTTTTAACATGACTTCATAGTATTCAGATGGTTTTTTTTAACATGACTTCATAGTATTCAGATGTTTTCAACATGATGTCATAGTATTCAGATGTCTTCAACATGACTTCATAGTATTCAGATGGTATTTTTAACATGACTTCATAGTATTCAGATGATTTTTTTAACTTGACTTCATAGTATTAAGGTGTTTTCAACCTGACTTCATAGTATTCAGATGTTTCAACGTGACTTCATAGTATTCAGATGTTTTCAACATGACTTATTAGTATTCAGATGTGTTTTTAACATGACTTCATAGTATTCAGATGGTTTTTTTAACATGACTTCATAGTATTCAGATGTTTTTTTGTAACATGACTTCATAGTATTCAGATGTTTCAACATGACTTCATGGTATTCAGATGTTTTTAACATGACGTCATCGTATTCAGATGTTTTTAACATGACGTCATAGGATTCAGATGTTTTCAACATAATTTCATGATATTCAGATGTTTTTTTAACATTACTTCATAGTATTCAGCTCGATTTTTTAACATGACTTCATAGTATTCAGATGTTTTTAACATGCCTTAATAGTACTCAGAAGTTTTCAACCTGACTTCATAGTATTCAGATGTTTTCAACATGTCATAGTATGGGCATGTTTTCAACCTGACTTCATAGTATTCAGATGTTTTCAACATGATGTCATAATATTGACATGTTTTCAACCTGACTTCATAGTATTCAATGTTTTCAACATGATGTCATAGGATTGAGATGTTTCAACATGACTTCATAGTATTCAGATGTTTTATTTTTAAATGACTTCATAGTATTAAGGTGTTTTCAACCTGACTTCATAGTATTCAGATGTTTCAATATGACTTCATAGTATTCAAATGTTTTCAGCATGACTTCATAGTATTCAGATGTTTTATTTTTAAATGACTTCATAGTATTCAGATGTTTTCGACATGACGTCATAATGTTCAGATGATGTTTTTTTACATGACTTCATAGTATTCAGATGCTTTTAACATGACTTCATATAATTCAGGTGTTTTTAACATGACTTCATAGTATTCAGATGCTTTTAACATGACTTCATATAATTCAGGTGTTTTGAACATGACTTCATAGTATTCAGATGCTTTTAACATGACTTCATAGTATTCAGATGCTTTTAACATGACTTCATATAATTCAGGTGTTTTGAACATGACTTCATAGTATTCAGATGCTTTTAACATGACTTCATAGTATTCAGATGCTTTTAACATGACTTCATATAATTCAGTTGTTTTTAACAAGACTTCATAGTATTCATATGCTTTTAACATGACTTCACATAATTCAGATGTTTCAACGTGACTTCATAGTATTCAGATGTTTTCAACATGACTTATTAGTATTCAGATGTGTTTTTAACATGACTTCATAGTATTCAGATAGTTTTTATAACATGACTTCATAGTATTCAGATGTTTTTTTGTAACATGACTTCATAGTATTCAGATGTTTCAACATGACTTCATGGTATTCAGATGTTTTTAACATGACGTCATCATATTCAGATGTTTTTAACATGACGTCATAGGATTCAGATGTTTTCAACATAACTTCATGATATTCAGATGTTTTTTTAACATTACTTCATAGTATTCAGCTCGATTTTTTAACATGACGTCATAGTATTCAGATGTTTTTAACATGCCTTAATAGTATTCAGAAGTTTTCAACCTGACTTCATAGTATTCAGATGTTTTCAACATGATGTCATAATATTGACATGTTTTCAACCTGACTTCATAGTATTCAATGTTTTCAACATGATGTCATAGTATTGAGATGTTTCAACATGACTTCATAGTATTCAGATGTTTTCAACATGACCTCATGGTATTCAAATGTTTTCAGCATGACTTCATAGTATTCAGATGTTTTATTTTTAAATGACTTCATAGTATTCAGATGTTTTCGACATGACGTCATAGTGTTCAGATGTTGTTTTTTTACATGACTTCATAGTATTCAGATGCTTTTTACATGAGTTCATATAATTCAGGTGTTTTTAACATGACTTCATAGTATTCATATGCTTTTAACATGACTTCATATAATTCAGGTGTTTTTAACATGACTTCATAGTATTCAGATGCTTTTAACATGACTTCATATAATTCAGGTGTTTTTAACAAGACTTCATAGTATTCAGATGGTTTTTTTTAACATGACTTCATAGTATTCAGATGTTTTTAACATGACGTCATAGGATTCAGATGTTTTCAACATAACTTCATGATATTCAGATGTTTTTTTAACATGACTTCATAGTATTCAGCTCGATTTTTTTAACATGAATTCATAGTATTCAGATGTTTTTAACATGCCTTAATAGTACTCAGAAGTATTCAACCTGACTTCATAGTATTCAGATGTTTTCAACATGATGTCATAGTATTGGCATGTTTTCAACCTGACTTCATAGTATTCAGATGTTTTCAACATGATGTCATAATATTGACATGTTTTCAACCTGACTTCATATTATTCAATGTTTTCAACATGATGTCATAGTATTGAGATGTTTCAACATGACTTCATAGCATTCAGATGTTTTATTTTTAAATGACTTCATAGTATTAAGGTGTTTTCAACCTGACTTCATAGTATTCAGATGTTTCAACATGACTTCATAGTATTCAAATGTTTTCAGGATGACTTCATAGTATTCAGATGGTTTATTTTTAAATGACTTCATAGTATTCAGATGTTTTCGACATGACGTCATAATGTTCAGATGTTGTTTTTTTACATGACTTCATAGTATTCAGATGCTTTTAACATGACTTCATATAATTCAGGTGTTTTTAACATGACTTCATAGTATTCAGATGCTTTTAACATGACTTCATATAATTCAGGTGTTTTGAAAATGACTTCATAGTATTCAGATGCTTTTAACATGACTTCATATAATTCAGGTGTTTTTAACATGACTTCATAGTATTCAGATGTGTTTTTAACATGACTTCATAGTATTCAGATGGTATTTTTAACATGACTTCATAGTATTCAGATGTTTTTTTGTAACATGACTTCATAGTATTCAGATGTTTCAACATGACTTCATAGTATTCAGATGCTTTTAACATGACTTCATATAATTCAGTTGTTTTTACAAGACTTCATAGTATTCATATGCTTTTAACATGACTTCACATAATTCAGATATTTCAACGTGACTTCATAGTATTCAGATGTTTTCAACATGACTTATTAGTATTCAGATGTGTTTTTAACATGACTTCATAGTATTCAGATGGTTTTTTTTAACATGACTTCATAGTATTCAGATGTTTTCAACATGATGTCATAGTATTCAGATGTCTTCAACATGACTTCATAGTATTCAGATGGTATTTTTAACATGACTTCATAGTATTCAGATGATTTTTTTAACTTGACTTCATAGTATTAAGGTGTTTTCAACCTGACTTCATAGTATTCAGATGTTTCAACGTGACTTCATAGTATTCAGATGTTTTCAACATGACTTATTAGTATTCAGATGTGTTTTTAACATGACTTCATAGTATTCAGATGGTTTTTTTAACATGACTTCATAGTATTCAGATGTTTTTTTGTAACATGACTTCATAGTATTCAGATGTTTCAACATGACTTCATGGTATTCAGATGTTTTTAACATGACGTCACAGTATTCAGATGTTTTTAACATGACGTCATAGGATTCAGATGTTTTCAACATAACTTCATGATATTCAGATGTTTTTTTAACATTACTTCATAGTATTCAGCTCGATTTTTTAACATGACTTCATAGTATTCAGATGTTTTTAACATGCCTTAATAGTACTCAGAAGTTTTCAACCTGACTTCATAGTATTCAGATGTTTTCAACATGATGTCATAGTATGGGCATGTTTTCAACCTGACTTCATAGTATTCAGATGTTTTAAACATGATGTCATAATATTGACATGTTTTCAACCTGACTTCATAGTATTCAATGTTTTCAACATGATGTCATAGGATTGAGATGTTTCAACATGACTTCATAGTATTCAGATGTTTTATTTTTAAATGACTTCATAGTATTAAGGTGTTTTCAACCTGACTTCATAGTATTCAGATGTTTTATTTTTAAATGACTTCATAGTATTCAGATGTTTTCGACATGACGTCATAATGTTCAGATGTTGTTTTTTTACATGACTTCATAGTATTCAGATGCTTTTAACATGACTTCATATAATTCAGTTGTTTTTAACAAGACTTCATAGTATTCATATGCTTTTAACATGACTTCACATAATTCAGATGTTTCAACGTGACTTCATAGCATTCAGACGTTTTTCAACATGACTTATTAGTATTCAGATGTGTTTTTAACATGACTTCATAGTATTCAGATGGTTTTTATAACATGACTTCATAGTATACAGATGTTTTTTTGTAACATGACTTCATAGTATTCAGATGTTTCAACATGACTTCATGGTATTCAGATGTTTTTAACATGACGTCATCGTATTCAGATGTTTTCAACATGCCTTAATAGTATTCAGAAGTTTTCAACCTGACTTCATAGTATTCAGATGTTTTCAACATGATGTCATAATATTGACATGTTTTCAACCTGACTTCATAGTATTCAATGTTTTCAACATGATGTCATAGTATTGAGATGTTTCAACATGACTTCATAGTATTCAGATGTTTTCAACATGACCTCATGGTATTCAAATGTTTTCAGCATGACTTCATAGTATTCAGATGTTTTATTTTTAAATGACTTCATAGTATTCAGATGTTTTCGACATGACGTCATAGTGTTCAGATGTTGTTTTTTTACATGACTTCATAGTATTCAGATGCTTTTAACATGACTTCATATAATTCAGGTGTTTTTAACAAGACTTCATAGTATTCAGATGGTTTTTTTTAACATGACTTCATAGTATTCAGATGTTTTCAACATGATGTCATAGTATTCAGATGTTTTCAACATGACTTCATAGTATACAGACGTTTTTTAACATGACTTCATAGTACTCAGATGATTTTTTTAACTTGACTTCATAGTATTAAGGTGTTTTCAACCTGACTTCATAGTATTCAGATGTTTCAACGTGACTTCATAGTATTCAGATGTTTTCAACATGACTTCATAGTATTCAGATGGTTTTTTTAACATGACTTCATAGTATTCAGATGGTTTTTTGTAACATGACTTCATAGTATTCAGATGTTTCAACATGACTTCATGGTATTCAGATGTTTTTAACATGACGTCATCGTATTCAGATGTTTTTAACATGACGTCATAGGATTCAGATGTTTTCAACATAACTTCATGATATTCAGATGTTTTTTTAACATTACTTCATAGTATTCAGCTCGATTTTTTTAACATGAATTCATAGTATTCAGATGTTTTCAACATGACTTCATAGTATTCAAATGTTTTCAGCATGACTTCATAGTATTCAGATGTTGTTTTTTTACATGACTTCATAGCATTCAGATGCTTTTAACATGACTTCATATAATTCAGGTGTTTTTAACATGACTACATAGTATCCAGATGCTTTTAACATGACTTCATATAATTCAGGTGTTTTTAACATGACTTCATAGTATTCAGATGCTTTTAACATGACTTCATATAATTCAGGTGTTTTTAACATGACTTCATAGTATTCAGATGGTTTTTTTTAACATGACTTCATAGTATTCAGATGTTTTCAACATGATGTCAGAGTATTCAGATGTCTTCAGCATGACTTCATAGTGTTCAAATGTTTTCAGCATGACTTCATAGTATTCAGATGTTTTATTTTTAAATGACTTCATAGTATTCAGATGTTTTCGACATGACGTCATAGTGTTCAGATGTTGTTTTTTTACATGACTTCATAGTATTCAGATGTTTTCGACATGACGTCATAGTGTTCAGATGTTGTTTTTTTACATGACTTCATAGTATTCAGATGCTTTTAACTTGACTTCATATAATTCAGGTGTTTTTAACAAGACTTCATAGTATTCAGATGCTTTTAACATGACTTCATATAATTCAGGTGTTTTTAACATGACTTCATAGTATTCAGATGTTTTCTTTAGCATGACTTCTTAGTATTCAGATGTTTTCAACATGATGTCATAGTATTCAGATGTCTTCAACATGACTTCATAGTATACAGACGTTTTTAAACATGACTTATTAGTATTCAGATGTGTTTTTAACATGACTTCATAGTATTCAGATGGTTTTTTTAACATTACTTCATAGTATTCAGCTCGTTTTTTTAACATGACTTCATAGTATTCAGATGTTTTTAACATGCCTTAATAGTATTCAGAAGTTTTCAACCTGACTTCATAGTATTCAGATGTTTTCAACATGTTGTCATAGTATTGGCATGTTTTCAACCTGACTTCATAGTATTCAGATGTTTTCAACATGATGTCATAATATTGACATGTTTTCAACCTGACTTCATAGTATTCAATGTTTTCAACATGATGTCATAGTACTGAGATGTTTCAACATGACTTCATAGTATTCAGATGTTTTCAACATGACCTCATGGTATTCAAATGTTTTCAGCATGACTTCATAGTATTCAGACGTTTTATTTTTAAATGACTTCATAGTATTCAGATGTTTTCGACATGACGTCATAGTGTTCAGATGTTGTTTTTTTACATGACTTCATAGTATTAAGATGCTTTTAACATGACTTCATATAATTCAGGTGTTTTTAACATGACTTCATAGTATTCAGATGCTTTTAACATGACTTCATATAATTCAGGTGTTTTTAACAAGACTTCATAGTATTCAGATGGTTTTTTTTAACATGACTTCATAGTATTCAGATGTTTTCAACATGATGTCATAGTATTCAGATGTCTTCAACATGACTTCATAGTATACAGACGTTTTTTAACATGACTTCATTGTATTCAGATGATTTTTTTAACTTGACTTCATAGTATTAAGGTGTTTTCAACCTGACTTCATAGTATTCAGATGTTTCAACGTGACTTCATAGTATTCAGATGTTTTCAACATGACTTATTAGTATTCAGATGTGTTTTTAACATGACTTCATAGTATTCAGATGGTTTTTTTAACATGACTTCATAGTATTCTGATGTTTTTTTGTAACATGACTTCATAGTATTCAGATGTTTCAACATGACTTCATGGTATTCAGATGTTTTTAACATGACGTCATCGTATTCAGATGTTTTTAACATGACATCATAGGATTCAGATGTTTTCAACATAACTTCATGATATTCAGATGTTTTTTTAACATTACTTCATAGTATTCAGCTCGATTTTTTAACATGACTTCATAGTATTCAGATGTTTTTAACATGCCTTAATAGTACTCAGAAGTTTTCAACCTGACTTCATAGTATTCAGATGTTTTCAACATGATGTCATAGTATTGGCATGTTTTCAGCCTGACTTCATAGTGTTCAGATGTTTTCAACATGATGTCATAATATTGACATGTTTTCAACCTGACTTCATAGTATTCAATGTTTTCAACATGATGTCATAGTATTGAGATGTTTCAACATGACTTCATAGTATTCAGATGTTTTATTTTTAAATGACTTCATAGTATTAAGGTGTTTTCAACCTGACTTCATAGTATTCAGATGTTTTCAGCATGACTTCAGAGTATTCAGATGTTTTATTTTTAAATGACTTCATAGTATTCAGATGTTTTCGACATGACGTCATAATGTTCAGATGTTGTTTTTTTACATGACTTCATAGTATTCAGATGCTTTTAACATGACTTCATATAATTCAGGTGTTTTTAACATGACTTCATAGTATTCAGATGCTTTTAACATGACTTCATATAATTCAGGTGTTTTTAACATGACTTCATAGTATTCAGATGTGTTTTTAACATGACTTCATAGTATTCAGATGGTATTTTAACATCACTTCATAGTATTCAGATGTTTTTTTGTAACATGACTTCATAGTATTCAGATGTTTTCGACATGACGTCTTAATGTTCAGATGTTGTTTTTTTACATGACTTCATAGTATTCAGATGCTTTTAACATGACTTCATATAATTCAGGTGTTTTGAACATGACTTCATAGTATTCAGATGCTTTTAACATGACTTCATATAATTCAGGTGTTTTTAACATGACTTCATAGTATTCAGATGTGTTTTTAACATGACTTCATAGCATTCAGATGGTATTTTTAACATGACTTCATAGTATTCAGATGTTTTTTTGTAACATGACTTCATAGTATTCAGATGTTTCAACATGACTTCATGGTATTCAGATGTTTTTAACATGACGTCATCGTATTCAGATGTTTATAACATGACGTCATAGGATTCAGATGTTTTCAACATAACTTCATGATATTCAGATGTTATTTTAACATTACTTCATAGTATTCAGCTCGTTTTTTTAACATGACGTCATATTATTCAGATGTTTTTAACATGCCTTAATAGTATTCAGAAGTTTTCAACCTGACTTCATAGTATTCAGATGTTTTCAACATGATGTCATAATATTGACATGTTTTCAACCTGACTTCATAGTATTCAATGTTTTCAACATGATGTCATAGTATTGAGATGTTTCAACATGACTTCATATAATTCAGGTTTTTTTTAACATGACTTCATAGTATTCAGATGTTTTCAACATGATGTCATAGTATTCAGATGTCTTCAACATGACTTCATAGTATACAGACGTTTTTTAACATGACTTCATAGTATTCAGATAATTTTTTTTAACTTGACTTCATAGTATTAAGGTGTTTTCAACCTGACTTCATAGTATTCAGATGTTTTCAGCATGACTTCATAGTGTTCAAATGTTTTCAGCATGACTTCATAGTATTCAGATGTTTTATTTTTAAATGACTTCATAGTATTCAGATGTTTTCGACATGACGTCATAGTGTTCAGATGTTGTTTTTTTACATGACTTCATAGTATTCAGATGTTTTCAACATGACTTCATAGTGTTCAAATGTTTTCAGCATGACGTCATAATGTTCAGATGTTGTTTTTTTACATGACTTCATAGTATTCAGATGCTTTTAACATGACTTCATATAATTCAGGTGTTTTTAACATGACTTCATAGTATTCAGATGCTTTTAACATGACTTCATATAATTCAGGTGTATTTAACATGACTTCATAGTATACAGACGTTTTTCAACATGACTTATTAGTATTCAGATGTGTTTTTAACATGACTTCATAGTATTCAGATGGTATTTTTAACATGACTTCATAGTATTCAGATGTTTTTTTGTAACATGACTTCATAGTATTCAGATGTTTCAACATGACTTCATGGTATTCAGATGTTTTTAACATGACGTCATCGTATTCAGATGTTTTTAACATGACATCATAGGATTCAGATGTTTTCAACATAACTTCATGATATTCAGATGTTTTTTTAACATTACTTCATAGTATTCAGCTCGTTTTTTAACATGACTTCATAGTATTCAGATGTTTTTAACATGCCTTAATAGTATTCAGAAGTTTTCAACCTGATTTCATAGTATTCAGATGTTTTCAACATGATGTCATAGTATTGGCATGTTTTCAACCTGACTTCATAGGATTCAGATGTTTTCAACATGATGTCATAATATTGACATGTTTTCAACCTGACTTCATAGTATTCAATGTTTTCAACATGATATCATAGTAATGAGATGTGTCAACATGACTTCATAGTATTCAGATGTTTTCAACATGACCTCATGGTATTCAAATGTTTTCAGCATGACTTCATAGTATTCAGATGTTTTATTTTTAAATGACTTCATAGTATTCAGATGATTTCGACATGACGTCATAGTGTTTAGATGTTGTTTTTTACATGACTTCATAGTATTCAGATGCTTTTTACATGACTTCATATAATTCAGGTTTTTTTAACATGACTTCATAGTATTCAGATGCTTTTAACATGACTTCATATAATTCAGGTGTTTTTAACATGACGTCATCGTATTCAGATGTTTTTAACATGACATCATAGGATTCAGATGTTTTCAACATAACTTCATGATATTCAGATGTTTTTTTAACATTACTTCATAGTATTCAGCTCGTTTTTTAACATGACTTCATAGTATTCAGATGTTTTTAACATGCCTTAATAGTATTCAGAAGTTTTCAACCTGACTTCATAGTATTGGCATGTTTTCAACCTGACTTCATAGTATTCAGATGTTTTCAACATGACGTCATAATATTGACATGTTTTCAACCTGACTTCATAGTATTCAATGTTTTCAACATGATGTCATAGTAATGAGATGTTTCAACATGACTTCATAGTATTCAGATGTTTTCAACATGACCTCATGGTATTCAAATGTTTTCAGCATGACTTCATAGTATTCAGATGTTTTATTTTTAAATGACTTCATAGTATTCAGATGTTTTCGACATGACGTCATAGTGTTCAGATGTTGTTTTTTTACATGACTTCATAGTATTCAGATGCTTTTTACATGACTTCATATAATTCAGGTGTTTTTAACATGACTTCATAGTATTCAGATGCTTTTAACATGACTTCATATAATTCAGGTGTTTTTAACATGACTTCATACTATTCAGATGCTTTTAACATGACTTCATATAATTCAGGTGTTTTTAACATGACTTCATAGTATTCAGATGTTTTTTTGTAACATGACTTCATAGTATTCAGATGTTTCAACATGACTTCATGGTATTCTGATGTTTTTAACATGACGTCATCGTATTCAGATGTTTTTAACATGATGTCATAGGATTCAGATGTTTTCAACATAACTTCATGATATTCAGATGTTTTTTTTACATGACTTCATAGTATTCAGATGCTTTTTACATGACTTCATATAATTCAGGTGTTTTTAACATGACTTCATAGCATTCAGACGCGTTTAACATGACTTCATATAATTCAGGTGTTTTTAACATGACTTCATAGTATTCAGATGCTTTTAACATGACTTCATATAATTAAGGTGTTTTTAACATGACTTCATAGTATACAGACGTTTTTTAACATGACTTCATAGTATTCAGATGATTTTTTTAACTTGACTTCATAGTATTAAGGTGTTTTCAACCTGACTTCATAGTATTCAAATGTCTCAACATGACTTCATAGTATTCAAATGTTTTCAGCATGACTTCATAGTATTCAGATGTTTTATTTTTAAATGACTTCATAGTATTCAGATGTTTTCGACATGACGTCATAATGTTCAGATGTTGTTTTTTTACATGACTTCATAGTATTCAGATGCTTTTAACATGACTTCATATAATTCAGGTGTTTTTAACATGACTTCATAGTATTCAGATGCTTTTAACATGACTTCATATAATTCAGGTGTTTTGAACATGACTTCATAGTATTCAGATGCTTTTAACATGACTTCATATAATTCAGGTGTTTTTAACATGACTTCATAGTATTCAGATGCTTTTAACATGACTTCATATAATTCAGGTGTTTTTAACATGACTTCATAGTATTCAGATGTGTTTTTAACATGACTTCATAGTATTCAGATGGTATTTTTAACATGACTTCATAGTATTCAGATGTTTTTTTGTAACATGACTTCATAGTATTCAGATGTTTCAACATGACTTCATGGTATTCAGATGTTTTTAACATGACGTCATCGTATTCAGATGTTTTTAACATGACGTCATAGTGTTCAAATGTTTTCAGCATGACTTCATAGTGTTCAGATGTTTTATTTTTAAATGACTTCATAGTATTCAGATGTTTTCAACATAACTTCATGATATTCAGATGTTTTTTAACATTACTTCATAGTATTCAGCTCGTTTTTTTAACATGACGTCATAGCATTCAGATGTTTTTAACATGCCTTAATAGTATTCAGAAGTTTTCAACCTGACTTCATAGTATTCAGATGTTTTCAACATGATGTCATAATATTGACATGTTTTCAACCTGACTTCATAGTATTCAATGTTTTCAACATGATGTCATAGTATTGAGATCTTTCAACATGACTTCATAGTATTCAGATGTTTTCAACATGATGTCATAGTATTCATATGTCTTCAACATGACTTCATAGTATACAGACGTTTCTTAACATGACTTCATAGTATTCAGATGATTTTTTTAACTTGACTTCATAGTATTAAGGTGTTTTCAACCTGACTTCATAGTATTCAGATGTTTTCAGCATGACTTCATAGTGTTCAAATGTTTTCAGCATGACTTCATAGTATTCAGATGTTTTATTTTTAAATGACTTCATAGTATTCAGATGTTTTCGACATGACGTCATAGTGTTCAGATGTTGTTTTTTTACATGACTTCATAGTATTCAGATGCTTTTTACATGACTTCATATAATTCAGGTGTTTTTAACATGACTTCATAGTATTCATATGCTTTTAACATGACTTCATATAATTCAGGTGTTTTTAACATGACTTCATAGTATTCAGATGCTTTTAACATGACTTCATATAATTCAGGTGTTTTTAACATGACTTCATAGTATTCAGATGGTTTTTTTTAACATGACTTCATAGTATTCAGATGTTTTCAACATGATGTCATAGTATTCAGATGTCTTCAACATGACTTCATAGTATACAGACGTTTTTTAACATGACTTCATAGTATTCAGATGATTTTTTTAACTTGACTTCATAGTATTAAGGTGTTTTCAACCTGACTTCATAGTATTCAGATGTTTTCAGCATGACTTCATAGTGTTCAAATGTTTTCAGCATGACTTCATAGTATTCAGATGTTTTATTTTTAAATGTCTTCATAGTATTCAGATGTTTTCGACATGACGTCATAGTGTTCAGATGTTGTTTTTTTACATGACTTCATAGTATTCAGATGTTTTCGACATGACGTCATAGTGTTCAGATGTTGTTTTTTTACATGACTTCATAGTATTCAGATGCTTTTAACATGACTTCATATAATTCAGGTGTTTTTAACATGACTTCATAGTATTCAGATGTTTTCAACATGATGTCATAGTATTCAGATGTCTTCAACATGACTTCATAGTATACAGACGTTTTTAAACATGACTTATTAGTATTCAGATGTGTTTTTAACATGACTTCATAGTATTCAGATGGTATTTTTAACATGACTTCATAGTATTCAGATGTTTTTTTGTAACATGACTTCATAGTATTCAGATGTTTCAACATGACTTCATGGTATTCAGAAGTTTTCAACCTGACTTCATAGTATTCAGATGTTTTCAACATGATGTCATAGTATTGGCATGTTTTCAACCTGACTTCATAGTATTCAGATGTTTTCAACATGATGTCATAATATTGACATGTTTTCATCCTGACTTCATAGTATTCAATGTTTTCAACATGATGTCATAGTATTGAGATGTTTCAACATGACTTCATAGTATTCAGATGTTTTCAACATGACCTCATGGTATTCAAATGTTTTCAGCATGACTTCATAGTATTCAGATGTTTTATTTTTAAATGACTTCATAGTATTCAGATATTTTCGACATGACGTCATAGTGTTCAGATGTTGTTTTTTTACATGACTTCATAGTATTCAGATGCTTTTTACAGGACTTCATATAATTCAGTTGTTTTTAACATGACTTCATAGTATTCAGATGCTTTTAACATGACTTCATATAATTCAGGTGTTTTTAACATGACTTCATACTATTCAGATGCTTTTAACATGACTTCATATAATTCAGGTGTTTTTAACATGACTTCATAGTATTCAGATGGTTTTTTTTAACCTGACTTCATAGTATTCAGATGTTTTCAACATGATGTCATAGTATTCAGATGTCTTCAACATCACTTCATAGTATACAGACGTTTTTTAACATGACTTCATATAATTCAACATGACTTCATAGTATTCAGATGCTTTTAACATGACTTCATATAATTCAGGTCTTTTTAACATGACTTCATAGTATTCAGATGTTTTCTTTAACATGACTTCATAGTATTCAGATGTTTTCAACATGATGTCATAGTATTCAGATGTCTTCAACATGACTTCATAGTATACAGACGTTTTTAAACATGACTTATTAGTATTCAGATGTTTTTTTGTAACATGACTTCATAGTATTCAGATGTTTCAACATGACTTCATGGTATTCAGAAGTTTTCAACCTGACTTCATAGTATTCAGATGTTTTCAACATGATGTCATAGTATTGGCATGTTTTCAACCTGACTTCATAGTATTCAGATGTTTTCAACATGATGTCATAATATTGACATGTTTTCATCCTGACTTCATAGTATTCAATGTTTTCAACATGATGTCATAGTATTGAGATGTTTCAACATGACTTCATAGTATTCAGATGTTTTCAACCTGACTTCATAGTATTCAGATGTTTCAACGTGACTTCATAGTATTCAGATGTTTTCAACATGACTTATTAGTATTCAGATGTGTTTTTAACATGACTTCATAGTATTCAGATGGTTTTTTTAACATGACTTCATAGTATTCTGATGTTTTTTTGTAACATGACTTCATAGTATTCAGATGTTTCAACATGACTTCATGGTATTCAGATGTTTTTAACATGACGTCATCGTATTCAGATGTTTTTAACATGACATCATAGGATTCAGATGTTTTCAACATAACTTCATGATATTCAGATGTTTTTTTAACATTACTTCATAGTATTCAGCTCGATTTTTTAACATGACTTCATAGTATTCAGATGTTTTTAACATGCCTTAATAGTACTCAGAAGTTTTCAACCTGACTTCATAGTATTCAGATGTTTTCAACATGATGTCATAGTATTGGCATGTTTTCAGCCTGACTTCATAGTGTTCAGATGTTTTCAACATGATGTCATAATATTGACATGTTTTCAACCTGACTTCATAGTATACAGACGTTTTTAAACATGACTTATTAGTATTCAGATGTGTTTTTAACATGACTTCATAGTATTCAGATGGTATTTTTAACATGACTTCATAGTATTCAGATGTTTTTTTGTAACATGACTTCATAGTATTCAGATGTTTTCAACATGATGTCATAGTATTCAGATGTCTTCAACATGACTTCATAGTATACAGACGTTTTTTAACATGACTTCATAGTATTCAGATGATTTTTTTAACTTGACTTCATAGTATTAAGGTGTTTTCAACCTGACTTCATAGTATTCAGATGTTTTCAGCATGACTTCATAGTGTTCAAATGTTTTCAGCATGACTTCATAGTATTCAGATGTTTTATTTTTAAATGACTTCATAGTATTCAGATGTTTTCGACATGACGTCATAGTGTTCAGATGTTGTTTTTTTACATGACTTCATAGTATTCAGATGTTTTCGACATGACGTCATAGTGTTCAGATGTTGTTTTTTTACATGACTTCATAGTATTCAGATGCTTTTGACATGACTTCATATAATTCAGGTGTTTTTAACATGACTTCATAGTATTCAGATGCTTTTAACATGACTTCATATAATTCAGGTGTTTTTAACATGACTTCATAGTATTCAGATGCTTTTAACATGACTTCATATAATTCAGGTGTTTTTAACATGACTTCATAGTATTCAGATGTGTTTTTAACATGACTTCATAGTATTCAGATGGTATTTTTAACATGACTTCATAGTATTCAGATGTTTTTTTGTAACATGACTTCATAGTATTCAGATGTTTCAACATGACTTCATGGTATTCAGATGTTTTTAACATGACGTCATCGTATTCAGATGTTTTTAACATGACGTCATAGTGTTCAAATGTTTTCAGCATGACTTCATAGTGTTCAGATGTTTTATTTTTAAATGACTTCATAGTATTCAGATGTTTTCAACATAACTTCATGATATTCAGATGTTTTTTAACATTACTTCATAGTATTCAGCTCGTTTTTTTAACATGACGTCATAGCATTCAGATGTTTTTAACATGCCTTAATAGTATTCAGAAGTTTTCAACCTGACTTCATAGTATTCAGATGTTTTCAACATGATGTCATAATATTGACATGTTTTCAACCTGACTTCATAGTATTCAATGTTTTCAACATGATGTCATAGTATTGAGATCTTTCAACATGACTTCATAGTATTCAGATGTTTTCAACATGATGTCATAGTATTCATATGTCTTCAACATGACTTCATAGTATACAGACGTTTCTTAACATGACTTCATAGTATTCAGATGATTTTTTTAACTTGACTTCATAGTATTAAGGTGTTTTCAACCTGACTTCATAGTATTCAGATGTTTTCAGCATGACTTCATAGTGTTCAAATGTTTTCAGCATGACTTCATAGTATTCAGATGTTTTATTTTTAAATGACTTCATAGTATTCAGATGTTTTCGACATGACGTCATAGTGTTCAGATGTTGTTTTTTTACATGACTTCATAGTATTCAGATGCTTTTTACATGACTTCATATAATTCAGGTGTTTTTAACATGACTTCATAGTATTCATATGCTTTTAACATGACTTCATATAATTCAGGTGTTTTTAACATGACTTCATAGTATTCAGATGCTTTTAACATGACTTCATATAATTCAGGTGTTTTTAACATGACTTCATAGTATTCAGATGGTTTTTTTTAACATGACTTCATAGTATTCAGATGTTTTCAACATGATGTCATAGTATTCAGATGTCTTCAACATGACTTCATAGTATACAGACGTTTTTTAACATGACTTCATAGTATTCAGATGATTTTTTTAACTTGACTTCATAGTATTAAGGTGTTTTCAACCTGACTTCATAGTATTCAGATGTTTTCAGCATGACTTCATAGTGTTCAAATGTTTTCAGCATGACTTCATAGTATTCAGATGTTTTATTTTTAAATGTCTTCATAGTATTCAGATGTTTTCGACATGACGTCATAGTGTTCAGATGTTGTTTTTTTACATGACTTCATAGTATTCAGATGTTTTCGACATGACGTCATAGTGTTCAGATGTTGTTTTTTTACATGACTTCATAGTATTCAGATGCTTTTAACATGACTTCATATAATTCAGGTGTTTTTAACATGACTTCATAGTATTCAGATGCTTTTAACATGACTTCATATAATTCAGGTCTTTTTAACATGACTTCATAGTATTCAGATGTTTTCTTTAACATGACTTCATAGTATTCAGATGTTTTCAACATGATGTCATAGTATTCAGATGTCTTCAACATGACTTCATAGTATACAGACGTTTTTAAACATGACTTATTAGTATTCAGATGTGTTTTTAACATGACTTCATAGTATTCAGATGGTATTTTTAACATGACTTCATAGTATTCAGATGTTTTTTTGTAACATGACTTCATAGTATTCAGATGTTTCAACATGACTTCATGGTATTCAGAAGTTTTCAACCTGACTTCATAGTATTCAGATGTTTTCAACATGATGTCATAGTATTGGCATGTTTTCAACCTGACTTCATAGTATTCAGATGTTTTCAACATGATGTCATAATATTGACATGTTTTCATCCTGACTTCATAGTATTCAATGTTTTCAACATGATGTCATAGTATTGAGATGTTTCAACATGACTTCATAGTATTCAGATGTTTTCAACATGACCTCATGGTATTCAAATGTTTTCAGCATGACTTCATAGTATTCAGATGTTTTATTTTTAAATGACTTCATAGTATTCAGATATTTTCGACATGACGTCATAGTGTTCAGATGTTGTTTTTTTACATGACTTCATAGTATTCAGATGCTTTTTACAGGACTTCATATAATTCAGTTGTTTTTAACATGACTTCATAGTATTCAGATGCTTTTAACATGACTTCATATAATTCAGGTGTTTTTAACATGACTTCATACTATTCAGATGCTTTTAACATGACTTCATATAATTCAGGTGTTTTTAACATGACTTCATAGTATTCAGATGGTTTTTTTTAACCTGACTTCATAGTATTCAGATGTTTTCAACATGATGTCATAGTATTCAGATGTCTTCAACATCACTTCATAGTATACAGACGTTTTTTAACATGACTTCATATAATTCAACATGACTTCATAGTATTCAGATGCTTTTAACATGACTTCATATAATTCAGGTCTTTTTAACATGACTTCATAGTATTCAGATGTTTTCTTTAACATGACTTCATAGTATTCAGATGTTTTCAACATGATGTCATAGTATTCAGATGTCTTCAACATGACTTCATAGTATACAGACGTTTTTAAACATGACTTATTAGTATTCAGATGTTTTTTTGTAACATGACTTCATAGTATTCAGATGTTTCAACATGACTTCATGGTATTCAGAAGTTTTCAACCTGACTTCATAGTATTCAGATGTTTTCAACATGATGTCATAGTATTGGCATGTTTTCAACCTGACTTCATAGTATTCAGATGTTTTCAACATGATGTCATAATATTGACATGTTTTCATCCTGACTTCATAGTATTCAATGTTTTCAACATGATGTCATAGTATTGAGATGTTTCAACATGACTTCATAGTATTCAGATGTTTTCAACCTGACTTCATAGTATTCAGATGTTTCAACGTGACTTCATAGTATTCAGATGTTTTCAACATGACTTATTAGTATTCAGATGTGTTTTTAACATGACTTCATAGTATTCAGATGGTTTTTTTAACATGACTTCATAGTATTCTGATGTTTTTTTGTAACATGACTTCATAGTATTCAGATGTTTCAACATGACTTCATGGTATTCAGATGTTTTTAACATGACGTCATCGTATTCAGATGTTTTTAACATGACATCATAGGATTCAGATGTTTTCAACATAACTTCATGATATTCAGATGTTTTTTTAACATTACTTCATAGTATTCAGCTCGATTTTTTAACATGACTTCATAGTATTCAGATGTTTTTAACATGCCTTAATAGTACTCAGAAGTTTTCAACCTGACTTCATAGTATTCAGATGTTTTCAACATGATGTCATAGTATTGGCATGTTTTCAGCCTGACTTCATAGTGTTCAGATGTTTTCAACATGATGTCATAATATTGACATGTTTTCAACCTGACTTCATAGTATACAGACGTTTTTAAACATGACTTATTAGTATTCAGATGTGTTTTTAACATGACTTCATAGTATTCAGATGGTATTTTTAACATGACTTCATAGTATTCAGATGTTTTTTTGTAACATGACTTCATAGTATTCAGATGTTTTCAACATGATGTCATAGTATTCAGATGTCTTCAACATGACTTCATAGTATACAGACGTTTTTTAACATGACTTCATAGTATTCAGATGATTTTTTTAACTTGACTTCATAGTATTAAGGTGTTTTCAACCTGACTTCATAGTATTCAGATGTTTTCAGCATGACTTCATAGTGTTCAAATGTTTTCAGCATGACTTCATAGTATTCAGATGTTTTATTTTTAAATGACTTCATAGTATTCAGATGTTTTCGACATGACGTCATAGTGTTCAGATGTTGTTTTTTTACATGACTTCATAGTATTCAGATGTTTTCGACATGACGTCATAGTGTTCAGATGTTGTTTTTTTACATGACTTCATAGTATTCAGATGCTTTTGACATGACTTCATATAATTCAGGTGTTTTTAACATGACTTCATAGTATTCAGATGCTTTTAACATGACTTCATATAATTCAGGTCTTTTTAACATGACTTCATAGTATTCAGATGTTTTCTTTAACATGACTTCATAGTATTCAGATGTTTTCAACATGATGTTATAGTATTCAGATGTCTTCAACATGATTTCATAGTATACAGACGTTTTTAAACATGACTTATTAGTATTCAGATGTGTTTTTAACATGACTTCATAGTATTCAGATGGTATTTTTAACATGACTTCATAGTATTCAGATGTTTTTTTGTAACATGACTTCATAGTATTCAGATGTTTCAACATGACTTCATGGTATTCAGAAGTTTTCAACCTGACTTCATAGTATTCAGATGTTTTCAACATGATGTCATAGTATTGGCATGTTTTCAACCTGACTTCATAGTATTCAGATGTTTTCAACATGATGTCATAATATTGACATGTTTTCATCCTGACTTCATAGTATTCAATGTTTTCAACATGATGTCATAGTATTGAGATGTTTCAACATGACTTCATAGTATTCAGATGTTTTCAACATGACCTCATGGTATTCAAATGTTTTCAGCATGACTTCATAGTATTCAGATGTTTTATTTTTAAATGACTTCATAGTATTCAGATATTTTCGACATGACGTCATAGTGTTCAGATGTTGTTTTTTTACATGACTTCATAGTATTCAGATGTTTTCAACATGACTTCATAGTGTTCAAATGTTTTCAGCATGACTTCATAGTATTCAGATGCTTTTAACATGACTTCATATAATTCAGGTGTTTTTAACATGACTTCATACTATTCAGATGCTTTTAACATGACTTCATATAATTCAGGTGTTTTTAACATGACTTCATAGTATTCAGATGGTTTTTTTTTAACATGACTTCATAGTATTCAGATGTTTTCAACATGATGTCATAGTATTCAGATGTCTTCAACATCACTTCATGGTATACAGACGTTTTTTAACATGACTTCATATAATTCAGGTGTTTTTAACATGACTTCATAGTATTCAGATGCTTTTAACATGACTTCATATAATTCAGGTCTTTTTAACATGACTTCATAGTATTCAGATGTTTTCTTTAACATGACTTCATAGTATTCAGATGTTTTCAACATGATGTCATAGTATTCAGATGTCTTCAACATGACTTCATAGTATACAGACGTTTTTAAACATGACTTATTAGTATTCAGATGTGTTTTTAACATGACTTCATAGTATTCAGATGGTATTTTTAACATGACTTCATAATATTCAGATGTTTTTTTGTAACATGACTTCATAGTATTCAGATGTTTCAACATGACTTCATGGTATTCAGAAGTTTTCAACCTGACTTCATAGTATTCAGATGTTTTCAACATGATGTCATAGTATTGGCATGTTTTCAACCTGACTTCATAGTATTCAGATGTTTTATACATGATGTCATAATATTGACATGTTTTCATCCTGACTTCATAGTATTCAATGTTTTCAACATGATGTCATAGTATTGAGATGTTTCAACATGACTTCATAGTATTCAGATGTTTTCAACATGACCTCATGGTATTCAAATGTTTTCAGCATGACTTCATAGTATTCAGATGTTTTATTTTTAAATGACTTCATAGTATTCAGATATTTTCGACATGACGTCATAGTGTTCAGATGTTGTTTTTTTACATGACTTCATAGTATTCAGATGTTTTCAACATGACTTCATAGTGTTCAAATGTTTTCAGCATGACTTCATAGTATTCAGATGCTTTTAACATGACTTCATATAATTCAGGTGTTTTTAACATGACTTCATACTATTCAGATGCTTTTAACATGACTTCATATAATTCAGGTGTTTTTAACATGACTTCATAGTATTCAGATGGTTTTTTTTTAACATGACTTCATAGTATTCAGATGTTTTCAACATGATGTCATAGTATTCAGATGTCTTCAACATCACTTCATGGTATACAGACGTTTTTTAACATGACTTCATATAATTCAGGTGTTTTTAACATGACTTCATAGTATTCAGATGCTTTTAACATGACTTCATATAATTCAGGTCTTTTTAACATGACTTCATAGTATTCAGATGTTTTCTTTAACATGACTTCATAGTATTCAGATGTTTTCAACATGATGTCATAGTATTCAGATGTCTTCAACATGACTTCATAGTATACAGACGTTTTTAAACATGACTTATTAGTATTCAGATGTGTTTTTAACATGACTTCATAGTATTCAGATGGTATTTTTAACATGACTTCATAGTATTCAGATGTTTTTTTGTAACATGACTTCATAGTATTCAGATGTTTCAACATGACTTCATGGTATTCAGAAGTTTTCAACCTGACTTCATAGTATTCAGATGTTTTCAACATGATGTCATAGTATTGGCATGTTTTCAACCTGACTTCATAGTATTCAGATGTTTTATACATGATGTCATAATATTGACATGTTTTCATCCTGACTTCATAGTATTCAATGTTTTCAACATGATGTCATAGTATTGAGATGTTTCAACATGACTTCATAGTATTCAGATGTTTTCAACATGACCTCATGGTATTCAAATGTTTTCAGCATGACTTCATAGTATTCAGATGTTTTATTTTTAAATGACTTCATAGTATTCAGATGTTTTCAACATGATGTCATAGTATTCAGATGTCTTCAACATGACTTCATAGTATACAGACGTTTTTAAACATGACTTATTAGTATTCAGATGTGTTTTTAACATGACTTCATAGTAATCAGATGGTATTTTTAACATGACTTCATAGTATTCAGATGTTTTTTTGTAACATGACTTCATAGTATTCAGATGTTTTCAACATGATGTCATAGTATTCAGATGTCTTCAACATTACTTCATAGTATACAGACGTTTTTTAACATGACTTCATAGTATTCAGATGATTTTTTTAACTTGACTTCATAGTATTAAGGTGTTTTCAACCTGACTTCATAGTATTCAGATGTTTTCAGCATGACTTCATAGTGTTCAAATGTTTTCAGCATGACTTCAAAGTATTCAGATGTTTTATTTTTAAATGACTTCATAGTATTCAGATGTTTTCGACATGACGTCATAGTGTTCAGATGTTGTTTTTTTACATGACTTCATAGTATTCAGATGCTTTTTACATGACTTCATATAATTCAGGTGTTTTTAACATGACTTCATAGTATTCATATGCTTTTAACATGACTTCATATAATTCAGGTGTTTTTAACATGACTTCATAGTATTCAGATGCTTTTAACATGACTTCATATAATTCAGGTGTTTTTAACATGACTTCATAGTATTCAGATGGTTTTTTTTAACATGACTTCATAGTATTCAGATGTTTTCAACATGATGTCATAGTATTCAGATGTCTTCAACATGACTTCATAGTATACAGACGTTTTTTAACATGACTTCATAGTATTCAGATGATTTTTTTAACTTGACTTCATAGTATTAAGGTGTTTTCAACCTGACTTCATAGTATTCAGATGTTTTCAGCATGACTTCATAGTGTTCAAATGTTTTCAGCATGACTTCATAGTATTCAGATGTTTTATTTTTAAATGTCTTCATAGTATTCAGATGTTTTCGACATGACGTCATAGTGTTCAGATGTTGTTTTTTTACATGACTTCATAGTATTCAGATGTTTTCGACATGACGTCATAGTGTTCAGATGTTGTTTTTTTACATGACTTCATAGTATTCAGATGCTTTTAACATGACTTCATATAATTCAGGTGTTTTTAACATGACTTCATAGTATTCAGATGCTTTTAACATGACTTCATATAATTCAGGTCTTTTTAACATGACTTCATAGTATTCAGATGTTTTCTTTAACATGACTTCATAGTATTCAGATGTTTTCAACATGATGTCATAGTATTCAGATGTCTTCAACATGACTTCATAGTATACAGACGTTTTTAAACATGACTTATTAGTATTCAGATGTGTTTTTAACATGACTTCATAGTATTCAGACGGTATTTTTAACATGACTTCATAGTATTCAGATGTTTTTTTGTAACATGACTTCATAGTATTCAGATGTTTCAACATGACTTCATGGTATTCAGAAGTTTTCAACCTGACTTCATAGTATTCAGATGTTTTCAACATGATGTCATAGTATTGGCATGTTTTCAACCTGACTTCATAGTATTCAGATGTTTTCAACATGATGTCATAATATTGACATGTTTTCATCCTGACTTCATAGTATTCAATGTTTTCAACATGATGTCATAGTATTGAGATGTTTCAACATGACTTCATAGTATTCAGATGTTTTCAACATGACCTCATGGTATTCAAATGTTTTCAGCATGACTTCATAGTATTCAGATGTTTTATTTTTAAATGACTTCATAGTATTCAGATATTTTCGACATGACGTCATAGTGTTCAGATGTTGTTTTTTTACATGACTTCATAGTATTCAGATGCTTTTTACAGGACTTCATATAATTCAGGTGTTTTTAACATGACTTCATAGTATTCAGATGCTTTTAACATGACTTCATATAATTCAGGTGTTTTTAACATGACTTCATAGTATTCAGATGGTATTTTTAACATGACTTCATAGTATTCAGATGTTTTTTTGTAACATGACTTCATAGTATTCAGATGTTTCAACATGACTTCATGGTATTCAGAAGTTTTCAACCTGACTTCATAGTATTCAGATGTTTTCAACATGATGTCATAGTATTGGCATGTTTTCAACCTGACTTCATAGTATTCAGATGTTTTCAACATGATGTCATAATATTGACATGTTTTCATCCTGACTTCATAGTATTCAATGTTTTCAACATGATGTCATAGTATTGAGATGTTTCAACATGACTTCATAGTATTCAGATGTTTTCAACATGATGTCATAGTATTCAAATGTTTTCAGCATGACTTCATAGTATTCAGATGTTTTATTTTTAAATGACTTCATAGTATTCAGATGTTTTCAACATGATGTCATAGTATTCAGATGTCTTCAACATGACTTCATAGTATACAGACGTTTTTAAACATGACTTATTAGTATTCAGATGTGTTTTTAACATGACTTCATAGTATTCAGATGGTATTTTTAACATGACTTCATAGTATTCAGATGTTTTTTTGTAACATGACTTCATAGTATTCAGATGTTTTCAACATGATGTCATAGTATTCAGATGTCTTCAACATGACTTCATAGTATACAGACGTTTTTTAACATGACTTCATAGTATTCAGATGATTTTTTTAACTTGACTTCATAGTATTAAGGTGTTTCCAACCTGACTTCATAGTATTCAGATGTTTTCAGCATGACTTCATAGTGTTCAAATGTTTTCAGCATGACTTCAAAGTATTCAGATGTTTTATTTTTAAATGACTTCATAGTATTCAGATGTTTTCGACATGACGTCATAGTGTTCAGATGTTGTTTTTTTACATGACTTCATAGTATTCAGATGCTTTTTACATGACTTCATATAATTCAGGTGTTTTTAACATGACTTCATAGTATTCATATGCTTTTAACATGACTTCATATAATTCAGGTGTTTTTAACATGACTTCATAGTATTCAGATGCTTTTAACATGACTTCATATAATTCAGGTGTTTTTAACATGACTTCATAGTATTCAGATGGTTTTTTTTAACATGACTTCATAGTATTCAGATGTTTTCAACATGATGTCATAGTATTCAGATGTCTTCAACATGACTTCATAGTATACAGACGTTTTTTAACATGACTTCATAGTATTCAGATGATTTTTTTAACTTGACTTCATAGTATTAAGGTGTTTTCAACCTGACTTCATAGTATTCAGATGTTTTCAGCATGACTTCATAGTGTTCAAATGTTTTCAGCATGACTTCATAGTATTCAGATGTTTTATTTTTAAATGTCTTCATAGTATTCAGATGTTTTCGACATGACGTCATAGTGTTCAGATGTTGTTTTTTTACATGACTTCATAGTATTCAGATGTTTTCGACATGACGTCATAGTGTTCAGATGTTGTTTTTTTACATGACTTCATAGTATTCAGATGCTTTTAACATGACTTCATATAATTCAGGTGTTTTTAACATGACTTCATAGTATTCAGATGCTTTTAACATGACTTCATATAATTCAGGTCTTTTTAACATGACTTCATAGTATTCAGATGTTTTCTTTAACATGACTTCATAGTATTCAGATGTTTTCAACATGATGTCATAGTATTCAGATGTCTTCAACATGACTTCATAGTATACAGACGTTTTTAAACATGACTTATTAGTATTCAGATGTGTTTTTAACATGACTTCATAGTATTCAGATGGTATTTTTAACATGACTTCATAGTATTCAGATGTTTTTTTGTAACATGACTTCATAGTATTCAGATGTTTCAACATGACTTCATGGTATTCAGAAGTTTTCAACCTGACTTCATACTATTCAGATGTTTTCAACATGATGTCATAGTATTGGCATGTTTTCAACCTGACTTCATAGTATTCAGATGTTTTCAACATGATGTCATAATATTGACATGTTTTCATCCTGACTTCATAGTATTCAATGTTTTCAACATGATGTCATAGTATTGAGATGTTTCAACATGACTTCATAGTATTCAGATGTTTTCAACATGACCTCATGGTATTCAAATGTTTTCAGCATGACTTCATAGTATTCAGATGTTTTATTTTTAAATGACTTCATAGTATTCAGATATTTTCGACATGACGTCATAGTGTTCAGATGTTGTTTTTTTACATGACTTCATAGTATTCAGATGCTTTTTACAGGACTTCATATAATTCAGGTGTTTTTAACATGACTTCATAGTATTCAGATGCTTTTAACATGACTTCATATAATTCAGGTGTTTTTAACATGACTTCATAGTATTCAGATGCTTTTAACATGACTTCATATAATTCAGGTGTTTTTAACATGACTTCATAGTATACAGACGTTTTTCAACATGACTTATTAGTATTCAGATGTATTTTTAACATGACTTCATAGTATTCAGATGTTTTTTTGTAACATGACTTCATAGTATTCAGATGTTTCAACATGACTTCATGGTATTCAGATGTTTTTAACATGACGTCATCGTATTCAGATGTTTTTAACATGACGTCATAGGATTCAGATGTTTTCAACATAACTTCATGATATTCAGATGTTTTTTTAACATTACTTCATAGTATTCAGCTCGTTTTTTTAACATGACTTCATAGTATTCAGATGCTTTTAACATGACTTCATAGTATTCAGATGCTTTTAACATGACTTCATATAATTCAGGTGTTTTTAACATGACTTCATAGTATACAGACGTTTTTCAACATGACTTATTAGTATTCAGATGTGTTTTTAACATGACTTCATAGTATTCAGATGGTATTTTTAACATGACTTCATAGTATTCAGATGTTTTTTTGTAACATGACTTCATAGTATTCAGATGTTTTTAACATGGCGTCATCGTATTCAGATGTTTTTAACATGACATCATAGGATTCAGATGTTTTCAACATAACTTCATGATATTCAGATGTTTTTTTAACATTACTTCATAGTATTCAGCTCGTTTTTTAACATGACTTCATAGTATTCAGATGATTTTAACATGCCTTAATAGTATTCAGAAGTTTTCAACCTGACTTCATAGTATTCAGATGTTTTCAACATGATGTCATAGTATTGGCATGTTTTCAACCTGACTTCATAGTATTCAGATGTTTTCAACATGATGTCATAATATTGACATGTTTTCAACCTGACTTCATAGTATTCAATGTTTTCAACATGATGTCATAGTAATGAGATGTTTCAACATGACTTCATAGTATTCAGATGTTTTCAACATGACCTCATGGTATTCAAATGTTTTCAGCATGACTTCATAGTATTCAGATGATTTTTTTTTAAATGTCTTCATAGTATTCAGATGTTTTCGACATGACGTCATAGTGTTCAGATGTTGTTTTTTTACATGACTTCATAGTATTCAGATGCTTTTTACATGACTTCATATAATTCAGGTGTTTTTAACATGACTTCATAGTATTCATATGCTTTTAACATGACTTCATATAATTCAGGTGTTTTTAACATGACTTCATAGTATTCAGATGCTTTTAACATGACTTCATATAATTCAGGTGTTTTTAACATGACTTCATAGTATTCAGATGGTTTTTTTTAACATGACTTCATAGTATTCAGATGTTTTCAACATGATGTCATAGTATTCAGATGTCTTCAACATGACTTCATAGTATACAGACGTTTTTTAACATGACTTCATAGTATTCAGATGATTTTTTTAACTTGACTTCATAGTATTAAGGTGTTTTCAACCTGACTTCATAGTATTCAGATGTTTTCAGCATGACTTCATAGTGTTCAAATGTTTTCAGCATGACTTCATAGTATTCAGATGTTTTATTTTTAAATGTCTTCATAGTATTCAGATGTTTTCGACATGACGTCATAGTGTTCAGATGTTGTTTTTTTACATGACTTCATAGTATTCAGATGTTTTCGACATGACGTCATAGTGTTCAGATGTTGTTTTTTTACATGACTTCATAGTATTCAGATGCTTTTAACATGACTTCATATAATTCAGGTGTTTTTAACATGACTTCATAGTATTCAGATGCTTTTAACATGACTTCATATAATTCAGGTCTTTTTAACATGACTTCATAGTATTCAGATGTTTTCTTTAACATGACTTCATAGTATTCAGATGTTTTCAACATGATGTCATAGTATTCAGATGTCTTCAACATGACTTCATAGTATACAGACGTTTTTAAACATGACTTATTAGTATTCAGATGTGTTTTTAACATGACTTCATAGTATTCAGATGGTATTTTTAACATGACTTCATAGTATTCAGATGTTTTTTTGTAACATGACTTCATAGTATTCAGATGTTTCAACATGACTTCATGGTATTCAGAAGTTTTCAACCTGACTTCATACTATTCAGATGTTTTCAACATGATGTCATAGTATTGGCATGTTTTCAACCTGACTTCATAGTATTCAGATGTTTTCAACATGATGTCATAATATTGACATGTTTTCATCCTGACTTCATAGTATTCAATGTTTTCAACATGATGTCATAGTATTGAGATGTTTCAACATGACTTCATAGTATTCAGATGTTTTCAACATGACCTCATGGTATTCAAATGTTTTCAGCATGACTTCATAGTATTCAGATGTTTTATTTTTAAATGACTTCATAGTATTCAGATATTTTCGACATGACGTCATAGTGTTCAGATGTTGTTTTTTTACATGACTTCATAGTATTCAGATGCTTTTTACAGGACTTCATATAATTCAGGTGTTTTTAACATGACTTCATAGTATTCAGATGCTTTTAACATGACTTCATATAATTCAGGTGTTTTTAACATGACTTCATAGTATTCAGATGCTTTTAACATGACTTCATATAATTCAGGTGTTTTTAACATGACTTCATAGTATACAGACGTTTTTCAACATGACTTATTAGTATTCAGATGTATTTTTAACATGACTTCATAGTATTCAGATGTTTTTTTGTAACATGACTTCATAGTATTCAGATGTTTCAACATGACTTCATGGTATTCAGATGTTTTTAACATGACGTCATCGTATTCAGATGTTTTTAACATGACGTCATAGGATTCAGATGTTTTCAACATAACTTCATGATATTCAGATGTTTTTTTAACATTACTTCATAGTATTCAGCTCGTTTTTTTAACATGACTTCATAGTATTCAGATGCTTTTAACATGACTTCATAGTATTCAGATGCTTTTAACATGACTTCATATAATTCAGGTGTTTTTAACATGACTTCATAGTATACAGACGTTTTTCAACATGACTTATTAGTATTCAGATGTGTTTTTAACATGACTTCATAGTATTCAGATGGTATTTTTAACATGACTTCATAGTATTCAGATGTTTTTTTGTAACATGACTTCATAGTATTCAGATGTTTTTAACATGGCGTCATCGTATTCAGATGTTTTTAACATGACATCATAGGATTCAGATGTTTTCAACATAACTTCATGATATTCAGATGTTTTTTTAACATTACTTCATAGTATTCAGCTCGATTTTTTAACATGACTTCATAGTATTCAGATGATTTTAACATGCCTTAATAGTATTCAGAAGTTTTCAACCTGACTTCATAGTATTCAGATGTTTTCAACATGATGTCATAGTATTGGCATGTTTTCAACCTGACTTCATAGTATTCAGATGTTTTCAACATGATGTCATAATATTGACATGTTTTCAACCTGACTTCATAGTATTCAATGTTTTCAACATGATGTCATAGTAATGAGATGTTTCAACATGACTTCATAGTATTCAGATGTTTTCAACATGACCTCATGGTATTCAAATGTTTTCAGCATGACTTCATAGTATTCAGATGATTTTTTTTTAAATGTCTTCATAGTATTCAGATGTTTTCGACATGACGTCATAGTGTTCAGATGTTGTTTTTTTACATGACTTCATAGTATTCAGATGTTTTCGACATGACGTCATAGTGTTCAGATGTTGTTTTTTTACATGACTTCATATAATTCAGGTGTTTTTAACATGACTTCATAGTATTCAGATGCTTTTAACATGACTTCATATAATTCAGGTCTTTTTAACATGACTTCATAGTATTCAGATGTTTTCTTTAACATGACTTCATAGTATTCAGATGTTTTCAACATGATGTCATAGTATTCAGATGTCTTCAACATGACTTCATAGTATACAGACGTTTTTAAACATGACTTATTAGTATTCAGATGTGTTTTTAACATGACTTCATAGTATTCAGATGGTATTTTTAACATGACTTCATAGTATTCAGATGTTTTTTTGTAACATGACTTCATAGTATTCAGATGTTTTCAACATGATGTCATAGTATTCAGATGTCTTCAACATGACTTCATAGTATACAGACGTTTTTTAACATGACTTCATAGTATTCAGATGCTTTTTACATGACTTCATATAATTCAGGTGTTTTTAACATGACTTCATAGTATTCATATGCTTTTAACATGACTTCATATAATTCAGGTGTTTTTAACATGACTTCATAGTATTCAGATGCTTTTAACATGACTTCATATAATTCAGGTGTTTTTAACATGACTTCATAGTATTCAGATGGTTTTTTTTAACATGACTTCATAGTATTCAGATGTTTTCAACATGATGTCATAGTATTCAGATGTCTTCAACATGACTTCATAGTATACAGACGTTTTTTAACATGACTTCATAGTATTCAGATGATTTTTTTAACTTGACTTCATAGTATTAAGGTGTTTTCAACCTGACTTCATAGTATTCAGATGTTTTCAGCATGACTTCATAGTGTTCAAATGTTTTCAGCATGACTTCATAGTATTCAGATGTTTTATTTTTAAATGTCTTCATAGTATTCAGATGTTTTCGACATGACGTCATAGTGTTCAGATGTTGTTTTTTTACATGACTTCATAGTATTCAGATGTTTTCGACATGACGTCATAGTGTTCAGATGTTGTTTTTTTACATGACTTCATAGTATTCAGATGCTTTTAACATGACTTCATATAATTCAGGTGTTTTTAACATGACTTCATAGTATTCAGATGCTTTTAACATGACTTCATATAATTCAGGTCTTTTTAACATGACTTCATAGTATTCAGATGTTTTCTTTAACATGACTTCATAGTATTCAGATGTTTTCAACATGATGTCATAGTATTCAGATGTCTTCAACATGACTTCATAGTATACGGACGTTTTTAAACATGACTTATTAGTATTCAGATGTGTTTTTAACATGACTTCATAGTATTCAGATGGTATTTTTAACATGACTTCATAGTATTCAGATGTTTTTTTGTAACATGACTTCATAGTATTCAGATGTTTCAACATGACTTCATGGTATTCAGAAGTTTTCAACCTGACTTCATAGTATTCAGATGTTTTCAACATGATGTCATAGTATTGGCATGTTTTCAACCTGACTTCATAGTATTCAGATGTTTTCAACATGATGTCATAATATTGACATGTTTTCATCCTGACTTCATAGTATTCAATGTTTTCAACACGATATCATAGTATTGAGATGTTTCAACATGACTTCATAGTATTCAGATGTTTTCAACATGACCTCATGGTATTCAAATGTTTTCAGCATGACTTCATAGTATTCAGATGTTTTATTTTTAAATGACTTCATAGTATTCAGATATTTTCGACATGACGTCATAGTGTTCAGATGTTGTTTTTTTACATGACTTCATAGTATTCAGATGCTTTTTACAGGACTTCATATAATTCAGTTGCTTTTAACATGACTTCATAGTATTCAGATGCTTTTAACATGACTTCATATAATTCAGGTGTTTTTAACATGACTTCATACTATTCAGATGCTTTTAACATGACTTCATATAATTCAGGTGTTTTTAACATGACTTCATAGTATTCAGATGGTTTTTTTTTAACATGACTTCATAGTATTCAGATGTTTTCAACATGATGTCATAGTATTCAGATGTCTTCAACATCACTTCATAGTATACAGACGTTTTTTAACATGACTTCATATAATTCAGGTGTTTTTAACATGACTTCATAGTATTCAGATGCTTTTAACATGACTTCATATAATTCAGGTCTTTTTAACATGACTTCATAGTATTCAGATGTTTTCTTTAACATGACTTCATAGTATTCAGATGTTTTCAACATGATGTCATAGTATTCAGATGTCTTCAACATGACTTCATAGTATACAGACGTTTTTAAACATGACTTATTAGTATTCAGATGTGTTTTTAACATGACTTCATAGTATTCAGATGGTATTTTTAACATGACTTCATAGTATTCAGATGTTTTTTTGTAACATGACTTCATAGTATTCAGATATTTCAACATGACTTCATGGTATTCAGAAGTTTTCAACCTGACTTCATAGTATTCAGATGTTTTCAACATGATGTCATAGTATTGGCATGTTTTCAACCTGACTTCATAGTATTCAGATGTTTTCAACATGATGTCATAATATTGACATGTTTTCATCCTGACTTCATAGTATTCAATGTTTTCAACATGATGTCATAGTATTGAGATGTTTCAACATGACTTCATAGTATTCAGATGTTTTCAACATGACCTCATGGTATTCAAATGTTTTCAGCATGACTTCATAGTATTCAGATGTTTTATTTTTAAATGACTTCATAGTATTCAGATGTTTTCAACATGATGTCATAGTATTCAGATGTCTTCAACATGACTTCATAGTATACAGACGTTTTTAAACATGACTTATTAGTATTCAGATGTGTTTTTAACATGACTTCATAGTATTCAGATGGTATTTTTAACATGACTTCATAGTATTCAGATGTTTTTTTGTAACATGACTTCATAGTATTCAGATGTTTTCAACATGATGTCATAGTATTCAGATGTCTTCAACATGACTTCATAGTATACAGACGTTTTTTAACATGACTTCATAGTATTCAGATGATTTTTTTAACTTGACTTCATAGTATTAAGGTGTTTTCAACCTGACTTCATAGTATTCAGATGTTTTCAGCATGACTTCATAGTGTTCAAATGTTTTCAGCATGACTTCAAAGTATTCAGATGTTTTATTTTTAAATGACTTCATAGTATTCAGATGTTTTCGACATGACGTCATAGTGTTCAGATGTTGTTTTTTTACATGACTTCATAGTATTCAGATGCTTTTTACATGACTTCATATAATTCAGGTGTTTTTAACATGACTTCATAGTATTCATATGCTTTTAACATGACTTCATATAATTCAGGTGTTTTTAACATGACTTCATAGTATTCAGATGCTTTTAACATGACTTCATATAATTCAGGTCTTTTTAACATGACTTCATAGTATTCAGATGTTTTCTTTAACATGACTTCATAGTATTCAGATGTTTTCAACATGATGTCATAGTATTCAGATGTCTTCAACATGACTTCATAGTATACAGACGTTTTTAAACATGACTTATTAGTATTCAGATGTGTTTTTAACATGACTTCATAGTATTCAGATGGTATTTTTAACATGACTTCATAGTATTCAGATGTTTTTTTGTAACATGACTTCACAGTATTCAGATGTTTCAACATGACTTCATGGTATTCAGAAGTTTTCAACCTGACTTCATAGTATTCAGATGTTTTCAACATGATGTCATAGTATTGGCATGTTTTCAACCTGACTTCATAGTATTCAGATGTTTTCAACATGATGTCATAATATTGACATGTTTTCATCCTGACTTCATAGTATTCAATGTTTTCAACATGATGTCATAGTATTGAGATGTTTCAACACGACTTCATAGTATTCAGATGTTTTCAACATGACCTCATGGTATTCAAATGTTTTCAGCATGACTTCATAGTATTCAGATGTTTTATTTTTAAATGACTTCATAGTATTCAGATATTTTCGACATGACGTCATAGTGTTCCGATGTTGTTTTTTTACATGACTTCATAGTATTCAGATGCTTTTTACAGGACTTCATATAATTCAGTTGTTTTTAACATGACTTCATAGTATTCAGATGCTTTTAACATGACTTCATATAATTCAGGTGTTTTTAACATGACTTCATACTATTCAGATGCTTTTAACATGACTTCATAGTATTCAGATGGTTTTTTTTAACATGACTTCATAGTATTCAGATGTTTTCAACATGATGTCATAGTATTCAGATGTCTTCAACATCACTTCATAGTATACAGACGTTTTTTAACATGACTTCATAGTATTCAGATGATTTTTTTAACTTGACTTCATAGTATTAAGGTGTTTTCAACCTGACTTCATAGTATTCAGATGCTTTTTACATGACTTCATATAATTCAGGTGTTTTTAACATGACTTCATAGTATTCAGATGCTTTTAACATGACTTCATATAATTCAGGTGTTTTTAACATGACTTCATAGTATTCAGATGCTTTTAACATGACTTCATATAATTCAGGTGTTTTTAACATGACTTCATAGTATACAGACGTTTTTCAACATGACTTATTAGTATTCAGATGTATTTTTAACATGACTTCATAGTATTCAGATGTTTTTTTGTAACATGACTTCATAGTATTCAGATGTTTCAACATGACTTCATGGTATTCAGATGTTTTTAACATGACGTCATCGTATTCAGATGTTTTTAACATGACGTCATAGGATTCAGATGTTTTCAACCTAACTTCATGATATTCAGATTTTTTTTTAACATTACTTCATAGTATTCAGCTCGTTTTTTTAACATGACTTCATAGTATTCAGATGCTTTTAACATGACTTCATAGTATTCAGATGCTTTTAACATGACTTCATATAATTCAGGTGTTTTTAACATGACTTCATAGTATACAGACGTTTTTCAACATGACTTATTAGTATTCAGATGTGTTTTTAACATGACTTCATAGTATTCAGATGGTATTTTTAACATGACTTCATAGTATTCAGATGTTTTTTTGTAACATGACTTCATAGTATTCAGATGTTTTTAACATGGCGTCATCGTATTCAGATGTTTTTAACATGACATCATAGGATTCAGATGTTTTCAACATAACTTCATGATATTCAGATGTTTTTTTAACATTACTTCATAGTATTCAGCTCGTTTTTTAACATGACTTCATAGTATTCAGATGTTTTTAACATGCCTTAATAGTATTCAGAAGTTTTCAACCTGACTTCATAGTATTCAGATGTTTTCAACATGATGTCATAGTATTGGCATGTTTTCAACCTGACTTCATAGTATTCAGATGTTTTCAACATGATGTCATAATATTGACATGTTTTCAACCTGACTTCATAGTATTCAATGTTTTCAACATGATGTCATAGTAATGAGATGTTTCAACATGACTTCATAGTATTCAGATGTTTTCAACATGACCTCATGGTATTCAAATGTTTTCAGCATGATTTCATAGTATTCAGATGATTTTTTTTTAAATGTCTTCATAGTATTCAGATGTTTTCGACATGACGTCATAGTGTTCAGATGTTGTTTTTTTACATGACTTCATAGTATTCAGATGTTTTCGACATGACGTCATAGTGTTCAGATGGTTTTTTTACATGACTTCATATAATTCAGGTGTTTTTAACATGACTTCATAGTATTCAGATGCTTTTAACATGACTTCATATAATTCAGGTCTTTTTAACATGACTTCATAGTATTCAGATGTTTTCTTTAACATGACTTCATAGTATTCAGATGTTTTCAACATGATGTCATAGTATTCAGATGTCTTCAACATGACTTCATAGTATACAGACGTTTTTAAACATGACTTATTAGTATTCAGATGTGTTTTTAACATGACTTCATAGTATTCAGATGGTATTTTTAACATGACTTCATAGTATTCAGATGTTTTTTTGTAACATGACTTCATAGTATTCAGATGTTTTCAACATGATGTCATAGTATTCAGATGTCTTCAACATGACTTCATAGTATACAGACGTTTTTTAACATGACTTCATAGTATTCAGATGATTTTTTTTAACGTGACTTCATAGTATTAAGGTGTTTTCAACCTGACTTCATAGTATTCAGATGTTTTCAGCATGACTTCATAGTGTTCAAATGTTTTCAGCATGACTTCAAAGTATTCAGATGTTTTATTTTTAAATGACTTCATAGTATTCAGATGTTTTCGACATGACGTCATAGTGTTCAGATGTTGTTTTTTTACATGACTTCATAGTATTCAGATGGTTTTTACATGACTTCATATAATTCAGGTGTTTTTAACATGACTTCATAGTATTCATATGCTTTTAACATGACTTCATATAATTCAGGTGTTTTTAACATGACTTCATAGTATTCAGATGCTTTTAACATGACTTCATATAATTCAGGTGTTTTTAACATGACTTCATAGTATTCAGATGGGTTTTTTTAACATGACTTCATAGTATTCAGATGTTTTCAACATGATGTCATAGTATTCAGATGTCTTCAACATGACTTCATAGTATACAGACGTTTTTTAACATGACTTCATAGTATTCAGATGATTTTTTTAACTTGACTTCATAGTATTAAGGTGTTTTCAACCTGACTTCATAGTATTCAGATGTTTTCAGCATGACTTCATAGTGTTCAAATGTTTTCAGCATGACTTCATAGTATTCAGATGTTTTATTTTTAAATGTCTTCATAGTATTCAGATGTTTTCGACATGACGTCATAGTGTTCAGATGTTGTTTTTTTACATGACTTCATAGTATTCAGATGTTTTCGACATGACGTCATAGTGTTCAGATGTTGTTTTTTTACATGACTTCATAGTATTCAGATGCTTTTAACATGACTTCATATAATTCAGGTGTTTTTAACATGACTTCATAGTATTCAGATGCTTTTAACATGACTTCATATAATTCAGGTCTTTTTAACATGACTTCATAGTATTCAGATGTTTTCTTTAACATGACTTCATAGTATTCAGATGTTTTCAACATGATGTCATAGTATTCAGATGTCTTCAACATGACTTCATAGTATACAGACGTGTTTAAACAGACTTATTAGTATTCAGATGTGTTTTTAACATGACTTCATAGTATTCAGATGGTATTTTTAACATGACTTCATAGTATTCAGATGTTTTTTTGTAACATGACTTCATAGTATTCAGATGTTTCAACATGACTTCATGGTATTCAGAAGTTTTCAACCTGACTTCATAGTATTCAGATGTTTTCAACATGATGTCATAGTATTGGCATGTTTTCAACCTGACTTCATAGTATTCAGATGTTTTCAACATGATGTCATAATATTGACATGTTTTCATCCTGACTTCATAGTATTCAATGTTTTCAACATGATGTCATAGTATTGAGATGTTTCAACATGACTTCATAGTATTCAGATGTTTTCAACATGACCTCATGGTATTCAAATGTTTTCAGCATGACTTCATAGTATTCAGATGTTTTATTTTTAAATGACTTCATAGTATTCAGATATTTTCGACATGACGTCATAGTGTTCAGATGTTGTTTTTTTACATGACTTCATAGTATTCAGATGCTTTTTACAGGACTTCATATAATTCAGTTGTTTTTAACATGACTTCATAGTATTCAGATGCTTTTAACATGACTTCATATAATTCAGGTGTTTTTAACATGACTTCATACTATTCAGATGCTTTTAACATGACTTCATATAATTCAGGTGTTTTTAACATGACTTCATAGTATTCAGATGGTTTTTTTTAACATGACTTCATAGTATTCAGATGTTTTCAACATGATGTCATAGTATTCAGATGTCTTCAACATCACTTCATAGTATACAGACGTTTTTTAACATGACTTCATAGTATTCAGATGATTTTTTTAACTTGACTTCATAGTATTAAGGTGTTTTCAACCTGACTTCATAGTATTCAGATGCTTTTTACATGACTTCATATAATTCAGGTGTTTTTAACATGACTTCATAGTATTCAGATGCTTTTAACATGACTTCATATAATTCAGGTGTTTTTAACATGACTTCATAGTATTCAGATGCTTTTAACATGACTTCATATAATTCAGGTGTTTTTAACATGACTTCATAGTATACAGACGTTTTTCAACATGACTTATTAGTATTCAGATGTATTTTTAACATGACTTCATAGTATTCAGATGTTTTTTTGTAACATGACTTCATAGTATTCAGATGTTTCAACATGACTTCATGGTATTCAGATGTTTTTAACATGACGTCATCGTATTCAGATGTTTTTAACATGACGTCATAGGATTCAGATGTTTTCAACATAACTTCATGATATTCAGATGTTTTTTTAACATTACTTCATAGTATTCAGCTCGTTTTTTTAACATGACTTCATAGTATTCAGATGTTTTTAACATGCCTTAATAGTATTCAGAAGTTTTCAACCTGACTTCATAGTATTCAGATGTTTTCAACATGATGTCATAGTATTGGCATGTTTTCAACCTGACTTCATAGTATTCAATGTTTTCAACATGATGTCATAGTAATGAGATGTTTCAACATGACTTCATAGTATTCAGATGTTTTCAACATGACCTCATGGTATTCAAATGTTTTCAGCATGACTTCATAGTATTCAGATGTTTTATTTTTAAATGACTCCATAGTATTCAGATGTTTTCGACATGACGTCATAGTGTTCAGATGTTGTTTTTTTACATGACTTCATAGTATTCAGATGCTTTTTACATGACATCATATAATTCAGGTGTTTTTAACATGACTTCATAGTATTCAGATGCTTTTAACATGACTTCATAGTATTCAGATGTTTTTAACATGATGTCATAGCATTCAGCGCTTTTCCACGACTTCATCTTATTCAGATGTTTTTAACATGACTTCATAGTATTCAGATGTTTTCAACTTGATGTTATAGCATTCAGAGCTTTTCAACATGACTTCATATTATTCATATGTTTTTAACATGACTTCATAGTATTCAGATGTTTTCAACATGTTGTCATAGTATTCAGATGTTTTTTCAACATGACTTCATAGTATTCAGATGTTTTTAACATGACTTCATAGTATTCAGATGTTTTTTTAACATGACTTCATAGTATTCAGATGTTTTCAACATGATGTCATAGTATTCAGATGATTTTTTTAACTTGACTTCATAGTATTAAGATGTTTTCAACATGACTTCATAGTACTCATGTTTTCAACATGATGTCATAGCATTCAGAGCTTTTCAACATGACTTCATATTATTAATATGTTTTTAACATGACTTCATAGTATTCAGATGTTTTTTTAACATGACTTCATAGTATTCAGATGTTTTCAACATGATGTCATAGTATTCAGATGTTTTCAACATAACTTCATAGTATTCAGATGTTTTTAACATGATGTCATAGCATTCAGCGCTTTTCAACATGACTTCATCTTATTCAGATGTTTTTAACATGACGTCATAGTATTCAGATGTTTTCCATATGATGTCATAGTATTCAGATGTTTTTAACATGATTTCATAGCATTCAGCGCTTTTCAACATGACTTCATCTTATTCAGATGTTTTTAACATGACTTCATAGTATTCAGATGTTTTCAACATGATTTCATAGCATTCAGAGCTTTTCAACATGACGTCATATTAGTCAGATGTTTTCAACATGACGTCATAGTATTCAGATGTTTTTTTAACATGATGTCATAGTATTCAGATGTTTTCAACATAACTTCAGAGTATTCAGATGTTTTTTCAACATGACTTCATAGTATTCAGATGTTTTTAACATGACGTCATAGTATTCAGATGTTTTCAACATAACTTCATAGTATTCAGATGTTTTTTCAACATGACTTCATAGTATTCAGATGTTTTTAACATGATGTCATAGCATTCAACGCTTTTCCACATGACTTCATCTTATTCAGATGTTTTCAAGTTGATGTTATAGCATTCAGAGCTTTTCAACATGACTTCATATTAATCAGATGTTTTTAACATGACTTCATAGTATTCAGAGGTTTTTTTTAACATGACTTCATAGTATTCAGATGCTTTTAACATGACTTCATATAATTCAGGTGTTTTTAACATGACTTCATAGTATACAGACGTTTTTCAACATGACTTATTAGTATTCAGATGTGTTTATAACATGACTTCATAGTATTCAGATGGTATATTTAACATGACTTCATAGTATTCAGATGTTTTTTTGTAACATGACTTCATAGTATTCAGATGTTTTTAACATGACGTCATCGTATTCAGATGTTTTTAACATGACATCATAGGATTCAGATGTTTTCAACATAACTTCATGATATTCAGATGTTTTTTTAACATTACCTCATAGTATTCAGCTCGTTTTTTAACATGACTTCATAGTATTCAGATGTTTTTAACATGCCTTAATAGTATTCAGAAGTTTTCAACCTGACTTCATAGTATTCAGATGTTTTCAACATGATGTCATAGTATTGGCATGTTTTCAACCTGACTTCATAGTATTCAGATGTTTTCAACATGATGTCATAATATTGACATGTTTTCAACCTGACTTCATAGTATTCAATGTTTTCAACATGATGTCATAGTAATGATATGTTTCAACATGACTTCATAGTATTCAGATGTTTTCAACATGACCTCATGGTATTCAAATGTTTTCAGCATGACTTCATAGTATTCAGATGTTTTATTTTTAAATGTCTTCATAGTATTCAGATGTTTTCGACATGACGTCATAGTGTTCAGATGTTGTTTTTTTACATGACTTCATAGTATTCAGATGTTTTCGACATGACGTCATAGTGTTCAGATGTTGTTTTTTTACATGACTTCATATAATTCAGGTGTTTTTAACATGACTTCATAGTATTCATATGCTTTTAACATGACTTCATATAATTCAGGTCTTTTTAACATGACTTCATAGTATTCAGATGTTTTCTTTAACATGACTTCATAGTATTCAGATGTTTTCAACATGATGTCATAGTATTCAGATGTCTTCAACATGACTTCATAGTATACAGACGTTTTTAAACATGACTTATTAGTATTCAGATGTGTTTTTAACATGACTTCATAGTATTCAGATGGTATTTTTAACATGACTTCATAGTATTCAGATGTTTCAACATGACTTCATGGTATTCAGAAGTTTTCAACCTGACTTCATAGTATTCAGATGTTTTCAACATGATGTCATAGTATTGGCATGTTTTCAACCTGACTTCATAGTATTCAGATGTTTTCAACATGATGTCATAATATTGACATGTTTTCAACCTGACTTCATAGTATTCAATGTTTTCAACATGATGTCATAGTATTGAGATGTTTCAACATGACTTCATAGTATTCAGATGTTTTCAACATGACCTCATGGTATTCAAATGTTTTCAGCATGACTTCATAGTATTCAGATGTTTTATTTTTAAATGACTTCATAGTATTCAGATATTTTCGACATGACGTCATAGTGTTCAGATGCTTTTTACAGGACTTCATATAATTCAGTTGTTTTTAACATGACTTCATAGTATTCAGATGCTTTTAACATGACTTCATATAATTCAGGTGTTTTTAACATGACTTCATACTATTCAGATGCTTTTAACATGACTTCATATAATTCAGGTGTTTTTAACATGACTTCATAGTATTCAGATGGTTTTTTTTAACATGACTTCATAGTATTCAGATGTTTTCAACATGATGTCATAGTATTCAGATGTCTTCAACATGACTTCATAGTATACAGACGTTTTTTTAACATGACTTCATAGTATTCAGATGATTTTTTTAACTTGACTTCATAGTATTAAGGTGTTTTCAACCTGACTTCATAGTATTCAGATGCTTTTTACATGACTTCATATAATTCAGGTGTTTTTAACATGACTTCATAGTATTCAGATGCTTTTAACATGACTTCATATAATTCAGGTGTTTTTAACATGACTTCATAGTATTCAGATGCTTTTAACATGACTTCATATAATTCAGGTGTTTTTAACATGACTTCATAGTATACAGACGTTTTTCAACATGACTTATTAGTATTCAGATGTATTTTTAACATGACTTCATAGTATTCAATGTTTTCAACATGATGTCATAGTAATGAGATGTTTCAACATGACTTCATAGTATTCAGATGTTTTCAACATGACCTCATGGTATTCAAATGTTTTCAGCATGACTTCATAGTATTCAGATGTTTTATTTTTAAATGACTCCATAGTATTCAGATGTTTTCGACATGACGTCATAGTGTTCAGATGTTGTTTTTTTACATGACTTCATAGTATTCAGATGCTTTTTACATGACATCATATAATTCAGGTGTTTTTAACATGACTTCATAGTATTCAGATGCTTTTAACATGACTTCATAGTATTCAGATGTTTTTAACATGATGTCATAGCATTCAACGCTTTTCCACATGACTTCATCTTATTCAGATGTTTTTAACATGACTTCATAGTATTCAGATGTTTTCAACTTGATGTTATAGCATTCAGAGCTTTTCAACATGACTTCATATTATTCATATGTTTTTAACATGACTTCATAGTATTCAGATGTTTTCAACATGTTGTCATAGTATTCAGATGTTTTTTCAACATGACTTCATAGTATTCAGATGTTTTTAACATGATGTCATAGCATTCAGCGCTTTTCAACATGACTTCATCTTATTGAGATGTTTTTAACATGACGTCATAGTGTTCAGATGTTTTCAACATGATGTCATAGTATTCAGATGATTTTTTTTAACTTGACTTCATAGTATTAAGATGTTTTCAACATGACTTCATAGTACTCATGTTTTCAACATGATGTCATAGCATTCAGAGCTTTTCAACATGACTTCATATTATTAATATGTTTTTAACATGACTTCATAGTATTCAGATGTTTTTTTAACATGACTTCATAGTATTCAGATGTTTTCAACATGATGTCATAGTATTCAGATGTTTTCAACATAACTTCATAGTATTCAGATGTTTTTAACATGATGTCATAGCATTCAGCGCTTTTCAACATGACTTCATCTTATTCAGATGTTTTTAACATGACGTCATAGTATTCAGATGTTTTCCATATGATGTCATAGTATTCAGATGTTTTTAACATGATTTCATAGCATTCAGCGCTTTTCAACATGACTTCATCTTATTCAGATGTTTTTAACATGACTTCATAGTATTCAGATGTTTTTTTAACATGACTTCATAGTATTCAGATGTTTTCAACATGATGTCATAGCATTCAGAGCTTTTCAACATGACTTCATATTATTAATATGTTTTTAACATGACTTCATAGTATTCAGATGTTTTTTTAACATGACTTCATAGTATTCAGATGTTTTCAACATGATGTCATAGTATTCAGATGTTTTCAACATAACTTCATAGTATTCAGATGTTTTTAACATGATGTCATAGCATTCAGCGCTTTTCAACATGACTTCATCTTATTCAGATGTTTTTAACATGACGTCATAGTATTCAGATGTTTTCCATATGATGTCATAGTATTCAGATGTTTTCAACATGATTTCATAGCATTCAGAGCTTTTCAACATGACGTCATATTAGTCAGATGTTTTCAACATGACGTCATAGTATTCAGATGTTTTTTTAACATGATGTCATAGTATTCAGATGTTTTCAACATAACTTCATAGTATTCAGATGTTTTTTCAACATGACTTCATAGTATTCAGATGTTTTTAACATGACGTCATAGTATTCAGATGTTTTCAACGTAACTTCATAGTATTCAGATGTTTTTTCAACATGACTTCATAGTATTCAGATGTTTTTAACATGATGTCATAGCATTCAACGCTTTTCCACATGACTTCATCTTATTCAGATGTTTTCAAGTTGATGTTATAGCATTCAGAGCTTTTCAACATGACTTCATATTAATCAGATGTTTTTAACATGACTTCATAGTATTCAGAGGTTTTTTTTAACATGACTTCATAGTATTTAGATGTTTTTAACATGACTTCATAGTATTCAGATGTTTTCTTTTAACTTGACGTCATAGTATTAAGATGTTTTCAACATGACTTCATAGTATTAAGATTTTTTCAACATGACCTCATAGTACTCACGTTTTCAACATGATGTCATAGCATTCAGAGCTTTTTAACATGACTTCATAGTATTAAGATGTTTTCAACATGACTTCATAGTATTCAGAGGTTTTTATCATGACTTCATAGTATTCAGATGTTTTCAACATGTCATAATATTCAGATGATTTTTTTTAACTTGACTTCGTAGTATTAAGATGTTTTCAACCTGACTTCATAGGCCTCACGTTTTCAACATGTCATAGCATTCAGAGCTTTTCAACGTGACTTCATATTATTCATATGTTTTTAACATGACTTCTTAGTATTCAGATGTTTTCTGTTATGCTCGCGCACCAGAACCTGACCCGTGTGGCGAAACCCAAGACAGACAGACACGAGATGACTTCTAAGTCTACAAAGGGGGGTTTTATTGTGGGAGGGAAATGTATGGTGAAAAAAGGCGTTCTGTTAGTGGGATGTGTGAATAAACTATGTGTGGTGTCCCGTGGTTTGCGTGTATAACTATGTGTGAGTGTTTTTAGCCAATGTGTGGTGCGGTATGTAAATGACCAGGAGGTGTTGAAGAAATGTGCGTGCACCTGGCGAGAAAGTCCAGTCCGTGATCCAAGAGGGGTTGTCCGAGAAAGTCCAGGTCCGAGATCCGGGAAGTCGAGTCCGAAAGGAGGGGTCCAGGTAGAGGGACAAGGGGGGAGATCGCAGGAGAGGTCCGGGGAGAAACGTGAAGGTCGCTGGGGACGAGGGAGACGCGGGGAGCCGTGGAAATCGCGGAGGGAGAGTGTTGGGAGGAAACAGAGACACGAAGATAAGACACTGGGGAATAAACAGAAAGCAAGGAACGCTGGAGGGCTTGTCAGAACTTCACCGCAGGGTTCAGTACGTCGAAGCACTGAGAGATGTTCTGGGAGGCTTTTTGTAGAAGGCTGCCTGATTGCCACAGGTGTGCCTGATGGATGATGGCAAACACCTGGTGCAGTGCAGCGCTCGTCTCCTCAGAGCGCGAGCCGAGCGCTCGGATGTTTCCGGCACGTCCGAGCTGGGGGAGTGGCTTGAACGTGCCGGGGAGGCAGCTCGGGGCGGTGTAACCACAACAGGACCCCCCCTCCTACGGGAGACACCGGGCGACCGTCCGATGGCGTTGGGGTGGGCCCGATAGAACTCCTCCAGGAGTGCGGGGTCGGCCAGGTAGGACCGGGGAACCCAGCTGCGGTCCTCGGGCCCATAGCCAACCCAGTCCACCAGGTATTGGTACCCACGCCCCCGGCGGCGTACGGCGAGCAGCTGGTCGACATCCCAGACCATGTCACCACCGTCGAGGACCCTGGGGGGTGGAGGAGCTTGGACAGGGGGAGACAGGGGGCTGGTGGCTACTGGTTTGAGGCGCGAGACATGGAAGACGGGATGGATCTTGAGTGAGGTAGGGAGATGGAGACGCACCGCCGAAGGGTTGACGATGCGGTCGATGGTGTAGGGACCGACGTAGCGGGGAGCCAGCTTCCGGTTGAGGGTAGGGAGGGGCAGGTCCCGGGCCAGGAGCCATACCCTCTGGCCAGGTCGATAAGCTGGGGCCGGCACTCTCCGCCGGTTGGCGCTGCGCCGGGCCCGCTCTGTAGCTTGCAACATAGCGGCCCGGGCGGTCTTCCAAACGCGCCGGCATCGGCGGAGATTGCCCTCGTGGACGGGACCGCTACCTCCAACTCCTGATGGGGGAACAGAGGGGGTTGATAGCCCAGGGAACACTCGAAGGGGGACAAACCGGTAGCCGAACTCTCCATGGAGTTGAGCGAGTACTCCACCCAGGGCAGGTACTTGCTCCAGGAGGCGGGGTTGCTGGTGGTAACGCAACGCAAAGCCGCCTCCAGGGCTTGATTGGCCCGCTCTGCCTGCCCATTGGTCTGGGGGTGATACCCGGAGGAGAGGCTGACCGTGGCCCCAATCCCCTTACAGAAGGCCTGCCATACCTTCGAAGTGAACTGGGGACCACGGTCAGAGACAATGTCCAGGGGAATCCCATGAGGTCGGACGACGTGGGAGACGAGAAGGTCCGCCGTCTCGGCTGCAGAGGGGAGTTTGGTGAGGGCAACAAAATGGACGGCCTTGGAAAACCGGTCGACAATGGTCAGGATGGTGTCATTGCCTTGGGACACGGGGAGGCCAGTTACAAAGTCCAAGGCAATGTGGGACCAAGGTCGGCCGGGGACAGGAAGGGGGCGCAGGAGACCTGCTGGAGGGCGATGGAGAGCCTTGCTGCGGGCGCAGGTGGTGCAGGCTGCCACGAACTCTCTGGTGTCTGCCTCCATGGTGGGCCACCAGAAACCCCTGCGGATGAAGGCCGCCGTTCGGTAGACACCGGGGTGGCAGGCAAGATGGCTGGAGTGGCCCCACTCCAGCACCTGGGGCCGGACAGAGGGAGGCACAAATAGCCGGTTCCGGGGTCCATTGCCTGGGTCGGGGGAAGGATGGTGTCTGGGGCGTCAGGGGACCCCTCGGGAAACAGACGGGAGAGGGCGTCTGCCCTGACGTTCTTGGTGCCCGGGCGGTAGGTGAGGGTGAAGTCGAACCGGCTGAAGAAGAGAGCCCAGCGCGCCTGCCTGGGGTTGAGCCTCTTAGCCGTCCGTAGGTCAGGTTTTTGTGATCGGACCATACGATGAACGGCTGCCCTGCTCCCTCCAGCCAGTGTCTCCACTCCTCTAGGGCGGCGTGGACGGCCAGCAACTCCCTGTTGCCGATGTCATAATTCTTCTCCGCAGGACTGAAACGCCGGGAGAAGAAGGCGCACGGGTGGTGTAATGTCCGTAGACGCCTTGTCTTACTGACATAAGAATAATTCAAGAACGAGCCGACTTCGTAGGTTCTTAACTGTGTAGCTTTTACTAGCGTTCATCCGACATACAACCTTCATAACATGCGCTTCTAACTTCCTGTATACGTCACACGCACTGCACGTACACCCGTGAGTAGGTCAAGTTAAACACGTGACCTTTCATTCATTACATCTCCCCCTCTAAGATGATTTTCTAACCTGTATATCACCCCCCTTTTCACAAAAAAAAATAAAAAATCCCCCACAGTACACAAGTCCATACGCCTCACAAATCCAGCCGGATTGCAGGCTTGCTCACCCTGCCAGAGCGAGTAACATATGGTGTGGAAGTTGGCATTTCTGCTGCTCGGGACTCATCCATGTTTCCACTCTCCCCTGGAGTGACATGGTCAGGATCCCTGCTGACAAAGGTGAGTGTTTTGGGTGTGGCCAACAGGTGGCGCCTGTTCCTTCTGTAATGTTCACCTTGAGCTGTCTCCACTATGTAGGATCTGGGAGTGGAGCTCTGACTGTGAACAACTGCTGGCATTGTCCATGTTTTCTGTCCATCAAGTTTGGTGAGTACTGCGTCACCCGAGTTCAGTGGGCGCAGTGTCCGCACGCCGTTCCTGCGGTTGTAGTAGAAAGCCTGCCTCGATTTGGCTGCGGCGTCAGCGGTTTTGATCAGTTCCTCTTTAGGCCAGGCCGGTTTCATGTTATGCTGCAATGTGGGTAAGGTGGTTCTGAGTCTCCTACCCATGAGCAATTCCGCTGGACTGGCTCCAGTGGAAGAAGAGGGTGTAGCTCTGTATGTCAACAGGGCGAGGAGAGGGTCTTCCTGCCTTAATATGCTTTTGGCTATCTGAACAGCCCTCTCTGCCTGTCCATTACTCTGGGGGTAGTGTGGGCTTGAAGTCACATGGATGAAATCATAATCCTCACTGAACCTCCTCATCTCTTCTGAAACTAGCTGTGGCCCATTATCGCTAACTACAATTTCAGGGATACCAAAACGTGCAAATGTAGCCTTCAGCCTAGCTACAACCTGACTGCTAGTAGTTGTTGGTAGATTTAGGATCTCCAAAACCTGGAATAATAGTCAGACACTATCAAGTAGTTTTGCTTTTTGTACTCACACAGGTCTATGCCAACTTTCTGCCATGGTCTGGATGGGAGCTCACTTGACATTAAAGGCTCTTTTCTCTGTGTGTTCTTGTGTTCTCTGCAGAATTGACATTGCTGTATCTTTGTTGTAATGTGCTCTGTCATTTTGGGCCACCACACTGACTGGCTAGCTCTCTCTCTGCACTTAACTATCCCCTGGTGCCCGTCGTGTATTCTGTCTAAGATCACCTCCCTCATCTCTGTGGGAATGACGATACGACTGCCTCTGATGACTAAACCATCTACCGCAGATAACTCCCCTCTCACCTGATAAAAGTCTCTGACTGTCTCCGGCACTTTATCGACATACTCAGGCCAGCCGTGTCTGATGAAGCCCAACACTGTCTGGAGCTGCAGATCCCCATCCGTGCTCTGTTTTATCTCCTGCATCCTTTGAGGTGTGGCAGGCACCTGGCACACGATGGCATCAATGTGCGCTGCAACATCATCATGAGAAGCACCATCTCCGTAGCGCTGCTCTGGGCCTCTGGAGAGTGCATCAGCCACAGCTAAAGTTTTGCCTGGTGCGTATTCAGCCACTGCATTGAAACGCATCAGCCTCATTAACAGTCTCTGGCACCTAATGGGCACATTATCCAAGTCTTTGCTGTTCATGAGAGGCACTAGTGGTTTATGATCGGTGACAAGTCTGAAATTGTCAAGCCCAAACAAGTACTTCTCGAACCTTTCACATGCCCAGACGCTGGCTAAGCACTCTTTCTCGATCTGTGCGTACCTTGTCTCTGCGTCACTCAGCCGTCGGGAGCAGTAGGCCACGGGCTTCCAGTGTTCCCCGTGCTGCTGGAGCAGAACGCCTCCCAGCCCGTAGCTGCTGGCATCTGCTGACACCACCGTAGCCTTAGTGACGTCATAAAAGGTGAGTACCGGGGCGGTGGCGAGTGCTGCTTTAAGGTCTTGGAATGCTGTGTTCTGTGCAGGTCCCCACAGCCACTCTGTCGTTGCTTTAAGCAGTCCATAAAGCGGCTGACCTACAGTGGACAGCTCTGGGACGTATTTTGCCAAATAGTTCACCATCCCGAGGAACCTCTTGAGTTCCGTCACGTTCTGGGGCTGAGGAAAGTTCTCTATTCCGGCCACTTTGTCCGGGTCAGGTCTGATGCCTGCCTCGTTGATGATATGACCAAGGAAGCGGACTTGTTTCTGTTTGAACTTGCATTTCGCTTGGTTCAGTTTGAGACCTGCTGTTTCAATGACCCCCAGCGCCTCTGCTAGGCGCCGGTCATGGATTTCCTCAGTCTCTCCATGTATAAGGATGTCATCCATGTACACCTCTGTGCCCTCTAGCCCGGTCAGAGTTTCCGCCATCTTTCTCTGGAAAATCTCTGGAGCACTCGTTATACCAAATGGAAGGCGGCAGAAAGCATACCTCCCAAATGGGGTGATGAAAGTGGTGAGCCCCCTGCTGTCTTCATGCAAGGGGATCTGGTAAAACCCACTTGCTGCATCCAACGTTGTGAAGAACTTTGACCCTGCGAGCCTTGGCATTATTTCCTCCATAGTGGGCAGCACGTATTTCTCACGTTTCACCGCTCGATTCAGCCTCCTGAGGTCAGCGCAGCAGCGAACCTCTTTCTTGTTCGGTTTCAGCACCGGCACCATAGCGGCGCACCATTCTGTGGGCTGAGTCACTTTTTCAATAATGCCCTCATTTTCCATGCGCTGCAGTTCTTTCTTAACCAGTGGTACAAGTGGCAGCGGTATCCGTCTGGCTGTATGCACCGCGTATGGCTGGGCACCCTCCACCAGAGCTATTTTCACTGGGTCTGTTTTCAGCAGTCCACTTGAACCGAAAACTCCACTGACCTCATTCATCCGCTTCACTAGACCCATCTCCACTGCCTCTGGACGACTCAGCAGACAGCTGCCTCTCCCCTTGATCACATACACTGGAAAGGAGTATTGTTTCTCCTTGTAGTTGGTTGTGGCTTGAAACTGTCCTATGCAGCTGATGTTTCCACCTGGGCTTATGAAGCATGTGTCAGGAGGTCCCAGTTTTATGTTTGGCTTCAGCTTTTTAAATGTCCCTTGGTTGATAACAGTAGCGTCAGCCCCCGTGTCAATTTTAAAGGTTATTGGTACATCACTTATTGTTAAACTAACAGTCCAATCTTCCTGACTGCTCTCTTTGCCAACTTCTCCCAGAAAGTACAGCTGTTTAACCTCTTCAGTGACTTCTCTCACCGCTTTAGAGTGACATACACGCTCCCAATGTCCCTTTTTATGACACTTGTTGCACTTACTGTTCGTTGCAGGACACTTCCGCTCATCGGTGTGCTGCGTCTTGCCGCACCTCCCGCATTCATCTACTTTGTTGGTTGCCGGACTGCCGCCACCATGACGCTGTCCGCCCTTTTTGTTTTGGCGTTCGTCCCGCCATCGGACAACATTGACGTTAGCCAGCAGGGCCTCTGGTTGGTTAGCTTGGAGGCTTAGCTGCTTTGTTATTGCCTCCGCTTGGCGCACTTGTTCAATGACTTTCACCAGAGTAAGGTCCGCTGTGAGCTGGAACTGACGGGAGAGCACCTTATCTTTTATGCCCACTACCAGACGATCTCTGATATGTTCATCCCTCTTGTCCCCAAACTCGCAGTGTTCAGACAACTCATACAATGTCCGGATGTACATCTCCGCTGTCTCTCCTGGCTGCTGGCTACGTTGATAGAAGCACGCCCTCTCATGTATGATGTTACGGCGGGGAATAAAGTAGTCGTCGAACCTTTTCAGTACGATAGAATAGTCCACTTTATCACCCTCCGCCGCGAAGTCAAACGAGCTGAATATCTTTTCAGCCTCGCTGCCCATTGCATAAATCAGCGAACTCACTTGAATCTCCCCGTCGTCTTTATCCAGCTTTGTCGCGAGCCTGAAGCGCGAAAACCGTTGTTTCCACTCCCGCCATTCAACGGGGCAGTCAAACTTGAATTCACTCGGCGGATTAAACTTCGGCATGACCACTCGTGTTCCGATACACAGACTATTCTGACACCATGTAATGTCCGTAGACGCCTTGTCTTACTGACATAAGAATAATTCAAGAACGAGCCGACTTCGTAGGTTCTTAACTGTGTAGCTTTTACTAGCGTTCATCCGACATACAACCTTCATAACATGCGCTTCTAACTTCCTGTATACGTCACACGCACTGCACGTACACCCGTGAGTAGGTCAAGTTAAACACGTGACCTTTCATTCATTACAGGTGGATCTTCTGGTCCTCCTCCGACCGCTGGGAGAGGACGGCTCCGATGCCCGTGTCCAATGCGTCCACCTCCACGATGAACTGTCTGCACGGGTCCGGGTGGGCGAGCACCGGAGCCGTTGTGAACAGCCTCTTCAGGGCCAAGAAGGCGGCTTCCGCCTCCGAGTTCCAGGAGAAGGGGCGGAGGTTGGAGGTGAGTGCAGTGAGGGGTACGGCCACACCCCCTGATGAAGCGCCGGTAGAAGTTTGCAAACCCCAGGAAGCGCTGGAGTTGCGTCCTGTTGGTGGGCCGTGCCCACTCCTCCACCGCTCGGGTCTTCCTGGGGTCAGTGCGGACGAGCCCCTTCTCCACGATGTGGCCAAGGAACTCCACGGAGGCGGAGTGGAACACGCACTTCTCGGCTTTCACGAAGAGCCTGTTCTCCAGCAGCCGTTGGAGGACCAGGCGGACATGCTGGTGGTGTTCCTCCTCAGTCCTGGAGAACACGCGGATGTCATCCAGGTACACCACCGCGAACGTGTTCAGCATGTCCCGGAGCACGTAGTTGACCAATGCCTGGAAGACGGCCGGGGCGTTGGTGAGGCCGAAGGGCATAACGAGGTACTCGAAATGCCCTAGGTGGGTGTTGAAGGCCGTCTTCCATTCATCCCCTTCCCGGATGCGCACCAGGTGGTACGCGCTGCGCAGGTCCAGCTTCGTGAACACCGTGGCGTGAGTGAGTGGCTCGAACGTGGAACTCATAAGGGGGAGTGGGTATTTATTTTTCACCGTGATATTATTTAACATGCGATAATCTATGCAAGGCCTCAGGCTGCCCCCTTCCTTTGCCACAAAAAAGAAGCCCGCCGCCACCGGGGAAGACGAGGGCCTTATGATTCCTGAGGCCAGGGACTCTGATATAATTGCGCATAGCCTCCTTCTCTGGGACGGAGAGGTTATACAACCGACCGGTGGGAAGGGCGGCCCCGGGAAAGAGATCTATGGCACAATCATAGGGACGGGGAGGGAAAGTGCACTTTCTTTACTAAATACAGGGGCTAAATCGTGATAAATGGAAGGAACACCAGTGAGATCCGTGGGAGGAGGCACGGGTCTGAGGCCGCTGGACGGGGAGTGGGCGGAGCGAGGGCAGTTGGCACGACACGCAACGCTCCAACCCAAAATCCGCCCAGTAGACCAAGAGATGTAGGGATCGTGCCGTTCCAACCACGGTCTTCCTAACACCAGGGGCGCGCAAAACCAAGAAACGGATAGCTTCCACGTGATTACCCGAAAGAGTGAGGGTGAGGGAAGCAGTGCTGTGTGTGATTTTACCAAGTGAACGTCCATCTAGGGCTTGGGCTGTGAGGGGTGTGTCTAGGGGGACGAGTGGAATGCCGGCCTGCCGGGCCAGCGAGGTGTCCATCAAACACTCGTCCGCCCCCGAATCCAGGAGTGCACCAACAGACAGTGAGCGGTTACCCCAGGTGAGAGTGACCGGAAAGAGGTGGTTGTGCTCCTTCTTGGGCTGGGGCTGAGGAAGGGTCGTCAGACTCACTAGGACACCCCTCACTAGTGAGCCGGGTCTTTTTGGGCGAGTCGGGCAGGCCTTGATATAGTGGCCCGACCTCCCGCAGTAGAGGTGGCCATGCATCCTCTGCTCCCTAACTTCCAGCGGGAGCCGTGACCGACCCAACTGCATGGGCTCCTCCTCCGGCCTGGATCCAGAAGCCACCCAGGGTTGCTAGGTGGAGTGTGAGGGTGGAGTGAGCCCACGGGACGCTGACCCAGGGAAGGCACCGGTAGGACGGACGGGGGTTGGTCTATGGGAGGGGCCAGCGCGCGGGGCGCGTTCCTGGCGCCGCTCCCGCAGCCGTTCGTCCATCTGGAGGGCGAGGGTGACGAGCTCGTTGAAGGAGGCAGGGCGGTCCCGAACGATGAAATCTTTGATGGGCTCGCTCAGCCCCCTCCTGTACGCGCTCTTGAGCGCAGTGTCATCCCACCCACTGTCTGCCGCGAGTATCCTTACCTCCAGGGAATACTCTGCCACCGACCTGGCTCCCTGTTGGATGGAATGGAGGCGGCCGGCAGCGTCCTGCTCGTCAGCTGGGTGGTCGAACACCAGATTGAACTCGCGGCGGAAGGCACCATAGTCCGAGGCGAGCTGCTCGGTATGGCCTACCGCCGCTATGGCCCAGCTGAGGGCTTTGCCGGTGAGGAGGGACATGACAAGGGCTACCTTGGTCTCTCCTGTCCTATACCTAGCTGGCTGGTGTTTGAACAGGAGCTCACACTGACCAAGGAAACCCCTGCACAGCTCGAACTCCCCACCGAAGGCCTTGGGGCAGGGGAGGTTAGGCTCGCACCGGGGGTCCAGTGGGGGTTGACTCGGAGGGGGAACGTCGGGACCAGGAACGGGGAAACCGGAGGCCGAGCTGGGGGCAGAGACCGAGGCCAGGGCAGGGTGGTCGCTCATCCTGGAGACCGCTGTGGAGAGTGCAGCGATCTGCGCGGTGAGGGCATCTAACGTGCTCGTCGCGGCCTGGGAGCCGGACTGAAGATCGCTGATCTCTCCGGTGACACGGGTGAAGGCAGTAGTGAGCTCTGAGCAGAGAGAGGCAAGTTGGCAACTGTGACTTCTTACTACTGCCTCTAGGGGGACGGGGCTCAGGGGCGTCACAGGGACCGTCCGCTCCTTGGGTTTGCCTGGGTCCATAATGGCTTCGACGTTCTGTTATGCTCGCGCACCAGAACCTGACCCGTGTGGCGAAACCCAAGACAGACAGACACGAGATGACTTCTAAGTCTACAAAGGGGGGTTTTATTGTGGGAGGGAAATGTATGGTGAAAAAAGGCGTTCTGTTAGTGGGATGTGTGAATAAACTATGTGTGGTGTCCCGTGGTTTAGGTGTATAACTATGTGTGAGTGTTTTTAGCCAATGTGTGGTGCGGTATGTAAATGACCAGGAGGTGTTGAAGAAATGTGCGTGCACCTGGCGAGAAAGTCCAGTCCGTGATCCAAGAGGGGTTGTCCGAGAAAGTCCAGGTCCGAGATCCGGGAAGTCGAGTCCGAAAGGAGGGGTCCAGGTAGAGGGACAAGGGGGGAGATCGCAGGAGAGGTCCGGGGAGAAACGTGAAGGTCGCTGGGGACGAGGGAGACGCGGGGAGCCGTGGAAATCGCGGAAGGAGAGTCTTGGGAGGAAACAGAGACACGAAGATAAGACACTGGGGAATAAACAGAATGCAAGGAACGCTGGAGGGCTTGTCAGAACTTCACCGCAGGGTTCAGTACGTCGAAGCACTGAGAGACGTTCTGGGGGGCTTTTTGTAGAAGGCTGCCTGATTGCCACAGGTGTGCCTGATGGATGATGGCAAACACCTGGTGCAGTGCAGCGCTCGTCTCCTCAGAGCGCGAGCCGAGCGCTCGGATGTTTCCGGCACGTCCGAGCTGGGGGAGTGGCTTGAACGTGCCGGGGAGGCAGCTCGGGGCGGTGTAACCACAACAGTTTTCAACATGATGTCATAGCATTCAGAGCTTTTCAACATGACGTCATATTAGTCAGATGTTTTTAACATGACTTCGTAGTATTCAGATGTTTTTTTTAACATGATGTCATAGTGTTCAGATGTTTTCAACATAACTTCATAGTATTCAGATGTTTTTTCAACATGACTTCATAGTATTCAGATGTTTTTAACATGATGTCATAGCATTCAACGCTTTTCAACATGACTTCATCTTATTCAGATGTTTTTAACATGACTTCATAGTATTCAGATGTTTTCAACTTGATGTTATAGCATTCAGAGCTTTTCAACATGACTTCATATTAATCAGATGTTTTTAACATGACTTCATAGTATTCAGACGTTTTTAACATGACTTCATAGTATTCAGATATTTTTTTAACATGACTTCATAGTATTCAGGTGTTTTTTTGTAACATGACTTCATAGTATTCAGATGCTTTTAACATGACTTCATTTATTTCAGATGTTTTTAACATGACTTCATAGTATTAAGATGCTTTCAACATGACTTCATAGTATTCAGATGTTTTCAACATAATGTCATAGCATTCAGCTTTTCAACATGATGTCATAGCATTCAGCTTTTCAACATGACTTCATCTTATTCGGATGTTTTCAACATGACTTCATAGTATTCAGGTTTTTTTTTAACGTGACTTCATAGTATTCAGGTGTTTTCCACATGACTATACTATATTATTCACACGTTTTTAACATGACTTCATAGTATTCAGATGTTTTTTTAACATGACTTCATAGTATTCATATGTTTTCAACATGACTTCATAGTATTGAGATGTTTTTAAGATGACTTCATACTATTCATATGTTTTTTGAACATGAGTTCATCGTGTTCATATGTTTTTTTTGAACATGAGTTCATTGTGTTCATGTGTTTTTTTGAACAAGAGTTCATCGTGTTCATATGTTTTTTGAACATTACTTCATAGTGTTCAAATGTTTTCTGCATGACGTCATAGGATAATGAGTGAGGGAATAAGTGATGGAAACAGGTGAGCTGGTCTTTGTAACTGTCTCAGGAAAGTCTTCATGTTGCTTTTGGACAAAATTGAATGAGTGGCTGATATCATCTATCTTCCTTGGAGTAGGCCACGATACTATAATTAATACTACGGAGTAGACGCTGAAGAAGAGAGACAGACTAGGAAGTGTGTTGCAAGTGTTTGTTCAACCCAGCGTTGGATATTTAAGCAACAATAAGACGGAAAGGCCATGTTTAGGTGTTCAAATTGCCCTATCAGTGGAGCGCACTAGCACAGTAAGCTTCTCATCAGAAGCATATCCTCTTCCTGAGCTCGGATAAAGAGATGCAAGAAGGGAGTGAAAGAAGTCCTTATTTAGGCTAAAATAAGGCTATTTCTATGTAAATCGACAATAAGGCAGAACTTTTACAAATGCATAAGCTTTCCCATTATTGACATGTGATGGTCCAAAACCGTTTAGCTGCTTGATAGCAGTCATCTTATCTCCACAAGTATTTGCTTATCCTCTTCTTATATTAATGTTTCCTGAGATATGAAGTCGTCCTCCCAGGAGATAGATCTCTGCTGTGTAGCAGCCACTCGCAGTAGAACATTTGATTACTTAGCCAGGTAATTCCCTCATAGACACAGGCATGGCCACGCAGCCACACGATATGAACCGCAGGCAGAATATCAATTTCAAATTGAACCTCGGATGCATTATTGATTGACCACTGATATTGTTCCCTGAAAATAAGTGCCATTGGGTTATTGTTTAATATGAATGATAATGCCATGCCTTTATCTGGAAATAAGGTCCCGGTGTCCTCGCCAAACCTCGAGAATAAGCTCTGATTGACTCAACTGACTCTGTGGGAGTCTGAGTCAGACAGTTCCCTCTTAAATTAGATCCACATAGACAACACGTGCACTTTACTCCCTCTTAAATTAGATCCACATAGACAACACGTGCACTTTACTCCCTCTTAAATTAGATCCACATAGACAACACGTGCACTTTACTCCCTCTTAAATTAGATCCACATAGACAACACGTGCACTTTACTCCCTCTTAAATTAGATCCACATAGACAACACGTGCACTTTACTCTACCACTTTTATGCATTTTATCCAGCTGAGTTTAACTTTTGCTGCATGTCTGCAACTGCTAGTAGGTTTGTCTGAATGTCATTGTGATTTATATATATATATATATATATATATATATATATATATATATATATATGTGTGTGTGTGTGTGTGTGTGTGTGTGTGTGTGTGTGTGTGTGTGTGTGTGTAAAATCTGTGTAGATACATTTCATTTGTGCTGGTCATTGCTTAACTCCCTGGTTCTTCTGCTGTGATGGCTCTTGGGTAACTGGAACTACTTCCTGTTTGATTAAGCTGTCATAAATACACATTGGGACTGCAAGTATTGCTCATCCAGCAGAGTGCAGGAGTAGCTTGTGGGTTACAGGGGGCTTTTAATGCTGTGTTCACATGGAATCCGCTAAACGGCAGACAGCAAACCGGATGTCCTTTTTGTGGATATTTTTTTATTGACATGTTTAAATTCTACATACATACAACACATGAAACAAAAGAAAGAGGGGGAAATAAAAGTAAATAAAATGAAGAAAAGTAAATAAAATGAAATGCATAAATAAAAGGGAGGGGGGGGTCTGCTCTTGTACAGGAATAACGCCTGTCATCACCTGTTCCGCTTCCCCATCTTTCACAAGCAGACCAACAACCACATCCTTTCTTTTAGTTCACAGAAATTGTCAAATTTAGGAAGCAGCCAGTAACACAGATCTCCCCAGAGGCCCCGGCAAGCTGACGGTCATGAAACGCGTTGCGTTGCGCTGCGTTGCGTTGTGTTGCGTTGCGTAGTGTTGCTTTGTGTTGCGTTGCGTTGTGTTGCGTTGTGTTATGTTGCGTTGTGTTGCGTTGCGTTGCGTTACCTTGTGTTGTGTTGTGTTGCTTTGTGTTGCTTTGCGTTGCAATTGCGTTGTGTTGTGTTGCTTTGCGTTGCAATTGCGTTGTGTTGTGTTGCGTTGTGTTGTTGTGTTGCTTTGTGTTGTGATGCGTTGAGTTGTGTTGCGTTGTTTTGTTGTGTTGCGTTGCGTTGTGTTGTGTTATGTTGCTTTGTGTTGCTTTGCGTTGCAATTGCGTTGTGTTGTGTTGCGTTATGTTGTGTTGCGTTGTTTTGTGTTGTGTTGCGTTGTGCTGCTTTGTGTTGCGTTGCGTTGCGTTGCGTTGTGTTGTGTTGCGTTGTGTTGTTGTGTTGCGTTGCGTTGTGTTGCGTTGCGTTGTGTTGCGTTCCCTTGTGTTGTGTTGTGTTGCGTTGTGTTGCGTTGTGTTGTTGTGTTGCGTTGTTGTGTTGCGTTGTTGTGTTGCATTGCATTGCGTTGTTGTGTGGTGTGTTGTTGTGTTGTTGTGTTGCGTTGTTGTGTTGCGTTGCGTTGTTGCGTTGTGTTGCGTTGCGTTGTGTTGTTGCGTTGTTGTGTTGCGTTGTTGTGTTGTGTTGTTGTGTTGCGTTGTGTTGCGTTGCGTTGTTGTGTTGTGTTGCGTTGCATTGCGTTGTTGTGTGGTGTGTTGTTGTGTTGTTGTGTTGCGTTGCGTTGTTGTGTTGCGTTGTTGCGTTGTGTTGCGTTGTGTTGTGTTGCGTTGTTGTGTTGTGTTGTTGTGTTGCGTTGTTGTGTTGTGTTGCGTTGCGTTGTGTTGTTGTGTTGCGTTGTTGTGTTGCGTTGCATTGTGTTGTGTTGCATTGTTGTGTTGTTGTGTTGCGTTGTTGTGTTGTGTTGCGTTGTGCTGGTTGGCTGCAGAACGAGCAGTTGTTGCAGTCACATGACACTGGCAAATCACCCTGGCAACGGCAGTACCGTCCCGCGAGAAAATACCACAACCGGATGTTACGTCGCGTATAACAAATTGGAAAAGATGGCGGGTTAATTATAGGTACATGAATTACTGAATGTAATCAAACAAAAGAAACACAAAACATGTTTGTTCCATTTATGTTTTTCTGCAAACAATACAACATCACCATAGCAACCCCCTAATTGTTTTTAACCGTCCTGCCGTTCCGCCGCTGCCCAAGTGCTGCTGTTTACCGCCGGGTTCCACGTGAAGGCAGGTAACACGTCGAAATAATGTTTCGCACATACCGCGCAGTCACAACGTCGCCGGTTCGAGTCCTGCCGGCGACCTTCCTTGTTGTGGTCTCTCTCTCTCTCTCTCTCTCTCTCTCTCTCTCTCTCTCCCTCTCTCTCTCTCTGAACTGCATGCTGGGAGTTTTGGTGGTGGTGAGTTTGGCGGAGAATCTGTGGCTTTTTCTCGATTGTCCCTCTTTCCTTTGACCTGCTGTGTTTATTGTGTGGCTATTTTGTGGTTGTGGTTGTGTTTAGTGTAGTCTGGTGCGTGTTTGGCTTTGACCTGCTGTGTTTATTGTGTGGCTATTTTGTGGTTGTGGTTGTGTTTAGTGTAATTTGGTGCGTGTTTGGCTTTGACCTGCTGTGTTTATTGTGTGGCTATTTTGTGGTTGTGGTTGTGTTTAGTGTAATTTGGTGCGTGTTTGGCTTGGTGTGCAGACAAATGCTCACAAGACAAATGCTCACAAGACTAATAGAAAAAGAGACAAATGCTCACAAATTCTTTTACAATCTTTATTTTTCAAAAAGTCAGAGACAAATGTTCACAAATTGTTTTACAATCTTTATTTTTCAAAAAGTCAACTGAACATTCTGTTGCATGTCACATAAGACATATCCCATAGGCCTAAGCATGTGAGAGGGATCACATCTCCCTGACGAATGAAATGGTGATCTTAAATATAATCAGGATAATGAGACTATCAATTACTGTTTGGTAATACATAATCCTAATTAACCTTTATCCATGGAAAAATATTCCATTGAACAGTCTGTTGCATGTCACAAGAAATATCACATGGGTCTAAGCATGTAATAGGGATCACAGTGAAATAATTAAGAGATTTTAAAGCAGTGTCTATAGAGTCTTTTGCCAACCAATTTCTTATATAGAGACTGTCAATTGCCACGGGGTATGTTGAGCAATGTTCCATTATCAGTCTATTCCAGTCGGATGCAGTGTCCAACTGCAGTGAGGAAATCCTCCATGGTCCTGCGTTCCTCCAAAAAATCTGTGCAGAGATTACAGAGCCTCTTCTGCAGTTCCTTATAGGCTCTCCGTTGGCGTTTCTTAGGCAGCTGCCCTCTGTGGTGCTGTGCAATCTGTGTGCTCACAAGAGCGAAGTCCTTGCGCAGACCCTCAACCGCCATCCAGAATGAAGGATGATGATGCCCGATGAGTTGGGAAAATGAGGTATTCCAGCCCTCGCAGGCGCTGTTGGTCCTATCTCTTCCCTCCAGGGTGGCATGATGGACATTCCAGACGGCGATGGGGAACCGGGGTGTAATGTGCCTGACACGGAGTGGTGTTGGTGGAGCATCAGGCTGGTCTGCAACAGGGTGCACACGACGATACGTGCCGGTGACGTAGGTGGAGTCGAAGTATTCAACTAAACCTTCCAACCCAGTGGGAGTGTTTTCCTTGAGATACTCCATGCCTTCCTGTACTTTGTCCTCAGGCAGAAAAGCTAGGCTATCAAGCATGCCACAGAAGTGCCTGACGTCTTCATCACTACGGTAGAGCTCTGTGCACCCGAGGTCCTGGATCTTCCTCCACGTGCTCTGGCAGAGGTGGTAGAAGCATCCTGTGTTGTCACTTGAGGGCCCAGCACCAAGGAAACTGACTGGATGGCTGCCAACTCGAAGTCCGTGATGACGGACCTGGGGTCTGGGAAGATCTGTATTTCTTCCAACTTGGCGACGACTGCTTGGAGCAGTTCTTGGTAGATCTGTGCACTTTTGCCTGGCATGAAGGCGTACACACAGGAAACTGCACAGTCCCCAAGAGGGGCGCGGATCACATAAAGCTGTTCAAAGACACTTGGACTCATAGCAAAGTTGCCATCAATGAACCAAGTGTCAGCCTGGCCTAGAAGACGGAGCTGCTCCTCTGCTGCATATACGATGACCCTCTGACGTTCACTAGGTCCGGTGTCGTGAATGAGGAAGGGTCTTGGCGTTGCTCCTCCTGTGAGTGTCCACTCCTCGGTGATGTTGAGTTCTTGGAGTGATGCTGGATCCTTAGGAAGACATCTGTGTCGTTGACGTTGCAGGTCTCGCTTGCAAGTGTTGATGTTACCGATGTTCACACGGACATCCTCTGTTGTGTGAAGCAGGGCTTGAGTCAAGATCTGGTTTGGTCAGCTCCTTGACTGCTTTGCCTGTGCCTTCATTGTTGTCCGTAGTTTGGTGACTTCCACACGTGTCCTGTCTGCTGGATGGTTGTGAATGGCATGGGACCTGGGGTTTTCATAGGTGTCATCAGTCGTGACGCCTCCCTTGCATCCAGTTGATCTCTGGTGACAGCACTGCCATCTTATCCAGTCTTTGTAGCTCCTTTTCGTCACATACATGTAGCCATCGAGACAGAGCTTGTCTCCACCTTTGTGTGTCTTGATTATCTCCATGCTGAGTGTGACTGACTACCTGTCAGTCCTGTCATCCTTATATATGGACACAAGTCCGAGCTCATCATATACCAGAACTGCTCAAAAGTACTCAACACACTGAGTATCCAGAACTGCTCTAACGACTCAGAAGGTGTTATTATTCTGAGCAGCTCATCTATAAACGGACCAAAGCTTTGTGATTATGTCATGGCAATACTCAAAACAATAGGTGCGATATGTGATGAATAAAGTGTGAAATGGGGTGTGATAGGTAAGACAAACCAAAGGAGTATTCAAGCAGCATCTATAAAGGGGTCAAAGCCCTTTTGACTTGTCTCACCAGTGTGTGAAATAGAACTACAACATAGAACTACTACATCCCCCGTTTAGTTTTCAATTTTTTCATTACACAGAGGTTGCCTTCTCTTTTTTTTTTAGACAACACACTCAGAATTGTCCATCTCAAAAAAAACAATAAACATATTCAGAGCCCTCCTTTTGTGTGCGATTGTCTCTACTCGTAGTCCTTGTAGTGAGCTGGTTTGGAAACAGCTCTTCCATATCTTGTGCGTACTGTCTTGTGTGTTTCACAGGTTTGGCTGGAGGAAGTTCCAGCTGCATGAGTGTCCCGTTGAGGTTCTGTGAAGCGGGTTCTTGCGCTCCTCAGTGCATGGGGGTGGTGAATTTCCCGCAGGTGGGTCCTGCCACGTCTGAGTTTGTTCCCATTTGATGTTTGCACAATGTAGCTCCTTGGCTCATCGCACTTTTGTACGACGGTGGCTGGATACCAAGTCCCTTTTTCCTTGTTTAGGACAGATACGTGCTGTCCGGGACCGAGTGGAGGTAGTTCTCTGCCGCGGTCATGATGTTCCTTCATGTTTGCTGTTCTCTGCTCCAGATGGAGTCGGTTTTCCTCCTTGCCTGGGTCCCCTCGACTCGGCAGCAGGGTGGTGACTGGCCTTCCGAAGATTAGTTCTGCTGGTGATGGTAGTTTACTGTCGATGGGTGTTGCTCTGACCTGTAGTAAGGCCACTTGTATGTTACCTCCTTGTCTCATGGTTTTCTTCACAATGGATTTGATGTGTCGCACATGCCTCTCAATGAATCCATTGCTTGTTGGATAGTGGGGTGAGCTTGTCACGTGCCTGATTCCCCAGTCAGCCGTGAATTTTTGGAACGCGTGCCCTGTGTACTGGGGCCCATTATCTGTAAGTATCTCGTCAGGCCTTCCAAAAAGAGACATGTACTGTTAAGCTCGCGCACCAGAACCTGACCCGTGTGGCGAAACCCAAGACAGACAGACACGAGATGACTTCAAAAGCTACAAAGGGAGGTGTTATTGTGGGAGGGAAATGTATGGTGAAAAAAAGGCGTTCCGTTAGTGGGATGTGTGAATAAACCATGTGTGGTGTCCCGTGGTTTGCGTGTATAACTATGTGCGAGTGTTTTTAGCCAATGTGTGGTGCGGTATGTAAATGACCAGGAGGTGTTGAAAAAATGTGCGTGCACCTGGCGAGAAAGTCCAGTCCGTGATCCAAGAGGGGTTGTCCGAGAAAGTCCAGGTCCGAGATCCGGGAAGTCGAGTCCGAAAGGAGGGGTCCAGATAGAGGGACAAGGGGGGAGATCGCAGGAGAGGTCCGGGGAGAAACGTGAAGGTCGCTGGGGACGAGGGAGACGTGGAAATCGCGGAGGGAGAGTCTTGGGAGGAAACAGACACGAAGATAAGACACTGGGGAATAAACAGAATGCAAGGAACGTTGGAGGGCTTGTCAGAACTTTACCGCAGGGTTCAGTACGTCGAAGCACTGAGAGACGTTCTGGGAGGCTTCTTGTAGAAGGCTGCCTGATTGCCACAGGTGTGCCTGATGGATGATGGCAAACACCTGGTGCAGTGCAGCGCTCGTCTCCTCAGAGCGCGAGCCGAGCGCTCGGATGTTTCCGGCACGTCCGAGCTGGGGGAGTGGCTTGAACGTGCCGGGGAGGCAGCTCGGGGCGGTGTAACCACAACAGGACCCCCCCCTCCTACGGGAGACACCGGGCGACCGTCCGATGGCGTTGGGGTGGGCCCGATAGAACTCCTCCAGGAGTGCGGGGTCGGCCAGGTAGGACCGGGGAACCCAGCTGCGGTCCTCGGGCCCATAGCCAACCCAGTCCACCAGGTATTGGTACCCACGCCCCCGGCGGCGTACGGCGAGCCGCTGGTCGACATCCCAGACCATGTCACCACCGTCGAGGACCCTGGGGGGTGGAGGAGCTTGGACAGGGAGAGACAGGGGGCTGGTGGCTACCGGTTTGAGGCGCGAGACATGGAAGACGGGATGGATCTTGAGTGAGGTAGGGAGATGGAGACGCACCGCCGAAGGGTTGACGATGCGGTCGATGGTGTAGGTACCGACGTAGCGGGGAGCCATACCCTCTGGCCAGGTCGATAAGCTGGGGCCGGCACTCTCCGCCGGTTGGCGCTGCGCCGGGCCCGCTCTGTAGCTCGCAACATAGCGGCCCGGGCGGTCTTCCAAACGCGCCGACATCGGCGGAGATGGGCCGTCGTGGACGGGACCGCCACCTCCAACTCCTGATGGGGGAACAGAGGGGGTTGATAGCCCAGGGAAAACTCGAAGGGGGACAAACCGGTAGCCGAACTCTCCATGGAGTTGAGCGAGTACTCCACCCAGGGCAGGTACTTGCTCCAGGAGGCGGGGTTGCTGGTGGTAACGCAACGCAAAGCCGCCTCCAGGGCTTGATTGGCCCGCTCTGCCTGCCCATTGGTCTGGGGGTGATACCCGGAGGAGAGGCTGACCGTGGCCCCAATCCCCTTACAGAAGGCCTGCCATACCTTCGAAGTGAACTGGGGACCACGGTCAGAGACAATGTCCAGGGGAATCCCATGAGGTCGGACGACGTGGGAGACGAGAAGGTCCGCCGTCTCGGCTGCAGAAGGGAGTTTGGTGAGGGCAACAAAATGGACGGCCTTGGAAAACCGGTCGACAATGGTGTCATTGCCTTGGGACACAGGGAGGCCAGTTACAAAGTCCAAGCCAATGTGGGACCAAGGTCGGCCGGGGACAGGAAGGGGGCGCAGGAGACCTGCTGGAGAGCCTTGCTGCGGGCGCAGGTGGTGCAGGCTGCCACGAACTCTCTGGTGTCTGCCTCCATGGTGGGCCGCCAGAAACCCCTGCGGATGAAGGCCGCCGTTCGGTAGACACCGGGGTGGCAGGCAAGATGGCTGGAGTGGCCCCACTCCAGCACAAATAGCCGGTTCCGGGGTCCATTGCCTGGGCCCTTCTCACCACTGATTCGATGGCCCAGGTGACGACACCCACCACCCGGGCCGGGGGAAGGATGGTCTCTGGGGCGTCAGGGGACCCCTCGGGAAACAGACGGGAGAGGGCGTCTGCCCTGACGTCCTTGGTGCCCGGGCGGTAGGTGAGGGTGAAGTCAAACCGGCTGAAGAAGAGAGCTCAGCGCGCCTGCCTGGGGTTGAGCCTCTTAGCCGTCCGCACGTAGGTCAGGTTCTTGTGCTCGGACCATACGATGAACGGCTGCCCTGCTCCCTCCAGCCAGTGTCTCCACTCCTCTAGGGCGGCGTGGACGGCCAGCAACTCCCTGTTGCCGATGTCATAATTCTTCTCCGCAGGACTGAAAGGCCGGGAGAAGGCGCACGGGTGGATCTTCTGGTCCTCCTCCGACCGCTGGGAGAGGACGGCTCCGATGTCCGTGTCCGATGCGTCCGCCTCCACGATGAACTGCCTGCACGGGTCCGGGTGGGCGAGCACCGGAGCCGTTGTGAACAGCCTCTTCAGGGCCAAGAAGGCGGCTTCCGCCTCCGAGGTCCAGGAGAACGGGCGGAGGTTGGAGGTGAGTGCAGTGAGGGGGGCGGCCACACGGCTGAACCCCCTGATGAACCGCCGGTAGAAGTTTGCAAACCCCAGGAAGCGCTGGAGCTGCGTCCTGTTGGTGGGCCGTGCCCACTCCTCCACCGCTCGGGTCTTCCTGGGGTCAGTGCGGACGAGCCCCTTCTCCACGATGTGGCCAAGGAACTCCACGGAGGCGGAGTGGAACACGCACTTCTCGGCTTTCACGAAGAGCCTGTTCTCCAGCAGCCGTTGGAGGACCAGGCGGACATGCTGGTGGTGTTCCTCCTCAGACCTGGAGAACACGAGGATGTCATCCAGGTACACCACCGCGAACGTGTTCAGCATGTCCCGGAGCACGTCGTTGACCAATGCCGGGAAGACGGCCGGGGCGTTGGTGAGGCCGAAGGGCATAAAAGGTACTCGAAATGCCCTAGGTGGGTGTTGAAGGCCGTCTTCCATTCATCCCCTTCCCGGATGCGCACCAGGTGGTACGCGCTGCGCAGGTCCAGCTTCGTGAACACCGTGGCGTGAGTGAGTGGCTCGATCGTGGAACTCATAAGGGGGAGTGGATATTTATTTTTCACCGTGATATTATTTAACATTCGATAATCTATGCAAGGCCTCAGGCTGCCCTCCTTCTTTGCCACAAAAAAGAAGCCCGCCGCCACCGGGGAAGACGAGGGCCTTATGATTCCTGAGGCCAGGGACTCTGATATAATTGCGCATAGCCTCCTTCTCTGGGACGGAGAGGTTATACAACCGACCGGTGGGAAGGGCGGCCCCGGGAAAGAGATCTATGGCACAATCATAGGGACGGTGAGGGAAGGTGCACTGTCTTTACTAAATACAGGGGCTAAATCGTGATAAATGGAAGGAACACCAGTGAGATCCGTGGGAGGAGGCACGGGTCTGAGGCCACTGGACGGGGAGTGGGCGGAGCGAGGGCAGTTGGCATGACACGCAACGCTCCAACCCAAAATCCGCCCAGTAGACCAAGAGATGTAGGGATCGTGCCGTTCCAACCACGGTCTTCCTAACACCAGGGGCGCGCAAAACCAAGAAACGGATAGCTTCCACGTGATTACCCGAAAGAGTGAGGGAAGCAGTGCTGTGTGTGATTTTACCAAGTGAACGACCATCTAGGGCTTGGGCTGTGAGGGGTGTGTCTAGGGGGACGAGTGGAATGCCGGCCTGCCGGGCCAGCGAGATGTCCATCAAACACTCGTCCGCCCCCGAATCCAGGAGTGGTTACCCCAGGTGAGAGTGACCGGAAAAAGGTGGTTGTGCTCCTTCTTGGGCTGGGGCTGAGGAAGGGTCGTCAGGCTCGCTAGGACACCCCTCACTAGTGAGCCGGGTCTTTTGGGGCGAGTCGGGCAGGCCTTGATATAGTGGCCCGACCTCCCGCAGTAGAGGCAGAGGTGGCCATGCATCCTCTGCTCCCTAACCTCCAGCGGGAGCCGTGACCGACCCAACTGCATGGGCTCCTCCTCCGGCCTGGATCCAGAAGCCACCCAGGGTTGCGAGGGGGAGTGTGAGGATGGAGAGAGCCCACGGGACGCTGACCCAGGGAAGGCACCGGTAGGACGGACGGGGGTTGGTCTATGGGAGGGGCCAGCGCGCGGGGCGCGTTCCTGGCGCCGCTCCCGCAGCCGTTCGTCCATCTGGAGGGCGAGGGTGACGAGCTCGTTGAAGGAGGCAGGGCGGTCCCGAACGATGAGATCTTTGATGGGCTCGCTCAGCCCCCTCCTGTACGCGCTCTTGAGCGCAGTGTCATCCCACCCACTGTCTGCCGCGAGTATCCTTACCTCCAAGGAATAATCTGCCACCGACCTGGCTCCCTGTTGGATGGAATGGAGGCGGCCGGCAGCGTCCTGCCCGTCAGCTGGGTGGTCGAACACCAGATTGAACTCGCGGCGGAAGGCATTATAGTCCGAGGCGAGCTGCTCGGTATGGCCTACCGCCGCTATGGCCCAGCTGAGGGCTTTGCCGGTGAGGAGGGACATGACAAGGGCTACCTTGGTCTCTCCTGTCCTATACCTAGCTGGCTGGTGTTTGAACAGGAGCTCACACTGACCAAGGAAACCCCTGCACAGCTCGAACTCCCCACCGAAGGCCTTGGGGCAGGGGAGGTTAGGTTCGCACTGGGGATTGACTCGGAGGAGGGGGAACGTCGGGACCAGAAACGGGGAAACCGGAGGCCGAGCTGGGGGCAGAGACCGAGGCCAGGGCAGGGTGGTCGCTCATCCTGGAGACCGCTGTGGAGAGTGCAGCGATCTGCGCGGTGAGGGCATCTAACGCGCTCGTCGCGGCCTGGGAGCCGGACTGAAGATCGCTGATCTCTCCGGTGACACGGGTGAAGGCAGTAGTAAGCTCTGAGCTGAGAGAGGCAAGTTGGCAACTGTGACTTCTTACTACTACCTTTAGGGGAACGGGGCTCTGGGGCGTCACAGGGACCGTCCGCTCCTTGGGTTTGCCTGGGTCCATAATGGCTCCGACGTTCTGTTAAGCTCGCGCACCAGAACCTGACCCGTGTGGCGAAACCCAAGACAGACAGACACGAGATGACTTCAAAAGCTACAAAGGGAGGTTTTATTGTGGGGGGGGAAATGTATGGTGAAAAAAAGCGTTCTGGTAGTGGGATGTGTGAATAAACTATGTGTGGTGTCCCGTGGTTTGCGTGTATAACTATGTGTGAGTGTTTTTAGCCAATGTGTGGTGCGGTATGTAAATGACCAGGAGGTGTTGAAAACAATTTGCGTGCACCTGGCGAGAAAGTCCAGTCCGTGATCCAAGAGGGGTTGTCCGAGAAAGTCCAGGTCCGAGATCCGGGAAGTCGAGTCCGAAAGGAGGGGTCCAGATAGAGGGACAAGGGGGGAGATCGCAGGAGAGGTCCGGGGAGAAACGTGAAGGTCGCTGGGGACGAGGGAGACGCAGAAATCGCGGAGGGAGAGTCTTGGGAGGAAACAGAGACACGAAGATAAGACACTGGGGAATAAACAGAATGCAAGGACCGCTGGAGGGCTTGTCAGAACTTTACCGCAGGGTTCAGTACGTCGAAGCACTGAGAGACGTTCTGGGAGGCTTCTTGTAGAAGGCTGCCTGATTGCCACAGGTGTGCCTGATGGATGATGGCAAACACCTGGTGCAGTGCAGCGCTCGTCTCCTCAGAGCGCGAGCCGAGCGCTCGGATGTTTCCGACACGTCCGAGCTGGGGGAGTGGCTTGAACGTGCCGGGGAGGCAGCTCGGGGCGGTGTAACCACAACATGTACATTTCCATTTTTTGTGCAACTGCCCGGCTGGACACAGGCATGGGCATTTCATCCACTAGAGCAGGGGTCGGGAACCTTTTTGACTGGGAGAGCCATAAAAGCCAAATATTTCTAAATATATTTCATTGAGAGCCATATAGTATTTTTGACGTATAATAAATTAAATATGTCTTACTTTTAATGCGACTTCTGGTGCTGCATGGTTTTGCTGATGGCCTTGTAGTCTGGTTCATACGTGGTGAGGTTGAGCTTCATGCAGGCGTTGAGGCTTCCATCAGTTAAACGTGAGCGTAGGTTGGTCTTAATGTTCCTCATATGCGAGAAAGACTGTTCACATGCATATGTAGAGCCAAACATGGTCAATACGGCAATACTCACACGCTGCATTGTGTGGTATGTCACAGGAAGCTCGTTCCAAGTTTTAAGAATCAGCTGGTCTTCAGGTTGAAGATTTTTAATTTCTGTCCACTTGTGTTCCCTCGCCAGCTCTGCTCGCTGTCGCGCAAGACTTTCCAACTCTCCATTAAGTGACTTGAACTTACTCATCCACATGTCTGATGCCTTCAGGTCAGCAACTTCCAGCTCAAAGTCTCCGATAGAGACCCCGGGGATGCATGTCAGGTCGATTTTGTCCACTGCACACTCATGTGGATGAGTGATGAACTTGAAAAGACCAGTGCGCGCACGAAATTCTCCAAAACGTGCTTTGAATGACTGCAGGAGATTGAACGTAAAGCCAGCTAGCTGCTGGAGATCCAGATGTTGAGCGGAGTCACTTGCTAAGCATACATCTCTAAATTGTTGCAGTCTTTCAAAGTGCAGAAGACGACCTGTTTCAATGTCCCTGAGAAAGACTTCCAGCTTGCTTTCAAATGCAAACACTGCTTGTTGAAGGGATCAGATTGTATTTCCAATACCTTGCATTTTCACATTGAGCTGGTTCAGATGGCCAGTTATGTCCACGAGATAGTGAAACTGCAGGAGCCAGTCAGTGTTGTCTAGCTCAGGATGCTTGACGCCTTTCATTTCAAGAAAAGTCCGGATTTCACTCAGGCAAGCTGCAAAACGGCTGAGCACCTTCCCCCTTGACAACCAACGCACGTTGCTGTGTAAAAGCAGACCGGGATAATGATTCCCAACTTCTTCTAACAGAGCTTTAAACTGGCGATCATTTAAAGCTCGGGCAACAATAAAGTTGACCACTCGAATGACCAGAGACATCACCTCGCCAAGCTCCTGGCCACACGTCTGAGCGCAAAGCGCCTCCTGGTGCAGGATGCAATGAAAACTTAGGATGGCTCTCTTTTCATGTTCACGGAGAAGCGCTACAAATCCTTTGTTCTTCCCCAACATACAGGGTGCACCGTCAGTACAGACAGAAATAAGTTTATCCATCGGTAGTTTTTTTTCTTTAGCAAACTCCATGAAAGACATGAATAAATCCTCTCCTCTTGTTGTCCCTTTCATTGGCAAAACAGCCAAGCTTTCCTCACGCAGTGTGTCACCTGCAGCATACCTGGCAATTATACTGCACTGAGATAGATGGCTAACGTCTGTTGACTCATCTAACGCGAGAGAAAAGTATGTCCTGGCGTTTATGTCCTTAATTTGTGTTTCCTCGACTTGATTTGCCATCATGATGCTACGATCGTGCACAGTTCTTGCTGACAGGGGCATGTCTTTTATTCGTTTGATTATCTTGTCTTTATTTGGGAAGTCATCAAACAGTTCATTGGCCACATCAAGCATGAATGTTTTGGCATACTCGCCATCTGTGAATGACTTTCCATTCCTTACTATTGCCAAAGCCCCCGCAAAGCTAGCGGAATTCCCGTCACCTTGCTTGGTCCACACACGTAGTTGCTGCTGACTCGTCCGCACTCTCCGCTGTAGCTCCTCGCATGCCCTTTCCCTGCTGTCCCCCCCGCTGGAGATTTCGATGCAAATGAAGCATGGTGCGTATCGAAGTGCCGCTTTATATTTGACCGTTTCATCGATGCAATTTTATCGTTGCATATTAGACATACCGCAGATCCTGCTCTCTCCACAAATGCAAATTCCTCTGTCCACGCAGCCTGGAATGCACGGTAATCATCGTCTTTTTTTCTTTTCGCCATCTTTTCCATTACAAGGGTTGAAGCGGATAAACTAGTTGGCTATCTGATAAAATTGATTTCTTCACCTTTACAATGACCCGGACATGCTCGCGAGCCATTGGTTCCCGACCCGACCCACGGGTGACCCGTGACCCGTGAAATTTATCTTCAAAACTAATTTCTGTTTACTTTAAAATGACACAGTATTATTAAGAAATATCACAAGTATTTTAAAATCAGTTCCAAACTGATTTTTTTGAAAAAGAAATAATTTTCAACTCAAAATTGTCTGGGAGCCATATGCCGTCACCGGAAGAGCCATATATGGCTCGCGAGCCATAGGTTCCCGACCGCTGCACTAGAGCATCGGTCCCCAACCCCCGGGCCGCGGACCGGTACCGGTCCGTGGGTCATTTGGTACCGGGCCGCAGAGAAAGAATAAATAACTTACATTATTTCCGTTTTATTTATTATCTGAGTCTGAACGATGTTTTATTTTGAAAAATGACCGGATTCCCTCTGTTACATCCGTCTATGACTCACTCTTGACGCTTGTCTCGGTCACGTGATACGTTGCCGCTAAAATTAAACCCACAAGCTAGCAAAATGAGTAAAAAACAAACGTCTTTGGAAAGTTTCTTTGCGAAGGGGAAAAGGCCCAGTGAGGAGACAGAAGAAGAGCCTACGACTTCAAAGAAAAAGAAAGCTGCATTTAACAGACAATACCAGGAGTCCTACTTAAAATATGGATTTATCGCGACAGGTGATTCCCGCGCAGCAAGCCCGCTCTGCATAATATGCGGCGACCGGCTCTCTAATGAGGCAATGAAGCCTTCAAAACGGCTTCGCCACTTGGAGACCAAGCACCCTGCATTAAAAGACAAGCCTTCGGAGTATTTTGAAAGAAAAAGGCATGAACAAGAAGGACAGAAGCAATTACTGAGGACCAACACATCAACAATTGCGAGTGCACTGAGAGCATCATACTTGGTGGCTAATCGTATTGCTAAGGCTAAGAAGCCATTCACCATTGGTGAAGAATTGATCATGCCCGCCACTAAAGACATTTGCCGTGAACTTCTAGGAGAGGCTGCGGTTAAAAAGATAGCACAGGTGCCTCTTTCGGCCAGCACCGTCACTCGGCACATTGAGGAAATAGCAGAGGACATTGAGACACAATTGTTGGAGAGGATTAATACATCACCGTGGTACGCACTCCAGGTTGACGAGTCTACAGATATTGACAACAAGGCAATACTACTTGTTTATGTGCGATATCTTTATCAGGAGGATGTGCATGAGGATATGTTATGTGCACTATCGTTGCCAACCAAAACCACAGCCGCAGAACTATTCAAGTCGCTGGATGATTATATATCAGGAAAACTGAAATGGTCCTTTTGTGTCGGCATATGCACAGACGGAGCTGCTGCCATGACCGGACGGCTGTCTGGTTTAACTGCTCGGATTAAGGAGGTTGCACCTGAATGTGAGTCTACGCATTGTGTCATTCACAGGGAAATGCTGGCTAGCCGAAAAATACCACCGGAACTTAACAGCGTATAGAATGACGTCGTTAAAGTTATTAACCACATCAGAGCACGCGCCCTTAACTCGCGCCTGTTCGAGCAGCTTTGTGAGGAGATGGACGCGGAGTACAGACACCTTCTCTTATACACAGAAATAAGATGGCTATCCCGAGGGAGATCGCTGGCCAGAGTGTTTGAATTACGAGAGCCGCTGCAGAGATTTCTCTCAGAAAAAAGTCACCGCTGGCAGCACATGTCAGTGACGAGGAATGGGTCGCAAAACTCGCTTACTTGTGCGACATATTCAACCTGCTCAATGAACTCAATCGGTCACTTCAGGGGGAAATGACAACTGTCTTCAAGTTGGCAGATAAAGTAGCTGCATTTAAAGCCAAGCTGGATTTGTGGGGACGGCGCGTGAACAGAGGTATATTTGACATGTTTCAAACATTGGCGGGGATTTTGGAAGAGACTGAGACCGAGCCTTCATTCTCCCAGCTGGTGCACGATCACCTGTCTTTGCTTTTAAAAGAGTTTGACCGCTACTTCCCAACCACAAAAGACCCACGAACTGCCAAGGAATGGATCCGCGACCCATTTGTCAACAAACCAGGTGAATCCAGCATGTCTATGCAAGAAGAAGATCAACTGCTGGAGATCGCAAATGGCGGCGGCCTTAAAAGTATGTTCGAGACAACAACTCTGCCGGTGTTCTGGATTAAAGTCACGGTAGAATACCCTGAGATCGCCACAACAGCACTGAAAACCCTGTTGCCATTTCTGACATCCTATTTGTGTGAAGCGGGATTTTCTGCAGTGACAGCAACAAAATGACGGAGTAGACTGGACATAAGCAACACACTTCAGGTGTCATTGTGTCCCATTACCCCTAGATGGGACCGTCTCGTTGCAGAGAAACAAGCTCGGGGCTCCCACTGATTTAGCGCTATGGTGAGTTGTATTTTCATGCAACTTATATTTGTTTTTGCGTTGTATCTTATTTTGAAGGCATGTTTAAACGTTACCATGGCGACCAGAGAGCGTTAGGGGGCAGAGAGGATGTTACTCATGTTATGTTGTTGGCGCGATGTTACGAGGACGCTGCTAATAAAGTTGCATACGAGTACACAGTGGATTCACGTTTATCATTATATTTAGAAAATACCACAGTTTTTATGCCGGTTGTATCATTTTATTTTGTGTATTTATCCGCCACACCTTAAAGGCCGGTCCGTGAAAATATTGTCTGACATTAAACCGGTCCGTGGCGCAAAAAAGGTTGGGGACCGCTGCACTAGAGGGAACTTAGAATATCTGTCCACAATCAGTAAATACCGATGTCCATCGATCTCGAATAGATCAGAAGCTAGTTATTGCCATGGTTTTGACGGTGTGTTGTGTGGGTTGAGAGGTTGCTTTGGATTTGCATCCTGATGTTCCACGCATACGCTACATGACCTGCAGACTCTTTCGATGTCATCGTTCATTCTGATCCAGTAGACACTTTCTCTCGCCAGTCGCCGTGTCTTTTCGATGCCCTGGTGTCCTACATGCAGCTGTTCGAGTATAGAATCAGTCATGGAGTCTGGGATGAGCACCTGTCTGCCTTTGAATATGACTCCTGCTTCAACTGCGAGCTCATCTCTGAATGACCAGTACTCACGTAGTTGTCTTGGTAGAGCTTTGACGTTGTCTGGCCATCCCTGGTGGATCAGCTCTTTCAGTGCATTGAGTCTGGGGTCGCTGGTGGTTTCCGTGCGGAGTGCGTCCTGTTTCTCGGGAGAGAAGTTTATCATTGCAACAGTGAGCATCTCTGGATCCTCGACTTCTGCCTCTATTCCGTCAATGCGCTCGTCCAACTCGATGTTGCTGTTGTTCTCAGGATTGGGTTGTCGGCTGAGTGTGTCTGCCAGGACCATCTGGTTTCCTGGTCGATACGTGACGTCGTAGTTGTATCCTTGTGTTTTTATCAGCATTCGCTGAAGCCGTGGCGGGGCGGCATGCAGTGGCTTTGTGCATATGGTAATGAGGGGTTTGTGGTCTGTAACTACAATGAATGACTTCCCATACAGGTAGGTATGGTATCGCTGCATTCCATAGACTATGGCCAGCATTTCTCGCTCTATGTTGCAGTACCTGGATTGGCAGTCGTCCAGTGTCTTTGAGCCAAAAGCTATGGGTCTTTTGTTCTGCACTAATGCCACGCCCAGTCCTTTCTGTGATGCATCGACCTCAAGTGTCAAAGGTGTGCTTGGATCATAGTACTTCAGGCAGTCATGTTCGTTGATAACTGATTTCAGGTCCTCAAAGCTCTTTTGGTGGTCAGTGTCCCATGTCTAAGGCACGTCACTTTTCAGCAGCACCCTCAGTGTGTGTGCTTTGTCTGCGAACTTTGGGATGTAGGGTGACAGGTAGGTCAGCATCCCCAAGAATCTGCTCAGTTCATCTTTTTTCTGGGGTGTCGGCATTTTCTGGATGTCCCTGATTTTGGCTGGGTCAGGTTTGATACCTTTGTCTGTGTACAGGTTGCCAAAGAATGAGATGCTTGTCTGTTTGATTGTGCACTTGTCACTGTTGAACACAATACCTGTCTTGGCTGCTCTCTCCATCAGGTTGGTCAGGTTCCTGTCATGCTCCTCTTCGCTTGCGCCGTAGACTGCGATATCATCGGCTATGCTGACGACACCGTCGAGCCCCTCCAGGATTTGGTCCATCTTTGCCTGGAAGAGATCTTGAGAGACACTGAGACCAAATGGCAAACGTTTCCAGCAGTATCTACCAAATGGAGTTCGGAATGTGGTTAGCAGTTGTGACTCTTCCTCTAGGTGTATTGACCAATATCCAGCTTTTGCGTCAAGTTTGCTGAATATTTTTGCATTTGCAAACTTCGGGTTCAGTTCCTCCACAGTAGGAATCTTGTGTGGGCATCTCCTAAGGCTGGCATTAAGCTTTTGGGGGTCTAAGCATATGCGAAGGGAACCGTCTTTCTTTGTGCTGTATGCCAGACTCGAGCACCAGTCTGTGTGCTGTTCTACTTTTCTTAACACATCTTGTTCGACTAGGTTATTCAGTTCATCTTTCAGTTTGTCTTTGATGTGAATGCTGCACTTATGTGGTGGGTCTATGAATGGTTCAGCATCCTTTTTCAGGAAGAGCTTTGCCTTTCCATTGAAGTTGGCAATTTTGTCAAACTGGTCTGGGTATGCTCTCTTTAGGTCTGCACTGTTAGATATGGTCATTTTGGGTTTTGTCTGTCTTGTGTTGACTTTTTTCTGGTTTGCATGTCCTTTCTCGGTCACTGCATCTACATTGACAGTCACTAGGTTTAACAGTTCACATGTTGGCAGCCCAACTATGGCTGGCCCTGGTACGTCTACAACATAGAACTTTGCATTGATCCATTTGGATTCTTTGTACTGGCATGGAATGTCAATGGTGCCTAGGCAGGGGATGGCGTGACCACTGTATGCAGATAGCCTCCTGTTGGTTTTTTTCAGTCGTTTCTGGGTGCATGCACTTTCACCGTACATCTGCTTGAAGGTACGCAATGGGAGTGTGTTGCCTGACGCACCTGTGTCTATCTTCAGACGTAGTGTGTATCCACGACCAGGTAGGTCAGGTGGTGTCACCTTCAGGACTGTGTACGCCTCCTCTCTGGCCGGCTTGCTGTCTATGCTATGCATGCGCTTTTCACTGATAGTTATGGAGTGGAACTGTTTCTGGTAAGTACTTTCGTTCTCACTGTCTGTTTCACTGCTACTCTCTACAGCATGTATGCGAGTCCTGCTCTGTTGCTTTTTGTTTATATAGGTTTTGTGCTTGTGCTGTTTGTCTTGTGGTGTGTGGGACTTACTTCCCCCGCTCCTGCTCTGGCTGGAGTGCTCCTGGCGCTCTCGTTTGGCCGTCCTGCAGCACCACTCCCAGTGACCTTTTGCACCACACGCATTGCATTCATCATCATATGCAGGACATCGACGTGGTTTGTGGCTTTTCCCACAGTTACGACATATGCGGTCCCTGTCCACAGCGTGGATTCTCTCATTGTGTGACAGGCTAAGTTTGTCTAACTGTTCATTGCCTGCTGTCAGGGCTTCATATTTTCGTCCCTCGGCCAGAACCTCTGCTAAGGAATATCCTTTTGGTTTGCTGTATAGATCATTCCTCAGGGCATCATGGGGAGTGCTCGCAATAATAAGCTCAATCATACGCTCGTTAAGCTCTTCGTCTGAAAACTGACATTTCTGTGCTAGTGTTCTGGCTCTGGTCACAAAATCATCAATATTCTCATCTGGTTTCTGTCTGTGTTGCATCAGTTGCAGTCTATGGATTCTGAAATTTACGTTCAACTTTAGCTGTTTTTCAAAGAAGTCCCATAGTTTGGCAGGCTTTTTCTTTTCATCATCAGTGAGACCACTGGCGTTCAGTCTTTTTAATCCTTCATCTCCGATTCCACGACATATTTTCCTAGCTTGTTTAGCTGCACCATTTATTTCTTCATCTTCTAAATACAGAGTCATTTTCTGTTTATACAGTGAAATTGCCTCACCCAGGTCCGGGTCGGACCAATTCATCGTCGGTAGATGCGATGCCATGACGTCTCCTGTTACTAGCTAGCTAGTTAGCTTTGCGGCTAGCTCAGCTCCGGCGCACTCTTGCTTGAATGATGACAGAAATTATCCACGGACAATTTTATCAGTCTATCTTAATTCTTCATAGAGTGTACTTTACCGCTGCCACCATGAAGTAATACTTGGGGTAGTATTGGTCGAGGATCAATGACCACACCGGGTTATAGAACTCAGGTTTAATCGTGGCTCATTAGGCAGACGTAATAACCATACATGGTAGTGGTGTAACCATAATAACAGTCCGGGTAGTACATAACACCTAGTGTAGTTCCAGTGGATATACATGGCGTTATATCACTACAAGTATAGCCAGGAATATGGCGAGGGAAAGGAGGAAGGATATTACAACACCCTTCCACTTGCCAAATAGGGAAAAGAGCCATCTTTCAAACAGGTTGGCAATCCCAGAGTGCTCATGCATGATTTGTGATAATGCCCTCAGACCCTCGAGGGCTCGTGTAACAGATCCATCTGGGGCGGTGTTATTGGAAATGAAAGTACAACACTGATCCCCAAACATAGAGCAAACACCCACTTTTTACCTCGTCCCTCTTTGCCCGGCTCTGGGTTAAATCAAAAGCCCAGACGCACATGGTCAGCCACATCACCACGGCCAGAGCCCCAACCGCAAATCTAGTTTCTACATGATGGTGAATTCTTTTGACCGTCATGGCGCAGGCTGCTGGGTCGCCGATCTGCTGGACCGTTCCTCCCGAATCAGCTTCTTCTAGCCGGGTATGTGATCATCCGGCCGGGTTCCTCTATGATCTAGGGGAGAGGTTACCAGCACTTTCACCCTGTTCCAAGCTAACAGTGTGTTTTGGTGTTTCGCTGGAATCTGGTCTCTCTTCCTGGGGGGACGTTGCCTCCTGTAGGCCCTCTTGTATAGCGTCTAGGGTCCGTCCGGGCTCCTCCGCGACAGCACACTGGCTCTAGTGGTACCAGACTTCTCCTTTCCCTTTCAGCCGGACTGCGTGAGACGTCCTCTCTACCACCTCGTAGGGTCCGGTCCACCGGGGCTCCGCCCACTTCCGCTTAATGGCTCGCAACAGGATCCACCGCGCCTGGGGAACTAGTTATATGAACAACGACAAAATGGCTGAGAGGGTTATTGCATTGTGACATCATCCACAATAGCTCGCTGGAAAAAAGAAAAACGATGGAGGTGCATTCCCCGTGCCAATCCCGGACAATATGACCCCCTGTGGTCATATGTCCTCCCACCGACCCCGTATTGGCACGCCCACCGGAAGCGCTATTCCCTTTGTAAGTCGAACCATCTCCAACTAAATGAGCACCACACCTGTGGCCCGGGTAGGAGGAGAACGGCTCTATTCTCAGCCATTTTGTCGTTGTTCATATAACTAGGGTTCGCTTCGCGAACCCAAAGTTACATTTCACGTACTCCAAAATGGCTGAGATGGTTATTGCATTGAACAACGACAGGATTCGTGCCTCCGTTACCTAGCCGTCCAATGAACCCTTCAAACCCCTGCTGGGAAGGGGTACGCGTTCTGATGAGAGCATCCTAAGAGGCCTGCTCCAGAACAGCGTCGGCAACCGACCGCACCTTAACGTGCCGGTAATAATGCCGTAAGAAAGTGGTCTCACCACTCCAAACCGCCGCCTGGCGGATGACCTCCCAGTCGATACCTGACAACACAGCTATCGACGTAGCAGTCCCTCGGGTAGAATGCGCCTTCAGCTTAGGAGCTGTTTTACCCGCTTTGGTATACGCCTCCGTAATACCATCCACCAGCCAGTGTGCTAGCCTCTGGGTGGAAAGGGCATAACCTGGTTTGCTCACTCTGTAGGTCAACAGCAGCCTGTCAGACCTACGAATATCTGCTGTGCGCCGCATGTAAATGCGTAAAGCCCGTACAGGACACGAGAGGTGCAAGCGTTTCTCATCCCTAGTCACCGGTGACGGATGAAACGCGTGTATCACCACCGGGGCCCTACGCGTCAGGACAGACACAGTTTTGGGTACGAAGCTGGGGTCTGTAAAGAGCGTGACCATCAGATCACCAGAAAACACCATCCCCTTGATGGTGAGTGCAGTGAGCTCACAACCCCTCGCTGCGGTGGTAAGTGCCAAGAGCACAGCCAGCTTAGCCGAGACATAACGCATGTCTGCCATAGGTTCAAAGGGATCTTTCTCTAGTGCGCGCAGAACAAGGGAAGCATCCCAAGTTTCAGCTCTCGTAAGCTCCTTAGCTGAGAGCTTCTTAGCACCCAACAGGTACTGCGTCATGAGCGGGTGCGTGAAAACTGTGCTACCCTCGATCTTACCCCGGAAGAACGTGAGAGCCGATACACAGACTTTGACCGAGGAGAAAGACCATAGTCTATCACTCCTACAGACCTCCACAAAAGTCAGTATAGGGCCAATCCCTACTGACAAAGGGTCCATGTCGCGTTCAGCGCGAAATTGGTCAAATCGATTCCAGTACCCCTGGTATCTGGAATACGTGGAGTCTTTACGCGCCGCTAAGATGACACGAATCACTTGCGTACTAAGTCCCATAGCTAAGAGCCTGGCTTTGTAAGCATCCACGCCGCTAATCGGGAGCCTCCTATCCAGGGGCCCTCCCGTAGCAGCCCTCCTGCTTGCGTGAGCGCGTCCGCCCACTCCGGGACGTCGAACCGCTCGCCTACTATCCAGGGCACTGTTCGCGGAAACCATGGGGTGCTCGGTTCGTACGGGGCCACGAGAACTAACCGATCCCCTGTGCGCTCGAACTTGACCACCAGGTCTAGGAGGCACCTGCGCGGGGGGAATGCGTAAAGCATCTCCTCGGGCCATGGATCTAGTCCAAGCGCGTTGACCCCCAACGGCGCTAGGTCGGACGGGAGCATCGAGTACCAACGAGGGCACTTGTAATTGAGTTTCGATGCGAACAGATCCACTTGAGCTACCCCGAACCTCTCCCAGATCATAGCCACTATGGCTGGGTTGAGGCTCCAATTGTCCGCATGCGGGCCGCCTCTCGAGAGGATGTCCGCTGCTTCGTTGTCCTTCCCAGGAGCATGAAGCGCCCTGATTGATAGCGCGTTGCTGTTGACCCAAATCCAAATTTGCATGGCCAACTCTCTGCAACGCTTGGACTTCATACCGCCTTGGCGGTTAATGTAGGCCTTGGCCGTCATGCTGTCTGTCATTATCAGTATGTGACGGCCTACGAGATCCTGAGCGAAATGCTGGATAGCCAGCCAAATCGTCTCCGTCTCGCGCGTTGATGTGGACCTTCTCCCCAGACGGCCACACTCCTCGCGCTGTTTTGTAGCCAAGGATGGCCCCCCAACCCGAGAGGGACGCATCCGTATAAATCGTTACCTCGGGTTCCCTGGGGCCCATAGGGACCCCAGACATGTCCACGCAGGCTCTGTTCCAGTGGTCTAGGTCCTGCGCTACCACGCGCGGGACCAGGATAAGATGGTGGTTGTACCGGCGTTCGTTGCCGTATTTCAAGAAGTGAACTGCGAACCACAATTGCAGTCTCCTCATGAACAACAGACCTAAAGGAACAACTTGGTGAGCCGATGCCAGAAGGCCCAGCAGCCTCCTGATCATCCGATAAGTGACATATGTCCCCGGGACGAAATGTGCTAACGTGGTCCTGGTGGAATGCCATCTCTCTTGCGTAAGGGTTGCGCGCATGGATACCGTATCCAAACTCAGACCCAGATACGTTGCCTGGCACGAAGGCCATGGCGCGCTCTTCTTTATGTTGATAGTGAAACCCATGTACTCCATGAATTCCATCAACTCCTGAGTATGGAGTATTGCTTGTTCCAGCGACCGGGCCAACACCAACAGGTCGTCTAGGAACCATGCCAAGCGCATACCTTTGCGCATCAACACTCCGAGCGCTGCTTTCACACACCTTGTGAATGTCAGAGGAGAGAGGCGATATCCGAACGGGAGGCATGTGTACTGGTAACACTGACCCCGGTAACAGAACTGAAGATACTTTCTGTGTCTTTCCGCAATCGGACAATGATAGAAAGCATCTTTTAGGTCGACCGAAGTTAGCCAATCGGACTGTGTCACCATTGACAGCAGAACCGGTGTGCGTAGCATTTTGAAACTGACCTTCTCTACATACTTGTTGAAGGATTTCAAATCTAGGATTGGGCGCATGCCCCCATCCTTCTTCGGGACCAGAAAGTAACGGCTGTAAAACCTGTCTTCTCTTTCTAGGGGAGGAACCACCGTGATTGCCCCTTTCGAGAGTAACTCTGTGAGTTCGTTGTCTAGGATTTGTGCTTCGGCCACCGACCCCGGTTCCGTATGCACTATTCCAAGTACGGGAGTACAATAACGTTCTCGAAAAGGATTTGGTGTCCTTTGGCTATCTGATCCAAAACAGAAGCCGACGGGACCAATTCCTTCCACCTGTGTAACATGCGTGACAGAGGTCTCGTTGCCTCCTGTACCTTGCTGTTCAGGTAGCGCGCATAAGTTGCGCGTAAAGGGTCTGGGGAAGCCCCGCCCGCCATGCCCTGCATCCATGGGGGGGGGGGCTTCGTCCTTGTAAAGGAGACCCAGATGGGGGAATTGGCGTTTTGAACCTTTCCAAATTACCATTTGACTCATCAGAGAGACTAAACATTGTCGCATCATAGTCCCCTCCCAAGGGCTCATTTGCGCTCATGTCATTATTATCCAATATTTCCAGCAGGGATGTTATTACATTGTTATCATCATCTTTACCTAAAGATTCAGACAGACAATCAGACTTGCGTTTCAAACCTTTTAAAACGCAATCACCATCATCACCAACATAAAAACTTTTATTCACATTCACAACCTTTGGAATAGAACAAGTAGACTGTGCATCAGAAACCAAAATAAAAGGCGCAGTGTTTAGCCCTGCGCACGCTGTGTCCCCTGAACAAGCGTCTATATCGCCGGAGACGGCTCTGGCATCAGTCTGTTGGTGTGGGTCGTAACATCCTGCCGAAACACGTCACTTGGCAGCTCCCTTCTTGGAAGTGTCTGTGCTGTCCGGCTTGGCCGCCTTGGCCGCTGGATCTGTGGAAGACTGGGAGTTTGGACGTGAGCCCTGTCCACGCCCAAGCCCCACTTTACCAACCCTTTTTGGATAAGTCTCTCTCCATTTCTGCTTGCGCGCAGACTTGTCCCCCTGCCCTGTGCCCACCGCGGGCTTAGGGGTAGGCGGGTTCTTCATCATCAGGAGAAGCTCCTTGTGCAAGGTTTCGCGCTCGGCCTGGGCGGCCTTGTATTTGCTGATAATGTCCGGGGTCGTTCCAAACAGGCCCTGGTTCCCTGCGCAGGAGTGGGCCATCCACTCCTTGCAGAATTCCGTTTTTACCCCGGCTGTCTCTAGCCAGAGACGTCTGCGCGAAAGGGTGGAGGCAGCTGCGCTAGAACCGCACTCTAGAGCGATGGAATACAGCAGCGATCCCAGGGAGTCAGCTATGCGTTACATTTCCAAGATGTACTCACAACCTGCTTCGCTGGCCACTACGTCACCGAACTCGGCCCCGTCGATACCTGCTGTAGCGATGGCGGCTTTGCTTTGCTCGACGTTTGATAGGCTGCAGAGCTTGCGCATGTACGCCGTTATCATCCCAGCCGTTGAGACGAGTCCAGCTGCGCGTGTACTGGCGTGCCATGCATCACACGCGTAACGATCCACCTGTTGGCCCCACTGCGAAGGGTGTTTGGGAGTATCGCGAGACCCCACCTTGGTGTTAGGGTTGAACGATAAAACGTCCCTCTCTGGTTGCGGAATTTTCCAGTCTTTGTAGTTGAGGTTCTTAACCTCGACTGCTGAGACGTCAACCCCCTTCTGACTGAACTTTGAGGACGATTTAAGTAGCGGATCCGCCTCCGCCCGCTTAAACGCTCGTTCGATGTGAGGATAAGGTGGTAGAGTGGAGTCCCTGACCCTCTCTGCCATTCGTGGAAAATCGGCTACCACCGGATCTTGAGGATTGCCCGGCTCGGTAACGATGTCGGCAGACTTGACCGCTCGCGCGAACAGATCGCGGAAACTGGCGAGGAATGTTTCGGACCCACGTTGCATGGCGTCGCCATCTTTGTTTGGTTGAGGCGAACTTGGCTGGTCGTCTTCCACGCCCTGATCGTCTACTTCCTCAGGCAGTGAATCCTCGGGTTCCGCACCCGCCGAATAACATGCCACGGATTCACCAGGGAGAGATAGGATCTCATTGATCCAGTCCTCTCTAACTATCCCGGATGGTGGGATAGCCTCTGGCTCCGGAGGGATGCTAATGCTAGCCGCCGTCCCGTGACTGTAGCTAGGAAGCATCGGAGGGATGTTGCTAGCCTCCGCCCCATGGCTGTAGCTAGGTAGCACCATGCTAGCCGCCTCGTTAGCAGGTGCGAAGGGATCTGCAAGTCCCCATCTTTGACGGTACAGGGCAGCCCACCTTTGGCGCCCCGACCCTCTGATGGTTTTACAGAAATTGCAGTCGATCTCATTACGGTCTACATCCCTCAAGTAGCCCGTGTAGTGAACATGCGGGATATGGGAGACACAGTCCGGATGGGGGTCCCATTGGAGCGTCGCCGGTTTAACACACCCGCACCAAGCGTAGAATCCGGCCACATCGACCAGATTAACGAACATCTTGGCGATAAAAGGTAAGCTAACTATAAGTTAGTATCTAATATACCAGTATATCACTAGATTACTTGCATATTTGCAGTTTTCCTCTTAGTCCCAGCGAGAGAGAAACAGCCATCGACCGATCTCATTTAGTTGGAGATGGAAAGAGGAATAGCACTTCCGGTGGGCGTGCCTTCCCGGGCCGGTGGGAGGACATATGACCACAGGGGGTCATATTGTCCGGGATTGGCACGGGGAATGCACCTCCATCGTTTTTCTTTTTTTCCAGCGAGCTATTGTGGATGATGTCACAATGCAATAACCCTCTCAGCCATTTCGGAGTACGTGAAATGTAAGTGTGGATTCCGGTGCTGGCATGCGTCTTTCGCCAACCTGTCGGGAGAAATCTGAAACCAAAGCCTGTAATTCTTTAAAACATGTGGTTTTAGTTCCCCCCATTGACTCTAGTCCCTCCGTTGAGGCCGCCCCTGGCCCCAGAAACTGTCGCCCCATCATTAATTCATGTGGGGTTAACCTGGTCCCCTGATTGACTAATGACCTAATCGTCATTAATGCCAAGGGAAGGGCCTCAACCCAATTCATTTTAGTTTGAGCACAAATTTTAGCCAGTTTTTGTTTGAGTTTGTGATTCATTCTTTCTACCTTGCCCTGGGACTGTGGATGGTATACGGTCCCAAAGGCGTGTTTCAGTCCTAATAGGCTCTCGACCTTTCTGAGGTCGGTCCCCTTTAAATGAGATCCGTTGTCAGAGCGGATTTTGGAGGGAAATCCATGTCGAGGTATGTAGTGGTTAATCAAGCATTTTATAACAGTGGCGCTATCTTCCTTTTTTGCCGGCCATGCCTCCGGCCACCCTGTCAATTGATCCACACACACCAACAAATACTGGTGTCCTTTCACCCTCTTGGCTTCCCCCATATCCATATATAATCCAATACCACCTCTTGTCCTGAACAAGAGATCAGGGGAAATCCCCCCATTTCAGGTTTTATGGTGGGGCGAGGATTATACTGAGTGCAAATGGGGCAACTCTTGACGTGGTATTTAGTCATGTCGGTCAAAAAAGGATGCCACCAATGGCAAAGATTTCGATTCATCTGAACAGCCCCTACATGCCCTATTCCGTGGGCCTCCTGAAGGGCCTTCCTTCTAATCCCTGGTGGCAGGACTATTTGGCCATCGGGTCCTCTCCACAACCCCCCACATTCCGTTGCTCCGCGCTGTACCCACACTGCTTGCTCGTGTATCCCTGCCTTCCCTTGAAAATATTTTATGGTCTCCTGGTCCCATATGTCACTAACTTCCTCCTGTTCTGTTGTCATCATTTGACGAGGCGTTGAGTATCCTGTCACTTGCTTCGCCACCCTATCTGTTTCCTGATTTTCCTTGGCTACCAGAGTATCTCCCACATCGTGCCCTTTACATTTTACCACTGCTACCTGTTCTGGTAGGTGAATGACCTCAATTAGTCTCTTGATATCCGACTCGTGTTTAATGGGCTTCCCTCATGCGGTGATAAACCCCACTCGCTGCCATTGGGGAATCTCTAAATGCACCACCCCTACTGCGTATGCCGAGTCTGAGTATATGGTTACCCTTTTTCCTTTTCCCCACTCCAGGGCCGCAATCAGCCCTCTTATTTCAGCCCTCTGTGCTGCCATTTGTCCCTCCAGTTTTTCTGCTACTACAGTTTGGAATCCTGTCTCTGTCTGTCTTACCACCGCATATCCTGCCTGGAGGCCCATTTGCTTGTCCCGATAGCAACAGCCATCCATGTACAACACTACAGTCCCTGGTGTAGCCTGAGCTTCCAAATCTGGTCTTATTTTTTCTTCTTGTTCTACCCGTCTTTCACATTCGTGTGGTTCCCCCGTTCCCATTCTATGCGCCATATTTATCCCTTCGTGGATAAATGTCACAATTGGTGCCTCCAAGGCCTTCGTTATTCTCTGTTGTCTCAGCGGTGTCATAGTAAACCACTGTGAGTTAACATAGGCTATTACACTATGTGTTGTTAGGACCGTCAGTGGGTGACCCATCACAATGTGTGCTGTTATTTGTAAAATTTTGCTATGCCTGCTGCATGTTGTGTACACGGCGGGTGTCGCTTCTCGGTGGCATCCAACAGTATGCTAACATACATCAAAATCCTTCTTTCCCCCCCTTTTTTCTGAAACAGAATGCCATTTACTGTGCCGTCTGTTTCAGAAACATCCAAATAAAAGGGTAGGGTGTGATACAAAATTTTCTGCAAGACCTGATTGAAAAGACCAGGGGAGTTCGCAAAGCCCTGTGGCAGACGGGTGTATCAAAGTTGGCGGCCATGAAAGGTGAAGGAAAAGACGTCACGTAGATGGTGTGCCAGGGGAAGGCAGAAAAAGGCGTTAGCCAAGTCTATACAGGAAAACCATTTGTGGGTGGGGTCCAGCGCTCCAAGGGCTGTATATGGATTTGGCACGGGAATGGAGGGTGTGAGGAGGATTCAGAACCGAAGTCCTTGTGGGGGGGGGGGAAGAGGGGAACAGCAGTGGTGGAGAGGGGGAAGACGAAACAAGGTCCCCGTCCTGTTGGGCAGGGAGGTGATAATACACGAGCTGAGTAGCAACGAGGCCGTGTATCAAACGCCGAACTATGGGCACAATGCAGCAGGTGAGGAGTAGCAGGACACCCAGGAAAAGTGATGCTGCTTCGGCTAGGCGAGTAAAAGACATCGGGACCCATTATTTGCATCAGCATCTCCGACACGAACTGCACCGGATCTCTACCGGCCTCACTGCCTTCAAAAATGTTCAGTACATGGAGATTGGCCCTCCGAGAATGGTTCTCGAGGTCGTTGATTCGGTCCTGCAGAGACAGGTTTTGGGTTCAGACCATTTTGATGGTGGACTCAGCTGCAGTTAAACGTTCAAAGTTGTCACTGGTTACAGACTCCACAGAGGCAAGGCGATTTCGGACTCTCAAAGCCAAACCCAATTCTATGGTCTCCAGAGCTAGCTAGTTGGTGCTAGTCTCATCTAGACAACCAGAGGGGTCTTCATGTGTGGGGGATCGGCTGGGCCAGGAGCAGACCACCCTCACCTCCTCTCTCACCCGGAAGCTGACCGGGACACCATGGAGACCACCCTCACACAGACACAGCTCCTACAGCCGCGTTATGTGGCGGGTTGCTCTTAGTTCTGTCCAGCTGGGAGGTTGTCTTCCCGTGGAGCATACCCCGGGCCCCTGGACCCGGTACCACGGAAGTGGGGGTGTTACCCAGCTCGTCTGGAGGAGGGGAGGAGCAGGTGGTGACAATATCTGGAGGGAAAAACTTTCAGAGAGAAACTGCACAACACTGAAAACACTGTCATTCTAGGATTCTGAAGATTTGTAGTCAACTTGATTCAGTGTTCTTCAGATACTTCCGCTATGATCTAAATTCGTATCCGTTTGTTTCTTATGAAGTACAAAATCAAAGAAAACTGTACAGAAGAAGGCTCACAACCATTCTAAATTTCAATTCCTCACTTCCACTACCCCTCTTTTTACACAAGAAACGAACACATTGTGTCAACCCATTTAACCATGAAGAACAAAAAGGAAATTATGATATGATTAGTTTGTATGTTAGCTGTTAGTAAACCACAAACAATTTCATGCAATCGAATGAATCTGACTTTCATTTCATCCAATCTGTTTACAAATGTTCCGAAGTCTGTAATGCTGTACTTATCTAAAATAAATTGTCTTTAAAACTAAAACAGACGAGGGATAATAAAGGTAGTTGTCTCAGATCCTGAACGTTCAAATAAACCTAAATTTAATAAACCATAAGGTATCTTGTAAATCATTGAAACAATGAGCTGTTTGAAGACAAAAAACAAATGCCCCCCACCTTAACCAAATGAAACAACAAGAAGCCCCTTTCAAGGCCCCAAAAAGACGGGGGTGGGGTTTCAAAGAAAAGAAATGCTCAATTAACAATCCAAAGAAATTGATGTAATCAGTTAAAACCAAATAAATCAAACCAAAAATGAGTCTTATGAGGAGGTTCAAACTCATGGTAAAAAATAACATAAACATGGCCATAGCATAGACCTTTAAAAGGCAGGACTCAGTAGGTTTCATTCATATTCAAACAAAATGTAATCGTCCTCCACACAAGAAATTGTCAAAGAAATGAATATCCTCTTTAAAAAAAAACAAAACAACATCATAAAATTCACACCTTAGTGTTGAAAGACAAAACAAGTTCAATTTAACACAGAGGAAAGTCAACATAAAAACAAATAAACCAATGGGTGTCTTCAAATGGAAAGAAAAACAACAACAGCTTAAAACAACATAACTGTGGTTTACACTGTCCCTGTTACTCTCAAGGCAACCCCCCCCCCTATTCCCCCAAGGTGTGAAGTGGGTAGGCAGTCGGTTCCCACCAGTTATTCTTTAAAAAAAATCTCAGTAACAGAAAGAAAAACAGAATAGGTCAAATTAAAAATATTGCAACTGTGGCGTTGGACATAACAGAGTTCTGCTTAACAGTTCAGAAAATGAAATAGGGACAGGAATTTCTTCGGTTTAGGGGAATCCTAAAAGAAGTGAGGACAGGATCAATTTAACGTGAAAAATACACCACAAAAACTTTTCAATGCAACAAAAACAAAAATCAAATGGATGCATCACATTTTATATGAGGTACCTCAGAAAGAAAAGAAATAGATTTCTTGAAAGGATTTAAATAATTAATGCTTCAGGTTGGTGACTTTCTAAAGCCAGTTGTTTGTCACACAAGAACAAAAGCCGGGTTGGGTCTGATGAGGATGCTAAACGAGGTGGTCTCTGAAGACTCCTCTCACACCCCAATTGTCAGGAAAACAAAAGGTTTGGAAAAGCCAAAACAAAACCTCCCCCAGCTTTTATATCCCCATTTAAGCCACTCTCAAGGACTTGCAACTTCTAAACAACACAAAATGGCCAGACGGACAAACACGGAACAAACTATGAACACACACACAGACAAGTCATGTCAAACACAAAAGTCAGTCAGGGTCCGTCAAGGCGCGGTTTGGTACCAATGGTTTCGTGTCATAGTCCTCTGTAGCTTTTTTCTTTCCCTACTTTCACACTCTTTCTTTTCCAAGTATTCAACATTATTCTGACCAGTACATCTATTTGTTCCCGTAAGGACTTCCACCGGGGCTTCTCTTCACCCTTTTCACCCGTATTCAATTCCATTTTGAAAAACACGTCTCCCCTTCCTTTTTTTCCTCTATCTCGTGCATGTGTTCACTAACCTGTGTGAGTCTGTGCTCTAGTTCTGTCTGGGTGACAGGGGCTACTTCTGCGTTGTCTGGGGCGATGCTTACACCTATGACCCCGCTTTTAACAGTCATTAGAGGGGCCTGTATATCTTGTCCCCTAGTTTGGGCCCCCCCCCCTTTTTCAGCTTCTTCCTCCTCTAACTTTGGTTGCTTTAGCCTGCTCTTTTCTGCTTTGTTTCTAGCTGAGTTGGTTTCGGCGTTTTCGGCATAGTCTGTAACATTTCGAAAAACCAGAGGGCCATAGTGGCCTGTCTGTCTACCTCTCGTTCTGCTTTTCCTATCTGTGATTTCTTTGTTAGACATCCCGTCTGTTCAACTTTTTCTCCCGCTTTAGCCGCTTTAACGCGGGCTTGTGCCTCATATTGTTCTAGTAGTTGTGCGCTGGGTGGTGGATCAGTCCACGCCCCTAGCAGGCCTTCTTCCTGCATTTCATGTGCCCAAATCACTAATTAATTTTTCTTTGCCAATTTATTTCTTTCTCCGGGCAGAGTCCTGTATGCTCTTAACATTAGGGCTTTGTGCAGCACCCTGCCTAATGTGTAATGGGGTACTTTTTGCCAGCCATCTATCACTGCTTTAATTTTATCAGGCATTTTCAAGACACAATTTGTTCACATACACTGACGTGCCAACCAAGTGGATTCTAGGTCCGGGGGAGGGCGGGGAACCCAGCCACGGAAGAGGTTGGGGCCCTGTCCGGTCACCCAATGTCCACTGCCAGTTTTTTGATCACCTCGAGCGAGAACGATACAGCAGGCTTCTACCCACACGGGGCGGCTGTACCTTCACTTCAAATCTCGCTCAGGTATCACTCCCCGAGTGTCCCCTTTTACTCTGGAGGCGCTATACAGTGTTCTAGGTCCCTGACCTTATCTCTTATCCCTTATATTCTTCTAGGCCTTCCCCATTTGACAAGCAGACACATTGGTTTCGGAGCCTGGTGTGTGTGTGTGGGTTTTTTTTTTCAAACTTCCACACAGGCAAAAAAGTCTCGTAAACCAGGTAACCACCCCACAGTTTGTGAAAAACAACAAATCTTTCCCTTTGTCCTTATTCTTTCTCTTATTTAATTCTTCTTAAATTCCGACAACCCTCCATTTTTACAAGAAAGACTCATACTTTTAATTACGTCTTATTTTGTCCAAATGGTTTTGCTGTACAAATAAGTTTTTCCTTGTGTTAATTTATCCAATTCATTCAACCATATGCCCCCTCCCTCAGTTATCGGGGGCATCTTATCCACTAGGGCTTGTACGTTACCCAAATTCCATGGTTTATATCGGCTCCCCTGACCCCTATGCGACTGCACGAGTGGACACTGCAATCGGGACCTAGCCCGCATCTGTGGAGGGGGCACTGCCCCCCCCCTCTCTCTCTTTCCCTTGGGATGACAACAACTCTGCTTCTCTCATTGCTTCAGCGGCGGAGGTTAGTAAAGCCCCCGCCGCACACTCCTCTCTCTCTCTACTTCCCTCTGTGACATCAATCCACATGTCTGTCTCTTTTTCTCTGCCTTTACTCCTTTTTCCTTACAAATTTGTTCCTGCTTCCACAAATACCTTCCCAACAGAACGGCGTCCTCCGCCTTTCTCTCTCCCAATATAATAGCTTCTTCTAACCTCCTTTTTTCTTTCTCCCTTCTACCTTTTAGGGACTCTAACCCTTTACTCTATTTGATCTATCTGTTAGGGACTCTAACCCTTTACTCTATTTGACATGTACCTCCTTTGGGGGTCCTCAATTCCCTGGGAGAGTCTTTCCCAGCCTTAACCTCACCCCCTCGTCAGAGAGTGAGTGGGTGCGCCACTACCTAGGATCTTAGACAGAGGACTCTAACCTCTTCTACAGAGGACTCTAACCTCTTCTATCTCCTTTTTACTCTTACCGTAGGGGACTCCAACCCCTCTTTTGTTAAACTGGCCGCCTTCTCCTTCCCGAGCTTAGTACAATTTAGTAATTCAGTCCAATATGCAGATTTCGTTAAAACAGGTTCTGCTTACCTTATTCGTATTGTGGGTCGACCCCAAGCTCGGGAGGTGTCGGCGGGCAGCCACACTGTCCAATTAGGACCGCTTCTTCACATCCCGGACGAGCCCCCAATTTGTCGAAATTGAACATTCGTGGTCCTCGTCCCCGGGTCCGTTGATGTGAAGAAAACAGCCACCACGTCTTAGGAGATTAAAATGATTTTATTGAGTACAGATCTGGAGACACACTCTGCCAATCCGTTGTGTGTGTGTCTGACTTCTTTGTGTGTCCTGGTGGGTTATATAGGCCCCCCTGCTTCTCCTTTACGACACCTCTGGTCTTGATTATCCTATCAATAGAACCTTTTGGTGGTTGAGCTTTAAGAAGTGCTCATCCTGTTCTACCCTACTGAGCTTAGCAGGGGGTCCTCCTCGTACCAGACACGGTGTCTCTCCCAAGGCCCCAGGGGAGGGCAACCCCCTCCCCTACCCACATTCTTGTGGGAGACCTGCAATATATTTGTCTACATGAATGTGTCTTCTTCACCCTCTGTTCTGGTTACATACATTGGTTACATACGGAGTAATACAAAATACAATCGGATTATATTTAATATCAATCAACACCTGCTGTGTTTATTGTGTGGCTATTTTGTGGTTGTGGTTGTGTTTAGTGTAGTTTGGCGCGTGTTTGGCTTTGACCTGCTGTGTTTATTGTGTGGTTATTTTGTGGTTGTGGTTGTGTTTAGTGTAGTCTGGTGCGTGTTTGGCTTTGACCTGCTGTGTTTATTGTGTGGCTATTTTGTGGTTGTGGTTGTGTTTAGTGTAGTTTGGTGCGTGTTTGGTCGTCGTTTTTGGCAGACGGTGAGTCGTGCTTCGTGCCGGGCATGGCGTCCCTTGAGACGCCGTCCCCGTCTTTGAGGCACGGCGTGAGGATAGTGTCGAGTTACGGCATGAGGATAGTGTCCAGTTACGGCGTGATGATAGTGTCGAGTTACGGCGTGAAGATCGTGTCGAGTTACGGCGTGAGGATAGTGTCCAGTTACGGCGTGAGGATCGTGTCGAGTTTGTAAAGAAGATATGCACGTGAGACAAACTGTATCTGAATCTGCAACTCTTTTTTATTCGCTTCTTCAGCTCCCTCCAGCATGTCAACCAATCCCCTCACGCACTCAGCAGCGCCCCCACTACTAAGTCCTCCCACCAGTCAAAGACATGTCAATCAATCATCTTATGAACTAACATACAATAACACCACATCTCCCCGTTCTAGAGAACAAAGGGTAGACTGCCTTTGTCTCATCAGACCTTAGAGGATTATTCTGCCTCTTTTGTTGAAAGGTCCGTTCCTATCTAAAACCTGTGTGGAAGAACAGTGTTAACGTAGGCACTTCAGTGATTATTCAGTCTAATGTAATTTAGCAATAGCTGTTTCTTACATTCTCACAGTGTTACTTAAAGTGCTCAAAACTACACCCCATAAACCTTAACATAGTCTTACCATAAAATAACATAACGTAGGTTTCTTTTTTTCAGTTGAAGGTTAAGCCTACTAGGTTTAACGATGGCTCTCCCAGACCTGGTTCTGGGAGCAGGAGTCTCTGCAGGTGAGACTTGGGGCACCACAGCAGGTGACATGGGCACCTGCATAGCAGTTAGCTCTGGTGTTTGTTGATGTGGTGGAGAACCTCTGTCTTGTGCAGACGTGTGTAAAGGTATCAAGTACTGGCGGCTGCGTCTCACCACCCACTGAGGTAGATCCACCAAGTAAGACCTTGGAGTGGGGTGGTTCTGGAGCACAGTTCCAGACATCTTTGCGTTGGTTTCCCATACCTGTTCTCCTGGTGACAAGTCACTGAGAGCTTTGGCCTGGTGTCGCCTGTTGTAGTTTTCAGCATCTGACATCCTCTTCTCCTTTTCTGACTGGGCCAAAGTGATGCTGTCAGGCAGAGCAGGGTCCAGCTGAGATGGAAGAGTCGGCACCGTGGTGCGAAGATGTCGGCCCATGAGGAGCTGAGCCGGGCTGTAACCACTCTGGAGAGGTGTAGCTCTATAGGCGAGTAGAGCCAGGTAGGGGTCTCCTGCCTTTTTCAGGAGGTTTTTCACAGTCTGGACTGCCCGTTCTGCTTCACCGTTACTCTGTGGAAACCTCAGGCTGCTGGTGATGTGTTTAAACCCATATGAAGCCGCAAAGGAAGTGAAGGCTTGTCCAGAAACTGGCCCATTATCCAACAACAGCACCTCCGGGATGCCATGGCGGGCAAAAATCGATTTTAAATGCACAATGACGTCAGTGGACCTGGTGTGAGATAATTGTGCAATCTCAACATACCTGGAGAAGTAATCAACAACAAGCAGGTAAGTTTTACTTCCCAGGACAAACAGGTCCGCCCCCAACTTTTGCCATGGTCTTTCAGGGCGTTCTGATGGCACGAGTGGCTCTTTGTGATTGTGTCGCTCTTGTATGCATGTCCTGCAGTTGAGCACCATTTCGTTTACTTGCTGGCTGAGTCCTGGCCACCACACAGACTGATGAGCACGTGCTCTACACTTTACCACACCTAGGTGTCCTTCGTGTAGTTTGACTAGCACGTCGTTCCGCATTGCTGAAGGTATTACGAGCCATGTGTCTTTCAGCAGTAAGCCGTCTTTCACCGTGAGTGTAGCTCGCTCTGGCCAGTAGTTTTTCATCAGCGGTTCTTGTCTTGCATGTGCTGGCCATCCTTCTGTGCACAGTGTCATGACGCGTGAGCAGACACTGTCAGCTTTCAGCTGCTCTTTCAGATTTTCCATGTATGAAGGGCTGACAGGTAGGCTTTCCATGACACAGTCCACATAGATGTTGGTGCTCTCCATCAGCTCCTGTTCTGCTGTGGACATGCGTGATCTCACAGGTGAGCGTGACAGTGTGTCCGCCGTCCAAAGAAATGTTTCCCTATGAGAAAGTCACGGAACCGTTCGCAGGCCCATGTGAGGCCCAGGGCCTCCTTCTCTACCTGCGTGTACCGTTGTTCGGTTGGAGTGAGCGACCGCGATGCATAAGCCACAGGCTTCCATTCTTCCTCCCATCTCTGGGGAAGAACGCCCCCCAAGCCATACGATGAGGCATTGGCTGACACTTTGGTGTCTCTGTGTGGGTCGTACATGGCCAGTACAGGAGGAGAAGACAGTGCTTTCTTCAGCGTTTCAAACACCGTCGCCTGGTCCATGTCCCAGACCCAGCAGTTTTTCTTCCAGAGGAGGTCACGAAGCAGCTTATCTTTTTCTGCCAGCTGGGGAATGAACTTTCCCAGCTGGTTGACCATCCCAAGAAAACTCCTCAACTCGCCCACATTTGTAGGCTCCTTCATCTCTGTGATGGCCTCTGTCTTTCTTGGGTCGGGGCGGATGCCCACGGCTGTGATAATATGGCCCAGAAAGACCACCTCGCTCTTGGAGTGTTCACACTTGTCCACATTCAGGGTGATGCCTGCTTTTTCCACTCTTTGTAGCACAGCCTGGAGTCGAGTGTCATGCTCTCCCTGGTCCCGCCCCCACACCAACAGGTCATCGATGTGGCAGACCACACCTTCAAACCCCTCTATGACCTCAGCCATCCTGCACTGGAAATGTTCAGGTGCTGAGGCGATGCCAAATGGAAGACGGTTAAAGTGGAACCGCCCGAAGGGTGTAATGAATGTAGTGTACTTGGCTGAGTCCTCTGTGAGTGGAATCTGCCAAAACCGCATGTTGGCATCCAATTTGCTGAACAGTTTTGCTCCAGAAAGCGTTCTGAGGCTGTGTTCTACTGATGGCAGAATGTATTTTTCACGGCACACATACTAATTCAAGCCGGTCAGGTCCACACACAACCGCACGTTTTTACGGTCCTTCTTGGGCACGACCACCATGGGAGTGCACCAGTCAGTCTGCTCCTCCACCCTGCTGATGACGCCCAGGGCTTCCATGCGCTGGAGCTCTTCCTTGACTTGGCCCACCAGCGGTAGTGGAATCCTCCTGGGGGTTTTCACAGAATATGGCACGGCCCCTGGTTTAAGCTTGATGGCGTACGGTTGTTGTAACACGCCTAGCCCACTGCACAGCTTGGGGTAACCTGTCTTGAGGGTCTCCATGTCCATGCTGTCGACACGGATGAGCAAGCCAAGGGCTTTAATGGCTGGCAACCCGAGCAAGGGCGTGCTCAGGTTTTTGACCACATAAACCTTCTCCATGGTCTGCTTGGCTCCTCTCCTCAGCTGCAGTCTGGCGAACCCCGACACACCTAGAGGTATCCGTCCTGGACCCAACAAAGGTTTCTCTGCTTTGCGGAGAACAGGCTGCTGTGCATTTGAAAAAATGTTTTTAAACTCAGTCTGTGACACAGCAGTGACATCCGCTCCAGTGTCCAGTTTGAAAATGATGTTTTTGTCCACTATGCTTATGTCAGCAGTCCATGTTTCATCATCAGATGTCACAGAGCCAAGAAAGAAGCGTTCCTCGTGCGCGTTCGTAAACAATGTTCTTCCTCACTACAAAGGACGACTGAAATCCATCCCTTACTTTGGTGTATTGGCGCTGGTCTGCATCACTGAGCTTCAAGCCTCTCAAAACATCAGCAGCTTCGTCTCCCATACAATAAATCAATGAATTTGCCTGGTTCTCTTCGGAGCTTGCTGTTAAGTTGCTTGCCAGACGGAATCTCTCAAATCCATTTTGTCCACTCATGCGGCTTGGAAACATCAAAGGGCTCCGGTGGCTGAATGCTAAACGTAGCGCTGGGTCTGTTAGCCATCCTGCTAACTCCTTCCCCGCCCTGCTCCTCTTCGCTGTTACTCATTTAACATGCTCACCAATCTCTTCTTTTTCCTGTTCAGGCGGCGCACCTTTTCCGTCCCGACTCAGTTTCACGGCACTTCTGACACCATGTCGCGTTTGTAAAGAAGATATGCATGTGAGACAAACCCTATCTGAATCTGCAACTCTTTTTTCTTCGCTTCTTCTGCTCCTTCCAACATGTCAACCAATCCCCTCATTCACCCAGCAGCGCCCCCACTACTAAGTCATCCCACCAGTCAAAGACATGTCTATCAATCATCTTATGAACTAACATACAATAACACCACAGATAGCACCGCCTCCCAGTACCACGGTGCAGCAGGTGCTTTTGGCGGCCCAGTACCATGGTGCAGCAGGTGCTGGTGGCGGCCCGGTACCACGTGGCAGCAGGTGCTGGTGGCGGCCCAGTACCATGGTGCAGCAGGTGCTGGTGGCGGCCCAGTACCACGGTGCAGCAGGTGCTGTTGGCGGCCCAGTACCATGGTGCAGCAGGTGCTGGTGGTGGCCCAGTACCACGGTGCAGCAGGTGCTGGTGATGGCCTAGTACCACGGTGCAGCAGGTGCTGTTGGCGGTAGGAGAACAGGTGGGGCATAGAAACATCTTGTTTGCTTCACGAATGAATAAAGCGGGGGTTGTATTTTTGAAGGAATAGGGTTTGGTCTACCAGCTGATAGAAAACGGCTTACTGGTAAACGATGAGTTTACACTCGTTTCCCCGCTGGCGGCACCCTCCACCCGGATCACTGTGTCCGGAATCCCTCCTTTTATTTCCAACGAGGCGCTGGTGCTAGAACTGAGGCGCTTCTGGAAGCGGGGAGTGGGTTCCTAACGGTGAATCTGGGGTGTGACGACACCAAATTGAAGCATGTTCAGTGTCTGAGGAGACAGGTGTTCATGTATTTGGACTCTCCGACCCAAACACTGAACGTCTCTTTCCATGTTAAGCACCAGGAGGGTTTCTACATGGTGTATGCTAGCTCCGGGACTATGAAGTGCTTTGAGTGTGGCGATGTGGGTCACAAGCGGATTGCTTGTCCACATAGACAACACGCAGCGGGGTCTGCTAGGGCTGATGTGGCTGACAGCGGTGAGCAGCAGGCCACTGCGCCCGATGTGGCTGACGGTGGCGGGCAACAGGTCGCTGCGCCCGATGTGGCTGACAGTGGCGGGCAACAGACCACTGCAGCTGACAGTGGTGAGCATTGGGCCGCTGTGGCGGTGGCAGACGCTGCCCGAGTCCGCTGGCTGGTTGCTCTGTGGTCGGGGCCACCGGTGCGTGCTGCTCTGTGTCTACGGATAATTTAGCAGGGGGGGTGGAGGCTGACCCTGTGGTCGGAACAGTGCAGAGGGAAGACGACATGGGGAGGTCGGAGCAGGTTTCAGTACAGGGGGCAGAGAAGCTGCAGGTTGAAATGAACAGTGGAGCAGAGGAGCAGGGGATGAAGCCTGCTGGGTGGTGTGACAATGTGACTGGTATGGAGCGTGTAGCTGAATCTGATAGTGTGTCTGTAGCGGACAGCGACTCTCAGAGTGTAAACTTTTCTCACTGGAGGAGATCAACAGTTTTCTAGATGAGACATATGGCAAATCGGTGAATGTCATGGATTATTTTCTTGACGCTGACAAATTCATCCGGTCAGTTACTACACTGTGGCAGGATGTGGGGTTGGTCAGTTACTACACTGCAGCAGGATGTTGGGTTGGATGTATTGGATAGCAAGAAACGTTACCGTATAAAGAAACATGTTGCTGGTCTAAGGAGACATTTGAAAGTGCCTATGGCAAAAATGGTGAAGAAAATTAAACTCTCAGTTTAGATGTACTATGATCATGCAACACTTGGTGTTTCTTCTCAGCTGTCTTTTTCTGTCTGATTTCTCACTGGTCTGTCTTTCTTCTCCTCCTATGCAGGGTTTTAAGGTGGCTTCATTAAAGATGAATGGGGGTAGAGATGCACAGAAATTAGCCTTAGTAACGGAAGTAATAACACAGAAAGTACTGGTTGTGGTTTTCCTACAAGAAACACACAGTGACGGCATGAATGAAATAGACTGGGGCTTATGGTGGGCAGGGCAACATGTGCTTAGCCATGGGGCCAATTTTAGTGGCGATTGTGAAGGGCAGGGTCCTTATGGTGACAGCGGAAATAGCAGAGTTTAAGTTTATCTTTATTAATGTTTATGCGACAAACAATGGCTCTGAGCGCGGAGGGCTTTTTAAGATGTTGAAGGACAAATTGGGTGGAATTAATCCGGGAGGGTGTATTGTATTGGGTGGAGACTGGAATTGCTGCACTGACTTTACCTTAGATAGGACTGGAGAGGAGCCACACCTTCAGTCATCGTCTGTTTTGTCCCATGTCTTAAAGAAATCTGACTTGGTTGATGTGTGGAGGATGAAACACCTTTCAATCAAACAGTACACATGGGTCAAAATGTCAGATGGCAGAGTTAGTGCAGCTAGACTGGACAGGTTTTACATGTCTAGCTCCTTTACAGCTCTAGTTGTTAATTGTCAGATCCACCCGGTTGCTTTTACAGATCATCATGTAGTTTTAATGGAGCTTATCTTATCTCCCACCAGAAAACCCAATTTCTTTTGGCATTTTAACGTTAAATTACTACATGATCACAATTTTTGTGAAAACTTTAAATTGTTTTATCCAAAGGAGTTGAATCAAGTGCAACTGGACTTGGTATATATCCATGAAGACGCTTCGCCTCTCATCCAAGAGGCTTCCTCAGTTCGTGCCTTTCTAACTAGACCAAGCTAGTCTGACTGGCTGGTGATGAGACTCAGTATTTATCCTCTAGGAGTCGTTGTCAGAGCTATTGATATGTGTGGCTCTTTGTGATCCGATGTTTACCAACGCCCGTCGCTAACAGAGCCATATATATGAGTGGCTCTTTTGTGTACAAATGTTTGGCCACGCCCGTCATTATCGGAGCTATTGATGTGCGTGGCTCTCCTGTGCTCACGTCTTCAGGGATATATACCAAGTCCAGTTGCACTTGATTCAACTCCTTTGGATGACCATGACCTGGATGAATGAGAACATTCACAGACTTTAAATTGTTTTGGGATTGTTGGCGATCTAAGAAAGACAATTTTCTTTCCATAACTCAATGGTGGGAGGTAGGAAAGGCCCAAATCAGGGTTTTTTGCCAACAATACACACAATTCCACAGCCAACATTAAGAGAGCTGTACAGAAGTTAGAAGACAAGATAATAGACCTGGAAGATGTTTCCACCTCTCAGCCTGGTCAGCAGCATAATAATCTCTTACACTGTAAGACAGCAGTTTACAGCCTCTCTCCTTCCTGGGAGAGAGAGCTAAAGGAGCCTTAGTCTGAGCACGCTTCACCAGACTCCAAGACATGGATGCACCAACTACTTTCGTCTTTAATTTAGAGAAGTCAGTGGTTAAAAAAAAACACACAGATGGTGTGTCTTCGTCTCCCTGATGGAAAGGTGACCACAGATTCTGCTGAGATGAGGAAGCATGCAATGGACTTCTACACTGACTTGTTCAGGGCAGAGGACTGTGATGTGGACTCTGCTGCGGAGCTTTTACAGGGCATTCTCCAGCTGAGTCCAGCAGAACTGCATACATTGAGCATGGACATAACGCTAGATGAACTGACTGCTGCGGTGTCTCAGATGGCGTTGGGCAAGGCTCCAGGAATAAACGGCTTACCATCCGACTTTTTTAAACACTTCTGGAGTGTTTTGGGACAGGATCTTCTACACATGTTTAAAGAGTGCTTTGAAAAAGGGACACTTCCTGCTTCTTGCAGGCGTGCAGTTCTTTCTCTGCTGCCTAAGAGGGGAGATTTAGCCCTTTTGGAAAACTTGAGACCAGTAGCTGTTTTGTGTGCAGACTATAAAATCTTCTCCAAAGTTTTGTCTAACAGACTGAAATTGTTTATTTAACTACTGATTGGTGCTGATCAATCCTATTGTGTTCCAGACAGGTCTATGACAGATAGTTTGTTTTTGATGAGAGATGTGTTTGATATATGCAAGCTATATGATATAAATGTTGGTATCTTGTCCATTGACCAAGAGAAGGCTTTTGACCGTGTAGATTGTGGCGGACACTAGGGGCTATGCCTCTCACCCAGCAGGACTGTGAGCTGGGGGCGTGGTTTAGGTTCCTGGGCTCCCCGGTGCAGGGTTGTTCCTGCTGCAGTTTGGTTTTTGGAGATGAGGAATAAACATCAAACTCGCCCTCGTCTGCTGTGTTTTTCCTCATCCTGCCACATTGGTGACCCCGAATTGAACATGCTTGGAGCAGAAGAAGAGTGTGAATCCACTTCGGCCACGCCGCCCCAACTCTCACAGCCGGCCGTTCTCGCCGCGGCTGTGAAGCTCCCAGAGTTCTGGCAGAGCGACCCGGCCTCGTGGTTCCAGCATGTCGAGGCGCTGTTCCACCTGCGTGGAATCTCCGCGGACGACTCCAGATACTATTTGGTCGTCGCTGCGCTGGACCAGCAGTCCACACGCCGGGCCGTGCAGCTGTTGCGCGCCCCTCCGCAACACCATAAATACGTCGCCCTCAAACATCTTCTGCTCCGGAGGTACAGCCTATCTGCCGCAGAGAGGGCAGAAAGGATCCTTTCCCTATCCGGTTTGGGCGACGTGACGGCTGTGGATCTCATGGACAATATGCTGTCACTGCTAGGCTCGGACGAAGGTGGATTCCTTTTCCCGCACGTTTTCCTGCGCCAGCTTCCGTCTCCTGTGCGCGCGGCTTTGGCTAACTCCCCGTGTCTGGCCGCTGGTGACTGCCGAGGTTTGGCTGAGGAGGCCGATCGGGTCCTGCTGGCTACCAGACGGTTCTCTGTGCAGAGTGTGGCATCGGAGCCTCTGCAGCCGGCGTCGGAGGACGCGGACCCGGCAGTGGAGGCTGGAGTGACTGCCCGGAGACGGCGCGGGTGCGACCTCTGTTTCTTCCCCCAGCAATTCGGCGGCAAGGCGAGGCGCTGCGTCCCTCCGTGCACGTTTGAGGCGCCGGGAAACTCCCGGGCCAGCGCTCAGTAGCAGCTGTGGGCGCTGGCGGACGTAGTGAGCTGCTCTTCATTAAGGACTCGATGTCAGGAAGACGGTTTCTGGTGGACTCAGGCTCGCAAAAGAGCCTACTCCCTCCTGCTAAGACAGACAGGTCGGCCGAAGGCGGCGGCCCACAGTTAAGTGCAGCTAACGGTTCGTCCATTGCGACGTTTGGCACAAGGTTGGTGACTGTTTGCTTCCACGGGCGCCATTTTGAGTGGGACTTTGTAGTCAACGCCATTACTGTTCCTATTATCGGCGCGGATTTTCTGTGTGCTAATGGTCTGCTGGTTGATGTTGCAAACCGCCGTTTAGTTGATGCTGTGTCTTTCGCCACTGTTCCGTGCGAGACAGGGGGAGCCGGGCCGTTAACACACGCTAACTTTTTAGCATCAGGTGATGTTTTTCAGCGTTTGCTGGCGGATTTTCCATCGGTGACTACACCTGCCTTTTCCACCGCGGTTACTAAACACGGGGTAGAACATTTAATTCCCACTCTGGGACCGCCAGTTTTTGCGCGCGCGCGGCGCCTCGACGCGGTAAAATTGGCTACAGCTAAGGAGGAGTTCGCCATCATGGATCGTCTGGGTAAAGTGAGGCGTTCCAACAGCACGTGGGCCTCGCCGCTTCACATGGTGCCCCAGGCGGATGGGTCGTGGCGGCCTTGCGGCGACTTTCACCGCCTGAACAACGTCACCGCCAATGACCGCTATCCCATCCCACACATACAGGACTTTTCCATACGCCTGGCAGGTACCACTATTTTCTCTAAGGTGGACCTGGTGCGCGGCTATCATCAGGTTCCCGTGCGCGCAGGGGACGTGCCCAAGACCGCAATGATCACCCCATTTGGGCTTTTTGAGTTCATGCGCATGCCTTTTGGCTTGAAGGGGGCAGCGCAAACCTTTCAGAGGCTGATGGACTCGGTGTTGCGTGACCTTGATTTCGTGTTCGTTTATCTCGACGACATATTAGTGGCCAGTCCGTCAGCTGGAGCACCTGGCGCACCTGAAACAGGTTTTCCGTCGTCTGGACGAACACGGGCTGATAGTCAACCCGGCCAAGTGTCAGTTTGGACTGCCGGTGATTGACTTCTTGGGTCACCGCATTTCGCCGCAAGGCGCGGTCCCGTTGCCTTCTAAGGTGCAAGCGGTGGCGGAATTTCCCCGCCCAGTCTCTGTTAAAGCATTGCAGGAATTCTTGGGCATGGTGAATTTCTATAACCGTTTCCTCCCTCGCGCTGCCCACCTCCTTCAGCCACTTTACGAAGCCCTGCGGCTTAAGAAGACTAACGACCCTGTCGACTGGACTCCCGAACGGGTCCAGGCCTTTGACGGAGCTAAGTGCGCCCTGGCTAACGCTGCCCTCCTCTCCCATCCCACACCCACGGCGTCCATAGCTTTAACAACCGACGTGTCTGACATAGCCGTGGGGGCTGTGGTTGAACAGCGCGTGGCGAATGCGTGGCAGCCACTCGCATTTTTTAGCCGCAAACTGCGAGATAGCGAGCGCAAGTACAGCGTTTTTGACCGGGAGTTGCTGGCACTGTACCTTGCAACCCGGCATTTCCGCTTCCTGCTGGAGGGTCGCCCATTCACGGCTTATGTGGATCATAAACCGCTGACTTTCGCCATGTCCAAGGTGACTGAGCCGTGGTCTGCTCGTCAGCAGCGCCACCTAGCGGCATTCTCCGAGTTCACAACGGACATTCAGCATGTGGCCGGGAAGTCCAACCCTGTTGCTGATTGTCTGTCGCGTGTGCTTGTGTGTCCTGTGCACCTCGGTGTGGATTTCTCCGCTATGGCTGCCGACCAGCCCAGCGACGCGGACGTCCTTGCCCTTAGGTCAACGCGTACCGGCGTCAAGCTAGAGGACGCTGTGATGCAGGAAGGCAGTCCTGCCCTCCTCTGCGATGTCTCCACCGGCTGTCCCTGCCCCGTTGTTCCAGTGGCCTGACGCCGTCGAGTTGTCGATTCGATTCACTCCCTCTCACACCCTGGAGTTCGGGCGTCGGTGAAGTTGGTCGGTTCCAAGTTCGTTTGGCCTGGCCTCCGCAAGGACGTCAAGGGGTGGGCAGCTGCATGTGTAGCGTGCCAGCGCGCTAAGGTCCACCAGCACACTAAATCGCCCCTCGAATCGTTTCCGATCCCGGCCAGACGTTTCGACCATGTGCATGTGGACCTGGTGGGCCCTCTACCTTCTTCACATGGTTTTACGCACCTGCTCACAATGGTAGATCGGACCACCAGGTGGCCAGAGTCTGTCCCTCTGTCCTCCACAACATCCTCGGATGTTGTGTAGCCGGGTGGTAAATCTGTTAAATATGTTAAATGATTTTCCACTTAAATTTAGTATAGTTTAACTGTTAATATATGTAATTGTTACACTGTCAAGCCATGTAAAATGTCATTTGATGTATTTAAATTGTGAGGCAGATTGTGAGTGTATTTTTATAGTTTTGGTTGTCATTGCATGTTTTGACCAGTAAGTGGCAGTGGCGGACTTTTATTGTAACTCCGTGCAAGTTATCCAAGTGCATCTTGGGTATTCTTTCTTTTTTTCTTGTGTGGGGCGCCTGAAGATTGCGGTGTGACGAGGCTCTGACTCCGTAGTAAGTAAGGGTAAATATCTTGTGAAATATACCTGTAACATTATTCCAAACAATATTGTATGTCGGTAATTTGACAAGATGGTTTGATTTAGACGCTACTGGAGTTGATGTTCGGTGATTTTGGGCGCGAGCCGTCGACCGCTGTTCGCCATTGCAGGCATGACAAGGTAATGTTGGCGTGAATAAAGCCACACCATGCCATTGTATTTGGGATGTAAAGGTTTTATATGCATTTTAATTCTGTTTAAAGGTAACTGACAGAGTGAGAAGTTGCGCGATCTTCAGGAAGTTCCACATGTCTTTGTTAAACCCTGTTTAACGTACATAGTCCACTGCCGTATTTTGCACCGTATTTTGTATTTATTATTTCCCTTTTTAAAATCTTTTCTGTTAAACTTGCCACATCTGTGAACATTTATGAGCTGTTTGCTCGAAAGACACAGGAATGTATGCACTCAGTAAAACGATCTGCATTCGAAGGTTCAAACAATAAAATTAAAGCTACAAGAACCCCGGAAGTAATTGTGTCCTGTGTGGTATCTAATTCCACGGGCTACATAATTTTGGTACCAGGAGTGGGGTGTAGCTAAAACATTTTTTTTAAAATTGGCAACAGAGTGGCTTATTTTTACTTAAAAAAAAAAAAAATACGGCAGTGGTGAAGATTGCTGGTGACGTCCGTTGGTGTTGAGTCTGAAGCCATCCTGCTGTGGAGGTGGTGACCAGCGAGAGACGACGTGAGGGCATCTAAGAGGTTCTGGTGCTTCCTGTTTCACACGACTCAGCCGTACCAGCGCAGAGGACTCCAGCGCTAACTTCAGCTACAAAGACCAAGATCCAGCAAGGCTCCAAGTTAAAGACTGTCCTTGTAGTATCCTTGAACCAGGTTTTGAACTAAATATCCTCATTTATACTGGACTGAGTAAAGATTAATATATCATTATGTCTAGTGATTCTGGTGATGAAGGGAGTTCACGTAATGATAATGGCCACACCTCAGGTGGCATAATGGGTATAGGTGAAGGTGCTACAAAAGAAATGCAGACCACCATGCAAGAGCTCGCCAGACTGCGAGATGAGCTCACCAGGTTAAATGGTGAAGCAAGGGCTCAGAGAGCAAGTGATAACAATGCACCCACACGTTCATACATCTACGTTCCAAGAGAACGCCAGATCCAAGCATTTAGTGGGGAGTGTGGTACAGACAGGAGATCTGTCGAAGAGTTTATTGAAGAGGTTGAAAGGGTTTTAAGATACAGAGAGCAAACAACAGAGGAACAATGTGACTATATACTATCTCTATTGCATGGCCCTGCATTGGAAGAGGTGCGACTATGCATGAGGGGTCAGTCAGTGGGGCCCAGTGATTTATACTCTTACCTGAGCAATGCATTTGGGGAAAAGCGCAGTTCCACACAGCTTTTGCAGACCTTTTACAACCGTAACCAAACTGATGGAGAAGACCTCCGTGACTACTCCCATGCACTATCCCAGATTTTGAGCTCTGTAGTGAAACAGTCCACAGATGTAATACCTAATGAGAAAACTGTGCTCAGAGACCGGTTTATTGAGGGTTTAAGAGAAGCAGCACTCAGGCGTGAACTCAGGAAAATGGTTAGGGACAAACCAGAGAGCAGTCTTCTAGATGTGAGGAACGAGGCCCTCCTGTGGGAGATGGAGGACAGCAGGTCTCATCGTCCCAGGGTCATAAAGAGCAACCAAGTTACATTAGAGGTTCCGGAAACCCAGTGCTCTATTATTAAAACAAACAATGACCAAGGTATTGCATTAAATGATGTTCGGAGAGCAGTAGCCCATCAAGAAAAACAGCTAGCAGAGTTAGGCAAAACACTCGCTGATCTAGCCTTTGCTGTAGGTGAACTGAGTAAGCGCAGCACTCAACAGACATTCCTAGAGCCCAAGCCACGACCTAGACCCCAGCCAAAGTTCACACCAGATGGTCAGCCTATCTGTTTCAAGTGTAGAGGCATAGGTCACATTGCAAGAAAATGCTCACAGGCCAGAGGGGGTCAAGGGGACGCAACACCTAGTTCTTATGTAGTGCAGGAAAACTCGCACCCTCAGTTGTCATGAGCCACACAACTCGAGGGGAGGAAGCTGGCTCACCAAAAGAGACTCCAGACAGAAGCAGGATCTTAGAGCGTGCAGTCGGAGAATGTAAAACTGTTGAGGTGAAACTACGAGGTGTTACAGTGTCCTGCTTACTTGACACTGGTAGCCAGGTCAGTACAATTTCTGAGAGTTTTTTCAGGGAACACCTGTCAGTGAAAGGTGAAGACATTCACCCGGCATTTGAGTGGTTAAAGATCACTGCAGCTAATGGATTAGACATACCCTATATGGGTTATGTGGAGCTTGATGTAGAAGCCATGGGTCTGACTATCCCAGAGCGAGGTTTTCTGATAGTTAAAGATTCTGAACACTCTTCCTCTGTTCCAGGTCTAATAGGGATGAACATTGTCAAAAAATGCAGAGAGCTAGTACACACTGAGTTTGACACCACACTGCAGGAGAGGTTTGACTCAAACTGGAGAGAGGCTTTTAATCATCTTCATGCAGTACATGCAACAGACAGACTCTCTTTCGCTAGGGTAGCTGGTAAGGATGTAGTCCATGTACCTGCTTCATCTGCTGCTACAGTTATGGCCAGGGGACTCAGGACCGTGAGTGAGGATGGTTCTTTTTTGTTGCTGGAGTCTGTGGGTGTCCCCGTTCCTGGAGGTTTGGTTGTTGTGCCTACTTTGGTTTCATCGGGCAATCACATTTTTCCAGTCCGAGTCATGAACATGTCTGATGAAGATATCTGGCTAGGGCCACGGACTAGGCTAGGGGTTTTGACTCAGGTAGACTGTGTGAAAAGTGATGAGCTTTGTGAGGTACAGTTCCAGAGAATCTCAGCGGACACTGAACAAGTGAGTATCAGTGAACACCCCGAAACACCGACAGATGTGCAGGAAATTCTCGGCAAGCTCAATTTTTGTGGTAGCCCAGAACAGCAAGCACAGCTGACTTTGTTACTGGAGAAGTACTCTTTTGTGTTTGCAACAGAAGATGAAGATCTAGGCCACACTGACAAAGTACAACATGAGATCCATCTGACAGATGACATACCTGTAACACAGCCATACAGACGAATCCCACCCACACAGTACAGTGAAGTCAGGGAACATATTGGCAAGCTGCTTAAAAAAGGGGTCATTCAAGAAAGCTCTAGTGCTTATGCTTCGCCCATAGTACTAGTGAGAAAGGCAGATGGTAGTCTGAGGCTATGTGTTGATTACAGGAAACTCAACTCAAAGACAAGACGTGATGCATTCCCGCTCCCGAGAATTGATGAGAGTTTTGATGCGCTGAGAGGGGCAAAGTTCTTTTCGACCATAGATCTGGCGAGCGGATACCACCAGGTAGCTATGCATGAGAGGGATCGGACTAAGACTGCATTTACTACACCGTTTGGTCTGTATGAGTACGTGAGAATGCCTTTTGGTGTTTGTAACGGTCCAGCTACATTTCAGAGACTTATGCAAGTTACTATGAATGATCTCATTTTTCAGATACTCCTGGTCTACCTAGATGACATCTTGGTTTTTTCAGAGACATTTGAGCAGCATTTGGAGAGACTTGAGACTGTGTTTAAGAGACTGGCAGAGACGGGCCTTAAGGTGAAGTTGCAGAAGTGTGCTTTTCTACAACAGTCAGTAAAGTTTTTGGGTCATCAGGTGTCAGCAGAAGGTATAGGAACTGACCCCTCCAAGGTCTCTGCTGTTAAGAACTGGAAGGTCCCAACCACTGCCAAAGAGCTGCAGTCGTTCTTGGGTTTCTGTAGTTACTACAGGAGATTCATTCGAGGCTTCTCACAGATTGCCGGGCCACTGCATGACCTAGTCAACAAATGTTCAGGTGTGAAACAAACAGGGAAAGTAGGTCACCAGTTTTGTAATATGTGGACACCAGAGTGTGACTCTTCCTTTGAGCAGTTAAAGGAAAAACTTACCTCTGCTCCCATTTTGGGTTTTGCCGATTTCACACAACCATTTGTAGTTGAGACAGATGCTAGTCAGCATGGATTAGGCGCTGTATTGTGTCAGCAGCAAGGTGACACCAGACGTGTCCTAGCATATGCTAGCCGCAGACTACGCCAGGCTGAGAAGAATGACCGAAATTATAGTAGCATGAAGTTGGAGTTGCTTGCCTTAAAATGGGCAGTTGCTGAAAAATTCAGGGGTTACTTGCTTGGTTCAAAGTTTGTTGTCCTGACTGATAACAATCCCCTCTGCCACCTCAAGACAGCCAAGTTAGGTGCTATAGAGCAGAGGTGGGTAGCGCAACTGTCTGTTTTTGATTTCGAGGTTAAGTACCGTCCTGGTTGCAGTAATGCCGCCGCAGATGCTCTCTCTAGGCAGGAGTTTGCAGGGGAGCCTGAAACAGACCCTGACTCGGATTTTGACGACTGTATCACTGTGTGTAACCTGATTGAGCGAGGAACAGTTCTGGATCCTGGTCTTGTCTCTAGAGGTCTGGAGTGTTACAAAGTGAGACAGATCCGTGCTGGGGAGTCGAGGTCTGGTGAGACAGGTACTAAACAGGGCAACACCCCCACACTGCCAGGTTATACCAGAGAGGAGCTGGTAGGTTTTCAGGCCGGTGACCCCACCCTAAAAGAGTTTAGGGCATTTTGGGATCGGGGGAGGAGGCCATGTCCCAGAGAGAGAGCAGCCCTGTCTAGTCAAGTGAAAAGATTGTTGAAACAATGGAGATGCATACAACAACGAGAAGGGTTGTTGTACAGGGTTATCATAGACCCACGTCATGGAGAAGTGTGGCAGTTACTTGTGCCTAGTTGTTTGAGGGACCAAGTTCTAGAAAATGTACATAACAACATGGGACATCAGGGCATAGAGCGTACTGTAAACTTGCTAAGAGGGAGGTGTTTTTGGGTAGGGCTATGCGAGGATGTTGAAAGCTGGGTTAAAAACTGCGAGCGGTGCATTTTGACCAAGATGCCTCAGCCAAAAATCCATGCTCCAGTTCAGGCATTCCTGGCCTCCCGACCTCTAGAAGTGGTGGCTGTTGATTTTACAGTGTTGGAGGCAGCTTCAGATGGCCGTGAAAATGTCCTTGTTGTGACCGATGTGTTTACAAAGTTCACACAAGCGTATGCTACCAAAGACCAGAAGGCTGACACTACAGCTAAAGTTTTGCTCAGGGAGTGGTTCATGAAATATGGGGTCCCAGAGAGACTGCACTCAGACCAAGGTCGAAATTTCGAGAGTGAAATTATAGCAGAGCTGTGCAAACTCTATGGGGTTAAAAAGACACGGACAACTCCCTACAGGCCACAGGGAAACGGTCAGTGTGAAAGATACAATCGCACACTCCATGACTTGTTAAGGACACTCCCACCAGAGAAAAAAAAGCGTTGGCCAGAGCATCTGTCTGAAGTAGTATATGCCTATAATGTCACTCCTCATTCCACCACAGGGTACTCGCCTTATTATTTGCTTTTCGGGGTACAGCCACATCTCCCAGTAGATGCTTTATTAGGGCGTGAGTGTGTGTCAGACAGGAAACAGGATTGGTTGTCTGTTCATCAGGAGAGACTCCGACAGGCACATGAGAGAGCCAGAGAGTACTCAGAGCAGAAGGCAGCTGAGAGGATCTCACTGCAAAATGAGAAGGTGTATTGTCCTCCTGTGGACATTGGTCAGTTGGTTTTCCTACGTCACAGACCCCCAGGTAGACATAAGATTCAGGACACATGGACCTCAACAGTCTACAAGGTAGTTGACATCCAGGGTACCACACACACTGTTGAACCTTTTGAGGGAGGTCCCATTAAAAGAGTTCATAGGTCAGAGTTGCGACCTTGTGCGAAACCAGTTCCCAAACCAAGAACTAGAACTAGGTTACAGACCACTACACAGCCTGTAGCTGAGGATGAGCCTGAGTCACCTGAGGCTGATTTTGTTATTGTTGAGGAAGTCATCCCTCGCCGGCTTGTGCAAGTACCTAACCTGCCTCTTGCAGCAGAAAGTGTTAGTTTACCTGTGACAGCACCCACAGATGAGAGTGACGGTGAAGGACCTGAGGAAGGTTATTCAGATATGAGAAATTGTGGCACAGAAACCGAATGTGTTAATGATGTGCATCCAAACGTTAGCGACAGTGACTTGCCCAATATTGAAAACAGGGACAGGCCCGCACTAACAGAGGATGCTGGTGGAGCAGGACGTAGAACCTATGCACCTAAACCTGCCATTAGGAAAAGCAAGCGGGAAATGGCTGGATCTCATTCAAACCCATTTCATCTGCCAAAGTCAGCCTGTAATGCAGTCTCAGTCAGCACAGACATGGTCTCTACGGTTTTGACAAGCTTGGGTGCTGCTCTCTTTGAAAAGGCCTTGCAGGGAGTATTTGAGTCAGTTCATGTTTCGTAGTCACCGAGGACGTTGACTATATTTGCAGGGGAGTATGTAGCCGGGTGGTAAATCTGTTAAATATGTTAAATGATTTTCCACTTAAATTTAGTATAGTTTAACTGTTAATATATGTAATTGTTACACTGTCAAGCCATGTAAAATGTCATTTGATGTATTTAAATTGTGAGGCAGATTGTGAGTGTATTTTTATAGTTTTGGTTGTCATTGCATGTTTTGACCAGTAAGTGGCAGTGGCGGACTTTTATTGTAACTCCGTGCAAGTTATCCAAGTGCATCTTGGGTATTCTTTCTTTTTTTCTTGTGTGGGGCGCCTGAAGATTGCGGTGTGACGAGGCTCTGACTCCGTAGTAAGTAAGGGTAAATATCTTGTGAAATATACCTGTAACATTATTCCAAACAATATTGTATGTCGGTAATTTGACAAGATGGTTTGATTTAGACGCTACTGGAGTTGATGTTCGGTGATTTTGGGCGCGAGCCGTCGACCGCTGTTCGCCATTGCAGGCATGACAAGGTAATGTTGGCGTGAATAAAGCCACACCATGCCATTGTATTTGGGATGTAAAGGTTTTATATGCATTTTAATTCTGTTTAAAGGTAACTGACAGAGTGAGAAGTTGCGCGATCTTCAGGAAGTTCCACATGTCTTTGTTAAACCCTGTTTAACGTACATAGTCCACTGCCGTATTTTGCACCGTATTTTGTATTTATTATTTCCCTTTTTAAAATCTTTTCTGTTAAACTTGCCACATCTGTGAACATTTATGAGCTGTTTGCTCGAAAGACACAGGAATGTATGCACTCAGTAAAACGATCTGCATTCGAAGGTTCAAACAATAAAATTAAAGCTACAAGAACCCCGGAAGTAATTGTGTCCTGTGTGGTATCTAATTCCACGGGCTACAGTTGCACGCGCTTTTCTTTCCTCCTGGGTCGCCCGTTTTGGCACTCCGTCAGATATCACTTCAGACAGGGACCCCCAGTTCGTGTCAGAGCTCTGGTCGGCACTTGCGCGATCCTTGGGTGTGCAGGTACACCGCACTACCGCGTATCACCCTCAGGCTAACGGCTTGTGTGAACGTTTTCACCGGTTGCTCAAGGCAGCGCTGCGCGCTGCGCTCTCGAATGGTAACTGGGTGGATCGTTTACCTTGGGTTATGCTCGGGTTGCGTTCGGCTCCTAAGGAAGACCTCGACGCTTCGCCCGCTGAGCTGGTGCTCGGTCAGCCGCTCCGCGTCCCTGGGGAATTTTTGCCTGGGAGTTCCGCTCCTCGACCCCGTCCGGCCGTTTATCCTTTTTTGTCCGACAGCACTCGGGTTCCAGGCCCCGTTCACCTCTGTTTTCCGCGGTCGTTCGTGCCTGCGGAGCTCATGTCGGCTCGTTTTGTTTTTGTACGGCATGATGCTCACCGCTCGCCCCTCCAACCCCCATACGATGGCCCATTTCGGGTTCTTGAGACGGGTCCTAAGGGTTTTGTGCTGGATATGGGTGGGCGTAGGGAGCGTGTCACGCTTGATAGGCTTAAACCGGCGCACAGGGTGGCAGGCGAAGTTATGTTTCCGGCCCAGGTTCCCCGTCGGGGTCGTCCTCCTTCCAGGACCCCGGCAGTGTCTTCACGGGTTCAGCATTCTGCTTCTCAGCCGGCTTTGGACTGTGTTTCACCTACTGTTTCGGCTGAGGGACGGCGCAGCCGTTATGGCAGGCTGCTTAAGCCTCCAGTGAGACACTAATTTTCTTTCCAGGAGTCTCTTCTGGGTGTTTGGGGTGGGGGGGGCTGTGTGGCGGACACTAGGGGCTATGCCTCTCACCCAGCAGGACTGTGAGCTGGGGGCGTGGTTTACGTTCCCGGGCTCGCCGGTGCAGGGTTGTTCCTGCTGCAGTTGGTTTTTGGAGTTGAGGAATAAACATCAAACTCGCCTTCGTCTGCTGTGTTTTTCCTCATCCTGTCACAAGATCGCCCTTTTCTTCTCTCCACCTTGCAGGCCGTTGGTGTTGGGGAGGGGTTCCTGTCCTGGATAAAGCTGTTGTATAGTGGTGCGTATTGTGTAGTGAAGGTGGGGGGGAGGGTTGAGCTGTCCTGTGCCAGTTGGGAGGGGGATTAGGCAGGGCTGCACCATCTCAGGCCAGCGCTACAGCATTGCCATTGAGCCTCTTCTATGTAGGATGAGGAGCAGGCTGAGGGGTCTCTCTCTGCCAGAGCTAGCTCAACACCCTTCAGTTGTTGTATCAGCATATGCTGATGATGTCAATGTTTTTGTCAAGGGAGAGGGGGATGTTCAGGAATTGGAAGTAAGCCTGGCCTTGTATGAAAACGCTTCTTCAACCAAAGTCAACTGGGGAATGAATGAGGCTTGTTTGGTAGGTCAGTGGGACTTGAGGAGTGCTCCTAGTCTTCCTGGATATCTTAGGTGGGGGGTAAGAGGTATTAAAGTTCTAGGACTATATCTGGGAAGTGAGGACTTTCAGAGGCAGAACTGGGAGGGAGTGCTGGAGAAGGTGGAAGCCAGGTTGTCTAAATGGAATTGGATGCTACCCCAACTGTCCTCCAGGGGAAGAGCTCTGATAGTTAATAACCTGTTCGCCTCGTCTCTCTGGCACAGACTCGCTGTTTTGGTGCCACTGCCAGGCCTTGCAGAAGAGATGCAGGCGCTCCTGGTGAAGTTTTTCTGGTCTGGTCAGCACTGGCTGAGGGCATCGGCCCTGTATCTCCCTGTGGCAGAGTGAGAACAAGGACTTATACTAGACATTTGGTCCAGAACTGCGACCTTCAGACAACAGACGGCTCAGAGGCTGCTGTATGGCTGCGTTCACTGCTGGTTGGCTCCTGCTCGGCTGTTTCTTCGGAAAGCTGGTCGGCTTGGGTTGGATAAGCAGATTTTTTTCTGAGATCAACAGAAGCTGACCTAGTTGGACTCGCATCTTTTTACACTTCGGTGGTTGAAGCCTGGCAGATACTGAAGGTCACACGAACTCCACTCCCTAGACCAGGAATTTGGCTTTTTGAGGGGCTGCTGTTTCACAATGCTTTCCTTATGAATGCCACATTCTCCTCTGCAATGGTGCGGACTGCATTTTTTGAGGCTGGCATTACCAAACTGGGCCATCTTGCAAGAACATCCATGGAAACACTTGGTGGTATCATCAACATCAGGTCCTCCAGAGTGCGGAAGAGGGTTGTGGAGGAAGTCTGGAAGTTCCTGCCTAGGCCACTGCGGCCGTTGGCCGAAAATCGTGCTCTTGCTGCCCAATGGGATGATGACAATGAGTACGTTTTTCCCTCCCTGATCGTCAGTCCTGCATGGAGAGGGGGGAGTGGACTGCTTCTTTCCCTGAGTACACCAGTGCTGGGTAGTTTCAGCTCTTGTGGGAAGAAGCAGCTTTACTACAGCTGTGTGAAGGTACTCAACCTTCGCTCTCTGGCTGAAGTCAGGGAGTCGAGGTGGACTGAGGTTTTTGCTTCAGACTGTACCCCTAAAGGCAGGTGGAGGGTCCTGTATAAGCCTCCTGTTGAGAAACGGATAACTGACCTCCAGTGGAGGATTATACATGGAGCAACAGCTACGAACAGACACAGGGCCACCTCGATCCAAGCACTGGGGAGGGCTGTTCTTTCTGCACTCAGAGGGAAACGTTAGAACACTTAGTGATCTCTTGTCCTCGATTGGTGGGCTTATTAAGGGTGCTGCAAGAATGGGTGGAGGCTTTGGGTGAGGTTTTCTCCATCCCCATATTTGTTTTTGGGCCCAAATACACGGCAAGAAAAAGGCTGCTCCTGGTCCTAGTCCATTTTCTGTTTGGCACTGCTAAGCTAGCGATCTGGAAGACCAGGAAGAATCAGATGCTAGCTCAGGGCTGCACCGATGTGGTGCAGAGTATGAAGGGTTTGGTGGCGGCTCGTCTGAGGATAGAGCACGCTTTCTACACCCTGACCAGTAATATTGACTCTTTCAGGGCTTTGTGGGGGTTACGACGTGTTTTATGTTCACTAAGTGAAGATGGGTAACTTGTTCTGAATTTCTAATTCATTATGGTCGTGTGTATGTATTTTGATTGAGTAATAATGCATGATATTTTGTTCTTCTAGCTTACCAGTTTGTTTACTGTTGACTTGATGGGAATGGAGTGATAGTTTTTTTTTTACTGTGATGTAAATAAAATTTATTTTAAAAGCCAAAGTCTCTCTCTCTCTCTCTCTCTCTCTCTCTCTCTCTCTCTCTCTCTCTCTCTCTCTCTCTCTCTCTCTCTCTCTCGGGATTTCAAGTCTGCTTTTTGTTTTATCTTTTTTTGTTAAATAAAGACTTGCTTTAAAATTCAATTCTCTTTGTCTCTCTGCACTGCATGCTGGGAGTTTTGGCGGTGGACAGCGTGGTGAGTTTGGCGGAGAATCTGTGACTTTTTCTCGATTGTCCCTCTTTTCTTTGACCTGTTGTGTTTATTGTATGATTATTTTGTGGTTGTGGTTGTTTTTAGTGTAGTTTGGTGTGAATTTGGTCGTTGTTTTCGGCGGACGGTGCTTCGTGCCGGGCATTGGCGTCCCTTGAGACGCCGTCCCTGTCTTTGAGGCATGGAGTGAGGAATAGCACCGCAGCCCAGTACCACGGTGTAGCAGGTGGTGGTGGCGGCTCAGTACCACGGTGCAGCAGGTGCTGTTGGTGGCCCAGTGCCACGGTGCAGCAGGTACTGGTGGCGGCGCAGTACCACGGTGGAGCAGTTGCTGTTGGTGGCCCGGTTCAGCAGGTGCTGGTGGCGGTAGGAGACCAGGTGGGGCATGGAAACATCTCGTTTGCTTCACGAATGAATAAAGCGGTGGTTGTATTTTTGAAGGAACAGGGTTTGGTCAACCAGCTGATTGAAAACGGCTTACTGGTAAAAGATGAGTTTACACTCGTCTCCCTGCTGGCGGCACCCTCCACCCGGATCACCATGTCCGGAATCGCTCCTTTTATTTCCAACGAGGCACTGGCGCAAGAACTGAGGTGCTTTGGGAATCTCGTGAGGTCAGAGCAGGTTTCAGTACAAGGTGCAGAGAAGCTGCGGGTTGAAATGAACAGTGGGGCAGAGGAGCAGGTGATGAAGCCTGCTGGGTGGTGTGACAATGTGACTGGTATGGAGCGTGTAGCTGAATCTGATAGTGTGTCTGTAGTGGACAGTGACTCTCAGAGTGTAAACTTATACTCACTGGAGGAGATCAACAGTTTTTTAGATGAGACATGTGGCAAATCGGTGAATGTCATGGATTATTTTCCTGACGCTGACAAATTCATCTGGTCAGTTATATGCGGCAGGATGTGGGGTTAGACAATAGCAAGAAACGTTACTGTCTAAAGAAACATGGTACTGGTCTAAGGAGAGATTTGAAAGTGCCTATGGCAAAAATGTTGAAGAAAATGAAACTCTCAGTTTATCCCACCTCGCTCCCCTCTCCCCCGACGAGGTTCTAAACCTCATCACATCCAGTTGCCCCACCACATGCTCCCTTGAACCGGTCCCCTCCCCTCTTCTTCAGTCTATAGCTCCTGAATTTTTTCCCTATCTAACCCACCTCATCAACACCTCCCTCCAGGCAGGATGCTTTCCATCTGCCTTCAAGACTGCTAGAGTCACCTCCACTTCTCAAGAAACCATCACTTAACCCCTCTGACGTGAAAAACTGCAGACCAGTTTCCCGTCTACCCTTTCTATCCAAAACTTTCGAACATGCTGTCTTTAACCAACGTTCTTGTACCTCCACCAGAATAACCTCCTGGACCCCAACCAGTCTGGGTTCAGGGTTGGTCACTCGACAGAGACGGCCCTCCTTGCAGTGACAGAATCGCTGCACTCTGTGAGAGTAAACTTTCTCTCCTCTGTCCTGATACTCCTGGACCTGTCAGCTGCGTTCGACACAGTAAACCACCAGATCCTCCTCTCTACCCTCGAGGGGCTTGGTGTCACAGGCTCTGCACTCTCAATGTTTGCAACCTACATGACGGGTCGCTCCTACCAGGTGACATGGAGGGGATCTGTGTTGGAGCCTCACAGACTGACTACAGGCGTTCCACAGGGTTCGGTTCTGGGTCCTCTCCTTTTCTCCCAGTACACGACATCCCTGGGTTCTGTTACTCTCTTGAATGACGTCTCTTACCATTGTTGTGCCGATGACACCCAGCTGATCTTGTCCTTTCCTCCCTCTGAGACACAAGTAGAGACATGTATTGCTGCTTGCTTGACTGACATCTCGGAGTGGATGGCGACACACCACCTGAAGCTCAGTCTGGACAAGACAGAGTTGATGTTCCTCCTTGGGAAAGGTTGCCCGCACCGAGACCTGGCCATCACCATTGACAACACCGTGGTGACGCCAACTCGGACTGTGAGGAGTCTGGGTGTGATCCTGGACGACCAACTGTCGTTTGCTGAAAACGTTGCATCGGTTGCTCGCTCCTGCAGGTTTCTCCTCTATAACATCAGGAGGATTCGCCCATTCCTCACTGACCTGATGGCACAGGTGCTCATCCAGGCTCTGGTCATCTCCCGGCTGGACTACGGCAGCTCCCTCCTTGCTGGCGCCCCGGCGTCGGCCATCAGACCTCTGGAGCTTGTTCAGAAAGCTGTAGCTTGTCTGGTGTTCAACCACCCTAAGTTGTCCCACACAACTCCCCTTCTCATGTCCCTGCACTGGCTCCCAGTAGCTGCTCACATCCAGTTTAAGACCCTGGTGTTAGCCTACAAGGCAGTGAAAGGAACAGCTCCTTTCTATCTGCAGGCCATGGTCAAGTCCTATACCCCCGCCCGACCACTTCACTCTGCTGCCTTGGAATGCCTGGTTGCCCCGTCGCTCAGAGGCCCTTGCTGCCGATCGACCCGGTCACGGCTCTTTTCTGTCTGTCCAGGCTGAGGGGTCTCTCTCTGCCAGAACTATCTCAACACCCTTCGGTTGTTGTATCAGCATACGTTGGCGATGTTAATGTTTTTGTCCAAGGAGAGGGAGATGTTCAGGAATTGAAAGAAAGCCTGGCCTTGTATGAAAAGGCTTCTTCAGCCAAAGTCAACTGGGGGGAAAGTGAGGCTTGTTTGGTAGGTCAGTGGGACTTGGGGAGTGCTCCTAGTCTTCCTGGGAATCTTAGGTGGGGGGTAAGTGGTATTCAAGTTTTAGGAGTATATCTGGTAAGTGAGTACTTTCAGAAGCAGAACTGGGAAGGAGTGCTGGAGAAGGTGGAAACCAGGTTGTCTAAATGGAATTGGATGCTACCCCAACTGTCCTACAGGGGAAGAGCTCTGATAGTTAATAACCTGGTCGCCTCATCTCTCTGGCACAGACTCACTGTTTTGGTGCCACTGCCAGGCCTTGCAGAAGAGATGCAAAAGCTCCTGGTGAAGTTTTTCTGGTCTGGTCAGCACTGGCTGAGGGCATCGGCCCTGTATCTCCCTGTGACAGAGGGAGGACAAGGCCTTATAGACATTCGGTCCAGAACTGCGGCCTTAAGACTACGGACGCTGCAGAGGCTGCTGTATGGCTGCGGTTTCTGCTGGTTGGCTCCTGCTCAGCGGCTGCTTCAGAAAGCTTGTCGACTTGGGTTGGATAAGCAGATTTTTTTACTGAGATCAACAGAAGCTGACCTAGCTGGACTCACATCCTTTTACAACTCAGTGGTTGAAGCCTGGCAGATGCTGAAGGTCACAGAATCTCCTGACCCTAGACCAGGAATTTGGCTTTTTGAGGGGCCGCTGTTTCACAATGACTTCCCTACTTATACCACTTTCTCCTCTGTGACGGTACGGACTGCATTTGTTGAGGCTGGCATTACCAAACTGGGCCATTTTATGAGAACATCTGTGGAAACACTTGGTGGCATCATCAACATCAGGTCGTCCAGAGTGCTGAAGAGGGTTGTGGAGGAATTATGTGGGTCTCTGCCTGGGCCACAGAGGGCGTTTGCCGAAAATCGTGCTCTAGCTGACCAATGGGATGATGTCAATGAGTACGTGTTTCCCTCCCTGATCGTCAGTCCTGCATTTGGGGCATTGCGAGGGGGGAGCGAACTGCCTCTTTCCCTGAGTACACCAGTGCTGGGTAGTTTCAGCTCTTGTGGGAAGAAGCAGCTTTACTACAACTGTGTGAAGGTACTCAGCCTTCGCTCTCTGGCTGAAGTCAGAGAGTCGAGGTGGACTGAGGTTTTTTGCTTCAGACTGTACCCCTAAAGGCAGTTGGAGGGTCCTGGATAAGCCTCCTGTTGAGAAACGGATGGCTGACCTCAAGTGGAGGATTATACATGGAGCAATAGCCACAAACAGACACAGGGCTCACGTCGATCCAAGCACTGGGGAGGGCTGTTCTTTCTGCACTCAGAGGGAAACGTTGGAGCATTAGTGGTCGCTTGTCCTCGATTGGTGGGCTTATTTAAGGTACTGCGGGAATGGGTGGAAGCTTTAGGTGAGGGTTTCTCCATCCGTTTGTTTTTGGGACAAATACAAGGCAAGAAAAAGGCTGCTTCTGGTCCTAGTCCATTTTCTGTTCGGCACTGCTAAGCTAGCGATCTGGAAGACCAGGATGAATCAGATGCTAGGTCAGGGCTGGACTGATGTGGTGCAGAGTATGAAGGGTTTGGTGACAGCTCGTCTGAGGATAGAGCTCGCTTTGTACACCCTGGCCAGTAATCTGGACTCTTCCAGGGCTTTGCGGGGGTTACGACGTGTTTTATGTTCACTAAGTGAAGATGGGTCACTTGTTTTGAATGTCTAATTCATTATGGTCGTGTGTGTGTATTTTGATTGAGTAATGACACGTGATTTTGTTTTTTTAGCTCAGCAGTTTATTTAATCTTGACTTCATGGGAATGGAGTATTTGTTTTTGACTGTGATGTAAATAAAAGTTATTTTAAAAGTCAAGTATATCTCTCTCTCTCCACCCCCTCTCTCCCCTCTCTCTTCCTCCTTCTCCTTCCCCCCTCTCTCCTGTCTGCCTCTTTACTGTCTCTGTCTAATAAAGGTAGAATGATAATAATAATAATAATTATAAAGAAGTTGAAACAAGAGTGAGTTTCTCCAGTTTTCTATCAGCTCTGCATTCAAAAGACACGACCTTGGTTTATACATCAGGAATCAGGAACTTTGTATTCCATGCACCTGCGCACATGAAATAAAACGAAACATTGTTTCCCCCAGTCCGTAGCAGCGCAACACAAACACAAAACGCATCCAAACTATAAAAAATACAAAAACAAATATATCCAACATACCAACAAAAAAAAATCACTGTCCAAGAGAGCGAATGCCAGGATGACTGTCGGACTGCCGGTCTGCATGGGCCAACAGCCAGCCCAGCCCCGCCCTTGGTGTTTCCTCCTCGGGCGCAGCTCCAAGCAGGGCCGTGGTCGCTGGGGCCACCAGACGCGGCAGACCAGAATCCCTCAGCCGATCCAACGCCAGCTCTCCCAGCCAGACACATTCGACACTCCTCCCCGGACTCTACACGACGACACTAAAAGCACAGCCAACGCTAGGTGAGGCCACCGCCAGATCGCCCTCGGTGTTACCGGAACTGCCGGTCTGCATGAGCTAGCAGTTAGCTTAGCCTGCCTTGCTTCTACGTCCTGTGAGACCGCCCTCGGTGTTTCCTCCTCGGGCCCAGTTCCAGGCAGGGCTGCAGTCCCCGGGCCCACAGGACGCAGCAGATCAAGCTCTTCCGGTCCAGCACCAGCTCTCCCAGCCATCAAACAAAAACACAAATCCAGAAAATATAAAGATAATACATGAAAAACAAAACGGAAAACACATGCTGCTAATCTAAAAAACGAAAAACGAAACAAGGCCTACAAAACGTGAAATGTAAAAAAAAAAACTGAAAATAAATATTGAAACAGTCCCAAACAACCACTGGAACTTAAAAACTACAAGAACCACCAATGGTGTTTAAACTCTATAGTCTGACAAGACAAATACATAGTGGAAATATTAATGCATTACATATGTTAGTGTGTCTGTTATGAAACTAACTGACACCAGAATTAACATTTTAACAACTTTAACACTATTCTTCAAACGATTTAAAATGGCGGCTGTCCAACGCCTGTAAATCCTGCAGCACCTCGGTGGTAGTCATGGTGCGTCTGTAACGGCGTCTGTAACCAGACAAGTTGGACATAATCACACAGCAAGTTTAGACTATTTCTCTGCACTGGAGGGCGCTAGTGTGTTTCTAGGACAGAGCAACGAACTTCACGAAGGAAATGACGCGACAACACACGTCATAAATACTGACACGATGCGCACCATCACGCGCAAACTACGAGACGGTCATATTTGTTAAAGTGTGTTGTTTCCTTCTACGAATGAGACGTTACAACTCGTTTCAACCCCACTGGGCTATAAACTTTAATAATAACTTCGGCACGTAAGGTTATGCATCATGCTCGGTCCGTTATTTCAGGTGCAACAACATAAACGACCCCTGTGTAAACAAGGAACTAAACAATGGTTCCTAACAATAGTTCCTATTGTTACATCCTTTCTCTTTTCAGAGTTTCTTCTTTTTTTAGAACCTTTAATACATTTTTTTAATTGTCTATTGCTGTAAACAATAAAATACAAACAAAACTCTTTGCTACTAACTGTACGAATATCAACATTCAAAATGTTTTTCATATTAACAATGACATATATTTATCAGTTACTTATAGCTCCTAATGAAAATGAACATTATCAACGACTGTGTATCAAAGTGCTATGGCTTTTATTCACAGTTTAACATAACCAATGTTTAAATGAATACCTCAACTTGCAGATAACCAGGTGAACAAGAACACATGTACACAACATTTGTGATTCACTTTTTTTTCCTTTTTTTTTTTTCATTCATGCCCCCCCCCCCCCCAAAGTCCATTAGTGCTACAGATCCATTCATCTGTGTGAGGTCACAAAGTCTTTGTATCGCTGCGGCTGCACAACAGAGCGGCCTGATCTGGTGGTAACAGGGTGGGCCCAGTCACCAGTGTCCTTGGTTTTGTTTCCTGCTAAGACACTGCGAGAAGGAACACTCTCTGAATGTCCGGGTTCAACACTCTCTGGCTGACTGGGGCTGCTGATCTCCATGTCCATAGTGTCAGTGAAGATTGCCCCTGGTGCATGCCTGAGGTGTCTGCGATTTCTCCTGATGACACCACCCATGTGCAGCTGGACCTCATAGGATCTCCTATCGACTGGCCTCAGCACCTTGCCCACTCTCCAGCCAGTGTGGGGTGCGGGAGGCTGAACTCTCACACATTCACCTGGGGCAAGCGTGTCCAAGTCTTTAGCTGACCTGTCGTAGTATGCCCTCTGCCGTTGTTGGTTATTTTGTAAATCCTGTTTCACCTGCACAACTTTCGGCGGTAACAGGCTTGCCTTGGTTGGCAGTAGTGTTTTGGTACGGCGACTGAGCAGCCGCTGTGCTGGTGTGGTATCAGTACCCTGTGATGGTGTGTTGCGGTGGTCCAGAAGGGCGAGATAAGGGTCCTGTCCAGCAGCCTTGGCTTTGAGCAAGAGTCTTTTTGCTGTCTTAACGGCTGACTCAGCTTTGCCGTTGCTTTGCGGGTAACCTGGTGATGAGGTTTTATGTTGAAATCCCCACAGTCGACTGAACTTCTGGAATTCTTGTGAAGAATACTGTGGGCCATTGTCCGAGATTACAATATCTGGGATACCTTGGCGGGCAAAATGAGCTTTCAGCTTCTGTATCACTGTGGTTGACTTGGTATCTGCCAGGTAATCTATTTCCCAAAAATTTGAGAAAAAATCAACAATTATGAGGTAGTCTTTGTTTTCAAACATGAACAGATCCGTGCCCACCTTTGCCCACGGCCTGCTTGGCACATCATGTGACATTAGTGTTTCTTTTTGTTGCTTAATGTCCATTGATCTGCAGATGTCACACTTTGCAACATATTATTTTATTTGGTCGTTCATGCCCTGCCAATAGACACACTCCCTAGCCCTCTGTAGGCATCCTTCCACACCCAGATGTGATGCGTGTAGGTGGCAAGTGATGTCTTTCCTCAATGCATCAGGGATGACAGCGCGCTCACTCCTGAACACTATTCCATCTTGGTGGCTTAACTCCTCTTGGAATGAGAAGTAGGGCTTGATCTCCCTTGGTGTTTTTGACTTATCGTCAGGCCATCCTTGCTGCATTATTTTGATGAGAAGCTGCAGTGTTTCATCCTCTTTTGTGGCAGATCGTATATCATGTAGCCTGTCTGCTGCGATAGGTAAGTGTTTTGCCATGTTGACAGTCTCTAGTTCTGCATCCGGTGCACTCTCAGTAAGATAAGCTCTGCTCAGAGTGTCTGCTAGCAGCATGTCTCTACCTGGCACATATACTACATCTAGATCATACTTTTGTATGCGCAGCATCATTCCCTGCAGTCTTTTGGGTGCACTTAGTAGAGGTTTTCTCACTATTGTTTCCAACGGCTTGTGATCACTTTGCACCGTCACTTTTCGGCCGTATGTGTACTGGTGAAATCTTTCCATGCTAAAAACCATTGCTAAGAACTCCTTTTCTATTTGTGCATACCCACGCTCTGTTTGAGTGAGTGCTCTGCTTGCAAATGCTATTGGCTTACCCATCTGCATGAGCGCTGCGCCTAAGCCTGTGTCTGAAGCGTCACACTGCACTGTGAGTTCCTCATCTGGGTTGTAATATTTCAGTACTGGGACCTTTGCTATAGTCTCTTTCAATTTGAGGAAAGCCTCCTCGTGCTGTGCTGTCCAGTTCCACTCCCTGTTTTTGTGTGTCAAATCTCTCAACACTATGCACTGGTCTGAGAGGTGGGGACAAAACTTGGCTAGATAATTTACCATACCTAGCAGCCTTTGCACTCCTTTCACATCAGTCGGTGCCGGCATCTTCTCAATGGCAAGCACTTTCTCTGGATCCGCCCTGAGTCCATCAGCCGTCAGGCGGTGTCCAATGTATGTGGTCTCCTTTTGTCTCAGCTTGAATTTGTCTTTGTTCAGCTTGATGTTCTTTTGTCTGCATCTTTCAAGAAACAGTCTCAGTTTTCCATCATGGTCACGCTCAGCTTCCTCCTGTGTTTCCCCTTGGCCTGTATCAGTACATCGTCAGCTATAATGTACAAGCCCGGTACACCGTCCAGCGCTTGTGTTAGCTTTCTCTGAAAGATTTCTGGGGCCGGACTTATCCCCATTGGCATCCTCAGCCACCTGTAATGTCCGAATGGAGTGGCAAATGTTGTTAAATAGCTGGACTCCTCCTCCAGCTGCACATGCCAGAATCCACTCTTGACATCACACACTGTGAACACTTTTGCTTTTGACAAGTCCGGTAAAATGTCCTCAATGGTTGGCAGTGGGAAGTGACTGCGCTTTAGAGCTTTGTTCAAAGGCTTGGGATCGATACACACTCTTGGTTTCCCACTTGGTTTCTGTACCACCACCATTGCACTGATCCAATCTGTACTGCATTCCACAGGTGTTATGATCCCTCTTTGCTGTAGGTCCTGTAGCTCGTCCTTCAGTGGTTTCATCATGGCGACTGGGACCCGCCTCTTTGGCAGCTGTACTGGTTTCACTGTGCTGTCCACCTCTATTTTGTATTTTCCCTCGAGGCAGCCATCGCCAATGAACACATCAGCATACTCATCTTTAATTTGTCCCATTATCCACTGTCCTGTTGTTGTTTCTGTTGTGACAATACTGTCTATTGTCATGATGTTTTCATATTGCACTTTTATCAATTTCATGGCCTCACCGGCTCTCCTACCCAGGAGAGGCACTGTACCAGCTGCATTCACCACCTGGAACTCTAAGCGATATAGCTTGTTGTTTCTCGGGTTTCTTATTTTCACTTTACATTTTCCCAGTGGTTTTAATTTGGTTTTATTGTACATTACTAGTACACTCTTCGTGTGTTCTAATTTGGCATCTGGATTCAGCAGGTTAATTGGGATGATATTGCAACTGGCACCACAGTCTATTTGGAATTTGATCATGTCCTTGCCTAGAAGCATGCCAGCATAGAGAAGCTGAGTTTTCTTCATTTTCTCAGTTTCTTTTACATCCTCTACAGCAGCGGTCGGGAACCTATGGCTCGCGAGCCATATATGGCTCTTCCGGTGACGGCATATGGCTCCCAGACAATTTTGAGTTGAAAATTATTTCTTTTTCAAAAAAATCAGTTTGGAACTGATTTTAAAATACTTGTGATATTTCTTAATAATACTGTGTCATTTTAAAGTAAACAGAAATTAGTTTTGAAGATAAATTTCACGGGTCACGGGTCACCCGTGGGTCGGGTCGGGAACCAATGGCTCGCGAGCATGTCCGGGTCATTGTAAAGGTGAAGAAATCAATTTTATCAGATAGCCAACTAGTTTATCCGCTTCAACCCTTGTAATGGAAAAGATGGCGAAAAGAAAAAAAGACGATGATTACCGTGCATTCCAGGCTGCGTGGACAGAGGAATTTGCATTTGTGGAGAGAGCAGGATCTGCGGTATGTCTAATATGCAACGATAAAATTGCATCGATGAAACGGTCAAATATAAAGCGGCACTTCGATACGCACCATGCTTCATTTGCATCGAAATCTCCAGCGGGGGGGACAGCAGGGAAAGGGCATGCGAGGAGCTACAGCGGAGAGTGCAGACGAGTCAGCAGCAACTACGTGTGTGGACCAAGCAAGGTGACGGGAATTCCGCTAGCTTTGCGGGGGCTTTGGCAATAGTAAGGAATGGAAAGTCATTCACAGATGGCGAGTATGCCAAAACATTCATGCTTGATGTGGCCAATGAACTGTTTGATGACTTCCCAAATAAAGACAAGATAATCAAACGAATAAAAGACATGCCCCTGTCAGCAAGAACTGTGCACGATCGTAGCATCATGATGGCAAATCAAGTCGAGGAAACACAAATTAAGGACATAAACGCCAGGACATACTTTTCTCTCGCGTTAGATGAGTCAACAGACGTTAGCCATCTATCTCAGTGCAGTATAATTGCCAGGTATGCTGCAGGTGACACACTGCGTGAGGAAAGCTTGGCTGTTTTGCCAATGAAAGGGACAACAAGAGGAGAGGATTTATTCATGTCTTTCATGGAGTTTGCTAAAGAAAAAAAACTACCGATGGATAAACTTATTTCTGTCTGTACTGACGGTGCACCCTGTATGTTGGGGAAGAACAAAGGATTTGTAGCGCTTCTCCGTGAACATGAAAAGAGAGCCATCCTAAGTTTTCATTGCATCCTGCACCAGGAGGCGCTTTGCGCTCAGACGTGTGGCCAGGAGCTTGGCGAGGTGATGTCTCTGGTCATTCGAGTGGTCAACTTTATTGTTGCCCGAGCTTTAAATGATCGCCAGTTTAAAGCTCTGTTAGAAGAAGTTGGGAATCATTATCCCGGTCTGCTTTTACACAGCAACGTGCGTTGGTTGTCAAGGGGGAAGGTGCTCAGCCGTTTTGCAGCTTGCCTGAGTGAAATCCGGACTTTTCTTGAAATGAAAGGCGTCAAGCATCCTGAGCTAGACAACACTGACTAGCTCCTGCAGTTTCACTATCTCGTGGACATAACTGGCCATCTGAACCAGCTCAATGTGAAAATGCAAGGTATTGGAAATACAATCTCATCCCTTCAACAAGCAGTGTTTGCATTTGAAAGCAAGCTGGAAGTCTTTCTCAGGGACATTGAAACAGGTCGTCTTCTGCACTTTGAAAGACTGCAACAATTTAGAGATGCATGCTTAGCAAGTGACTCCGCTCAACATCTGGATCTCCAGCAGCTAGCTGGCTTTACGTTCAATCTCCTGCAGTCATTCAAAGCACGTTTTGGAGAATTTCGTGCGCGCACTGGTCTTTTCAAGTTCATCACTCATCCACATGAGTGTGCAGTGGACAAAATCGACCTGACATGCATCCCCGGGGTCTCTATCGGAGACTTTGAGCTGGAAGTTGCTGACCTGAAGGCATCAGACATGTGGATGAGTAAGTTCAAGTCACTTAATGGAGAGTTGGAAAGTCTTGCGCGACAGCGAGCAGAGCTGGCGAGGGAACACAAGTGGACAGAAATTAAAAATCTTCAACCTGAAGACCAGCTGATTCTTAAAACTTGGAACGAGCTTCCTGTGACATACCACACAATGCAGCGTGTGAGTATTGCCGTATTGACCATGTTTGGCTCTACATATGCATGTGAACAGTCTTTCTCGCATATGAGGAACATTAAGACCAACCTACGCTCACGTTTAACTGATGGAAGCCTCAACGCCTGCATGAAGCTCAACCTCACCACGTATGAACCAGACTACAAGGCCATCAGCAAAACCATGCAGCACCAGAAGTCGCATTAAAAGTAAGACATATTTAATTTATTATACGTCAAAAATACTATATGGCTCTCAATGAAATATATTTAGAAATATTTGGCTTTTATGGCTCTCCCAGTCAAAAAGGTTCCCGACCCCTGCTCTACAGTCTCTGTATGCACATCTTTCCCTGTGTCAGTCTCTACTGCATCCACAGTTTTTGTCTCAGTTTCAGTGACACGGGTGATAATATCTTCATATTCATCACTCTCAGATTCAGTTGTTATTTTACTCACATATTTCTTTTTCCTTAGTTCCGGTTTTACTCTGCATTTTGCTGCAAAGTGGTTCTCTCTTCCACACTTTGTGCACTTCTTCCCAGACGGTGGGCACTTTTGTTTACTTTTCTCATGCGTTTTTCCACAACATCTGCACTCCACAGTGTTGCTCATCTGTTTCCGATACTGTGCTCCTTGCACTGCACGTACCTCTTCCACCATCGATCCCGAGATGGTTTTCACATTGTCCTTTGAGAGCTCAGCGGCTCTGCACAGCTGTAAACATGTGTCCAGTGTCAAGTTTTTCTCTCGGAGCAGTCTTTCTCTTACGATTGTGTTGTTACCTCCACACACAATCCGATCCCGAATGAGCGAGTCTCTCACTGTCCCAAAGTTGCATGTTCTTGCCAACACTCTCAGTTCCATGACATAATGGTCTATATTTTCACTGGTGCCCTGGTTTCTTGTAAAAAAAACGATAACGTTCCACAGTCTCGTTAACGCTGGGGTCGCAGTGATCATCAAACTTCTTGATAACGTCATCTAACGTCCATGCATCCTTCGGTGTGTCGCCAAGTAACGTGTCCATAAGTTCCCTGCCGCTCTCCCCGACAAGATAGCTGAACAATTTCACCCTCTGTTTGTCATCGGCGTCAGCCATGGCCAAATCCACATACAGAGCAAACTCGTCCCTCCAGGCCTTCCATGTCCTCCAAAGGTTGCTTGAGTCCAAACTCCAGACATAGCGTTTGCGGTGGTTTAAGCCCATCCAAGTCACACGGCAGTCTCACACTAGCAGCTAATGCTAACATATACTTAACGTTGCTTAGGAACACTAACCGCTCTCCCGCTCCTAGAAACTTTTCCGCACCAAACTTCAAATCGAGTCGTCCGCCGCTGCCACCATGTTAAAGTGTGTTGTTTCCTTCTACTAATGAGACGTTACAACTCGTTTCAACCCCACTGGGCTATAAACTTTAATAATAACTTCGGCACGTAAGGTTATGCATCATGCTCGGTCCGTTATTTCAGGTGCAACAACATAAACGACCCCTGTGTAAACGAGGAACTAAACAATGGTTCCTAACAATAGTTTCCTATTGTTACAAACTACGAGACGGTCATATTGACCGTCCATGGTCGTTTTAGGTAGATCTGATCATAACTTTGTTTTGTGCAACTGATCTCAAACTCATTTTAATGCAAATATATGAAATTTTAGGAGCTTTCGGGGAACGACAGGTCTGTATCTTTTTTCCCCCCTCAAAGTTTTGGTGATGCAAAATTTGTTTTTTTAATATGCAAAAAGATCAACGAATTATCCCAAACCGCGTCCAGCGCGGAGAGAGAGGGAAGACAGTCATCACACTGTTGTTTCTCCAGCGTGGAGAGAGACGGAAGACAGTCATCACACTGTTGTTTCTCCAGCGTGGAGAAAAAGGGAAGACAGTAATCACACTGTTGTTTCTCCAGCGTGGAGAGAGACGGAAGACAGTCATCACACTGTTGTTTCTCCAGCGTGGAGACAGAGAGAAGACAGTCATCACTCTGTTGTTTCTCCAGCGTGGAGAGAGACGGAAGACAGTCATCACACTGTTGTGTCTCCAGCGTGGAGAGAGAGGGAAGACAGTCATCACACTGTTGTTTCTCCAGCGTGGAGAGAGACGGAAGACAGTCATCACACTGTTGTTTCTCCAGCGTGGAGACAGAGGGAAGACAGTCATCACACTGTTGTGTCTCCAGCGTGGAGAGAGAGGGACGACAGTCATCACATTGTTGTTTCTCCAGCGTGGGGAGAGAGGGACGACAGTCATCACATTGTTGTTTCTCCAGCGTGGAGACAGAGGGACGACAGTCATCACATTGTTTTTTTCTCCAGCGTGGAGACAGAGGGGCGACAGTCATCATACTGTTGTTTCTCCAGCGTGGAGAGAGAGGGAAGACAGTCATCACACTGTTGTTTCTCCAGCGTGGAGAGAGAGGGAAGACAGTCATCACACTGTTGTGTCTCCAGCGTGGAGACAGAGGGAAGATAGTCATCACACTGTTGTTTCTCCAGCGTGGAGAGAGAGGGAAGACAGTGATCACACTGTTGTTTCTCCAGCGTGGAGAGAGAGGGAAGACAGTCATCACACTATTGTTTCTCCAGCGTGGAGACAGAGGGAAGACAGTCATCACACTGTTGTGTCTCCAGCGTGGAGAGAGACGGAAGACAGTCATCACACTGTTGTTTCTCCAGCGTGGAGAGAGACAGAAGACAGTCATCACACTGTTGTTTCTCCAGCGTGGAGACAGAGGGAAGACAGTCATCACACTGTTGTGTCTCCAGCGTGGAGAGAGAGGGACGACAGTCATCACATTGTTGTTTCTCCAGCGTGGAGAGAGAGGGACGACAGTCATCACATTGTTGTTTCTCCAGCGTGGAGACAGAGGGACGACAGTCATCACATTGTTTTTTTCTCCAGCGTGGAGACAGAGGGGCGACAGTCATCATACTGTTGTTTCTCCAGCGTGGAGAGAGAGGGAAGACAGTCATCACACTGTTGTTTCTCCAGCGTGGAGAGAGAGGGAAGACAGTCATCATACTGTTGTGTCTCCAGCGTGGAGACAGAGGGAAGATAGTCATCACACTGTTGTTTCTCCAGCGTGGAGAGAGAGGGAAGACAGTGATCACACTGTTGTTTCTCCAGCGTGGAGAGAGAGGGAAGACAGTCATCGCACTATTGTTTCTCCAGCGTGGAGACAGAGGGAAGACAGTCATCACACTGTTGTGTCTCCAGCGTGGAGAGAGACGGAAGACAGTCATCACACTGTTGTTTCTCCAGCGTGGAGAGAGACGGAAGACAGTCATCACACTGTTGTTTCTCCAGCGTGGAGAGAGAGGGACGACAGTCATCACATTGTTGTTTCTCCAGCGTGGAGAGAGAGGGAAGACAGTCATCACACTGTTGTATCTCCAGCGTGGAGAGAGAGGGAAGACAGTCATCACACTGTTGTTTCTCCAGCGTGGAGAGAGACGGAAGACAGTCATCGCACTGTTGTTTCTCTAGCGTGGAGAGAGCGGGAAGACAGTCATCGCACTATTGTTTCTCCAGCGTGGAGACAGAGGTAAGACAGTCATCACACTGTTGTATCTCCAGCGTGGAGAGAGAGGGAAGACAGTCATCACACTGTTGTTTCTCCAGCGTGGAGAGAGACGGAAGACAGTCATCACACTGTTGTTTCTCCAGCGTGGAGACAGAGGGAAGACAGTCATCACACTGTTGTTTCTCCAGCGTGGAGACAGAGGGACGACAGTCATCACATTGTTTTTTTCTCCAGCGTGGAGACAGAGGGGCGACAGTCATCATACTGTTGTTTCTCCAGCGTGGAGAGAGAGGGAAGACAGTCATCACACTGTTGTGTCTCCAGCGTGGAGACAGAGGGAAGATAGTCATCACACTGTTGTTTCTCCAGCGTGGAGACAGAGGGAAGATAGTCATCACACTGTTGTTTCTCCAGCGTGGAGAGAGAGGGAAGACAGTCATCACACTGTTGTGTCTCCAGCGTGGAGACAGAGGGAAGATAGTCATCACACTGTTGTTTCTCCAGCGTGGAGAGAGAGGGAAGACAGTCATCACACTGTTGTGTCTCCAGCGTGGAGACAGAGGGAAGATAGTCATCACACTGTTGTTTCTCCAGCGTGGAGAGAGAGGGAAGACAGTGATCACACTGTTGTTTCTCCAGCGTGGAGACAGAGGGAAGACAGTCATCACACTGTTGTTTCTCCAGCGTGGCGAGAGAGAGGGAAGACAGTCATGGCACTGTTGTTTCTCCAGTGTGGCGAGAGAGAGGGAAGACAGTCATGGCACTGTTGTTTCTCCAGCGTGGCGAGAGAGAGGGAAGACAGTCATGGCACTGTTGTTTCTCCAGCATGGCGAGAGAGAGGTAAGACAGTCATCACACTGTTGTTTCTCACGGGCTGTCGGTCGTGTTTTAGCACATCAGTTGGGGTGCAGTAGTAGCAGAATTCTGTGGCGTGACTGTGTAGTGTATTCAGTTCACTAGAAGATTGCACTATTGACCAACTGTCAGCTGTAGTGCCATGCAATCATTGAAAAAAAAGTGTATACATAATCGAAGCTGAGAGGTCTGGGGGTGGCCTTCCTAAAACACCCTGGGAAATTCTGAAATCACCTCCTCTCATATTCATATTTTCCCACCTTGTTTTTTTAAGTGCTTGCAAGTGTAACCAAACCTATTTTTGAAATACTATTTGTAATTTCTTCACCCACTTGTGAATCTCTCCATGTTCCACGGGACCCTGTTCCCCATTGTTGCTTTATGTAATATTGGGGTTCAGATTAATCTGCTATTAGATCCAGAGGTAGAGAGATGTGATAAAGATGACAGAGAAACTGCCGTTTCCCGTCGATGCAATTTGGGTTGTGGGATATTTAGATCCTTGCTGGACAGGGATGGGTGTGAGGCGGCTGAGAGGGAGCGACCCCTGGGGAACGCCTCCCCAACACATAACTCAGCCACCTGAGGGACACAGCCAGCGAGCTGCAGCCGGCCGGCGAGCTGCAGGGATGATTAACATTTCCATTTGGCCCACATACCCTCAGGATTTTTACTCTTGTAAATAAGGGACGCTCCCTCATGTGAAATATGTTTTACTAGCACGGCAGACCAGCTAACACCACCACACCTGATCATCTCCAAAATCTGATTTCATTTCACAAGATGTACCTCAATTACAATGTCTTGAAATGAGGCTGAAAAAGCCTCATTCCAATGATCCGACTAACTGGTCTTTATATTCATGATATCCACGGTCATTTCGTTCAGCCAACGGCTGCTTTCTATCAGGTTCTCAAGCCACAGCATGAAGCATTCACATTTATTCCAATACACATGATGATAAAGTTGAACTTGACGTTATTTTCACGAAAACTGTGGCGTTGTCAATAAGAAAAGCTATAAAGAAACAACGAATTTAAACCATTTCTAAATCTGGCAAAAGAAAAACTAAAAAAAAAAAGAAACAATAATTTTGCTTGCTTGAAGTGGAAGAACCGGGAGTCAGTAAAGTGATTATGCATTAAACCGTGGTAGAAACAATTATCAAAATTATCTCATGGCAAATGATTCTTGCATACCTTTCTTAATTTTTCTTGTTTTCTGTTTCCATTTTCCGTGCTCATTATGTAGTCTTGTATTGCCCTTTACAGTAGCAAACACTGAGAGGCGACTGTCTCACATTTTCATGGTTTTCAGCCAAAACGTGACCTATTATGTGCTTGTTGCTGGTGAGGATGCAGGCGATGTTGGTGAGGATGCTGGTGATAATGCAGGTGATGCTGGTGATGCAGGTGATGCTGGTGAGGATGCAGGTGATGCTGGTGAGGATGTATGTGATGCTGGTGAGGATGTATGTGATGCTGGTGATAATGCAGGTGATGCTGGTGAAGATGCAGGTGATGCTGGTGAGGATCAATGTGATGCTGGTGAGGATGCAGGTGATGCTGGTGAGGATGTATGTGATGCTGGTGAGGATGTATGTGATGCTGGTGATAATGCAGGTGATGCTGGTGAAGATGCAGGTGATGCTGGTGAGGATCAATGTGATGCTGGTGAGGATGTATGTGATGCTGGTGAGGATGTATGTGATGCTGGTGAGGATACAGGTGATGCTGGTGAGGATGTATGTGATGCTGGTGAGGATGCAGGTGATGCTGGTGAGGATGTATGTGATGCTGGTGAGTATGCAGGTGATGCTGGTGAAGATGCAGGTGATGCTGGTGAGGATCAATGTGATGCTGATGAGGATGCAGGTGATGCTGGTGAGGATGTATGTGATGCTGGTGAGGATGAAGGTGATGCAGGTGAGGATGTATGTGATGATGGTGATAATGCAGGTGATGCTGGTGAAGATGCAGGTGATGCTGGTGAGGATGCAGGTGATGCTGGTGAGGATGAAGGTGATGCAGGTGAGGATGTATGTGATGCTGGTGATAATGCAGGTGATGCTGGTGAAGATGCAGGTGATGCTGGTGAGGATGCAGGTGATGCTGGTGAGGATGCAGGTGATGTTGGTGAGGATGCTGGTGATAATGCAGGTGATGCTGGTAAGGATGCAGGTGATGCTGGTGAGGATGCAGGTGATGCTGGTGAGGATGTATGTGATGCTGGTGAGGATGTATGTGATGCTGGTGATAATGCAGGTGATGCTGGTGAAGATGCAGGTGATGCTGGTGAGGATCAATGTGATGCTGGAGAGGATGTATGTGATGCTGGTGAGGATGCAGGTGAGGATGTATGTGATGCTGGTGAGGATCAATGTGATGCAGGTGAGGATGAAGGTGATGCTGGTGAGGATGTATGTGATGCTGGTGATAATGCAGGTGATGTTGGTGAAGATGCAGGTGATGCTGGTGAGGATCAATGTGATGCAGGTGAGGATGAAGGTGATGCAGGTGAGGATGTATGTGATGCTGGTGAGGATGCAGGTGAAGCTGGTGAAGATGCAGGTGATGCTGATGAAGATGCAGGTGATGCTGGTGAGGATGCAGGTGATGCTGGTGAGGATGCAGGTGATGCTCGTAAGGATGTATGTGATGCTGGTGAGTATGCAGGTGATGCTGGTGAGGATGGAGGTGATGCTGGTGAAGATGCAGGTGACGCTGGTGAAGATGCAGGTGATGCTGGTGAAGATGTATGTGATTCTGGTGATAATGCAGGTGATGCTGGTGAGGATGTATGTGATGCTGGTGAGGATGCAGGTGATGCTGGCGAAGATGCAGGTTATGATGGTGAAGATGCAGGTGATGCTGGTGAGGATGCAGGTGATGCTGGTGAGGATGCAGGTGATGCTGGTGAAGATGCAGGCGATGTTGGTGAGGATGCTGGTGATAATGCAGGTGATGCTGGTAAGGATGCAGGTGATGCTGCTGAGGATGCAGGTGATGCTGGTGAGGATGTATGTGATGCTGGTGAGGATGCAGGTGATGCTGGTGAGGATGTATGTGATGCTGGTGAGGATGTATGTGATGCTGGTGAGGATGCAGGTGAGGATGTATGTGATGCTGGTGAGGATGTATGTGATGCTGGTGAGGATGCAGGTGATGCTGGTGAGGATGTATGTGATGCTGGTGATAATGCAGGTGATGCTGGTGAAGATGCAGGTGATGCTGGTGAGGATCAATTTGATGCAGGTGAGGATGAAGGTGATGCTGGTGAGGATGTATGTGATGCTGGTGATAATGCAGGTGATGCTGGTGAAGATGCAGGTGATGCTGGTGAGGATCAATGTGATGCAGGTGAGGATGAAGGTGATGCAGGTGAGGATGTATGTGATGCTGGTGAGGATGCAGGTGAAGCTGGTGAAGATGCAGGTGATGCTGATGAAGATGCAGGTGATGCTGGTGAGGATGCAGGTGATGCTGGTGAGGATGCAGGTGATGCTGGTAAGGATGTATGTGATGCTGGTGAGTATGCAGGTGATGCTGGTGAGGATGTATGTGATGCTGGTGAGGATGCAGGTGATGCTGGTGAAGATGCAGGTGATGCTGGTGAAGATGCAGGTGATGCTGGTGAAGATGCAGGTGATGCTGGTGAGGATGCAGGTGATGCTGGTGAAGATGCAGGTGATGCTGGTGAGGATGCAGGTGATGCTGGTGAGGATGCAGCTGACTGAGAGGCATCAGCAGGTATCATATACATCTTGCTGCAGAAAGGGGACGGTGAAGCAAGACACCTGCCCAGACTCTGATTATGCATGGAAAGAGGATCAAACCAATCAATTCTCAGTGTAACCGCGGACAGAATAAAAAAACAAAACAAAAACATCTCCAAGTTGAAAAGAGAGCCACTGACCAATACTGAGTCAAAGTAGCGTTCTTGTCAGTGGTGTAAGCTCACACATTAAAATAAAGAGTAAAAATCAAACTCCATTATAGTTTTTTTTTCTTTTTCTCTGTGTTATAGGAATGTGGTAAAATGACTTGTCCTGTAGTGCTCAACACCCACAAGCAGTCCCAACATGTTGTGCCCCTTGACGGTCGGAGTCACCTTCCTGTTAATAAGCAGCGTTTCATTCAGGGGAATAAGGGCAGTTCAGTAGCTAAATGCATATTAGATGTTTCACCCAAAATGTCACTGAAATACATTAATATCTAAATATAGTATATACATTTTATATTATTCAAGCTATGATATGTTGGATTCCGGCAACAGGCATGGGCGCAAGTCCATGAACACTGGGATGCATCCAGTGCTTCACCTGTGCCCCCGTCCGCAGGGTCAGTGGTTGTGTCAGGAAGGACATCCGACGTACAGTTTGCCAAATCAGTATGCGGATTGACAAGACCATACCAGATTGGTGGAGGCCCAGGTTAACAACGACCACCATTGGTGCTGTGCCCTCATAGGGTACCGGTGGGAACTGTAAAATCCACTGTGGCGACCCCTGAGAAACGGAACAAGCCGAAAGAAGAAGATTTATAATATGTAGGCAACTGCCACTTAGTGTGTAAGGACATTAAACAGCAAATTCTGACATCAGAAACATTTTGGATTTCCAATCCTGTCAGTTTTCCTTTTCCTCCGGAGCCATCGGCAGAGTGCATTTGGAAACAGCCCTCAGCCAAGCTGCAAGGAGACTCATATGAGGGAAAATATCAAAACTGCAACAGGAGATGACAGGCCAATACGTTGCAAAGCCCGGATCTCTCCGCTTTGTCCTTTGTGATTCCCTTCCTTTTTTCTACCATATCAGTCCCCCCAATGGGTAAGAGTGAGTAGAGACAGCTCTTCCTGTTTCCCCCATCTCTGTTAGCTCCCTGCTGGATACGCCTGGTGTAAAGTGACTCCAGCTAACGTCTTGCCCAGTTTGTATGTTGTACAAGGTGCCATAAAGTAACTCGGGTTTTCCTACTGGGTTCTTTAAACTTCTTGTTCTAGCCGAGCAGCGGTGCCATGGCGCGCCCACATCTGACAATAAAGGAGCAGTGCAGCAGTTTGACCCTCGCACTCTACCTAACGCAGTCAGCAGTGTACCGCCAGCTGCAGCTTCAAACTGCTTATGGGGTCTGAATCCAGTTGGGAATCATTCCTAAATGCATTCTGCTCATAAGCACTCATCAGAGCTGAGCTCCAGTGTTTACCCTAGTAGAGCTGCGCACTAAGCGGGGTTTGAGATGGCTGAACGAGCAAATAAATGCTTGGAGCAACTCTGAGGCCATGGCCAAGCCCTTGACCAATAAGGTATGTCAATATGACTTGATCCTTTTCCTTAAACCAAGGAAAAGAGAAAAGACCAAGATACAGCCACTGGTAGGGGGACCATGAGGATGGTAAGTGATGCTGTAGCTGCATACAGAGCTACAACCTCTAGTCCCTTAGTAAAAACCAGTCCCCTGTCTTTATGTTTGGCTAATGCTGAGCTCGCCTCCCGCGGCCCAAAGCACCGGAGGAAGTCCATCTGCCACAAAGAGCAGCATCCAATAACTCATGGAGAGTGATTGTGAAAAGCACTGAGGTGAGTGTTCCTCAGAGCTCGCGCCATAATCAGAGTCATCCTGTACAACAGTGCTGTCACAAGAGCCGTGCCCCCCTCCTCTGCAGCCTATTTCACAGTGGTGGCCTGGGAGATGGCGTCATAACCATCATACAGCTACAGTATAATGGCACATGATCTAAGAGAAGCTTGCCAAGATGGCTGGTCCCTTGGAGATTGGGTTGGCGGTGTGATCATCACAGGGCGGATTAGCAGACTGTTCTGCGGGATCCTGTGACACATAGAGAGAACAGCCAATTATAACATGCGGGAGGGGGACACGCACTCTGTACCAAAAGAAAATGAGGACGAGGTGAGATGTAAAGATTCTCAGTTTTTTTCCACATCCGCGCTGTCATCTTCTGCTGTGCGGTGTGTCTGAACTGCCGACTTAACACGTCTCCGTCCTGAGGGTCTTTCAACTCAAAAGCCTCATCAACCACCAGCCTAATGGCTGCTGGTGCCACGTCTGGGCTGCGGAGATGCACAGGGTGCTGCAGAATGATCCCTGTATGTAGTATATATGTCACATACGTACTGTTTCCCCAGTATTTCACCTCACTGCACCTTATCTTTATGTAGTTTCATTTTATTTTATCTTTATGCTTTATGTATGTACATATATATATACGTGTGTGTGTGTGTGTGTGTGTGTGTGTGTATGTATGTATGTATGTATGTATGTAGCGCTATCTATCCCTTTTAACTGTCAAGGACAACGCTCCTGAGTTCTCTATACAACTCGGTATCCAATAAACTATTGAAGTATGTTAACTTCGCTTTTTATGTGTTTAAAGTATGTTCTAAAGGCTCTAACTGTCTTACAGTGTCATCTGGTAACTCCAACTAAAAAGGTTGACTACCCCTTTAAGGCAATCTAACATGGTCTAGACACCTCAATGTGTCACCGAGTAACTTATATTAAAACGGTGGACTAGCCCTTTGAGGTTCTAAAATGTGGTGTATTAGCCCTTTAAGGTCATATACTATGGTCTACACATCTCTGGGTGTCACTAGGTTACTTCCAGTAAAAAGGTGGACTAGCCCTTTAAGGTTGTCTCAACATGTCACTTACCATAGCCCAGACACCACAGGAATAAACACACATGAATAATCCACACTCACACAGGTACATAGAATTATATATACAAATGTATTATGAGTAATAATTATTAGAATGAATGAAAGTAATAAGCCTCAATGGCTAACAAGCATCTGCATTCATATACACACAAATGAATCAGACCAACACATTAGCATACAGCTCAACAACCCTATAACTAAGCCGGCAGTAAAAATAAAAGAAAGTCAACCCCCAGTTGCAGGCCTGTTTCTTTATCGGGTACGTGGGGACCCTAAACAGCCCTCTTCGCTACCCTTGGAAGCCCGCACATCCGGCTTGTACTCACAAAGAATGCTCCTCTTCGTCTCGCGCTTCCCGCCGCAGCGCAGCAGCGAACGTCAGGCCGGCAGCCATCCTAGCTAACTGGCTAGTTAGCCGTTAGCACCATCTCACGGTCGAACCGTGCGCTCGCCTCGGCAGCCCAACACGGCAACAGACGACTCCTTCTGCGTTCCTCGATGGTCGCATGAACCCACCACTACACTGTACTGATAACGTTACTTCGCTAAACTAGAAGACGGCCCGACTCACTGTGGGGAGAGCCCCTTACCGCATCCAGTCCATTCGCCCGTCTTGCTGTGCTAGCAACGAACACCGACTGGCTAGCTCGCTCCGTAACGTCACTGGGTCCACATATGGGACTGACGAGTAGTCAGTTTGTCTCCACAGTCCACACAAACAGTTCCTGGGATGGGTCTCGGTCAGACACCCGCACACATCACTGTTCACTAAACTTCAATTACATTTCTCTCACCGCAAAATAGCATATAACAACTCGACATCAAACTGCTCCGTTTTGCTCACACAAGGGACGAGAGACCTCCTTCTCCCCGTCCAGTCTGCTCGTGCTGACGTTTTCCGCTGCCCTCTCAACCAATCACATTCAAGGTAAGGTATTCTCTCCACAGCCAACCAATCACAACAATGGTAAGTTTCAACACTAAAGCAAATGCATTTCACATTGGTAAACAACTGTTTTGCAGAACAATATCAACAATATAATATATTCATATTCAAAAGGTATACAAAATAACAAACATAGGCCAAACTCTTATCTAATAGTGCAATATAATATATCTAAGGCGTATAATTTAACCACAGGGTTACACCCTCCCCCTACTGAACGTGTGAATGCCCTCATTCACCTAAATCTAACTAGTAAGGTCTCTGAACATCTGAGGGTATAAACTAAGTGTGGTGCACTAACTCTTTCCTATCCTGATAGTGACACCTGTGTGTACTATAGTTATAGGCGTATCTCTGGCTTTTCCTGGCTCATCATAGGTAAGTCTTACGACTGGCTTTACTAACCTCTTCGGCCTACCTACTGGTTGTTTTTGGGGACTAGCTTCCTCATCTACGCTGCTAGCTTGGCCCTCATCTATGTCAGACTCTGACTCTTGAGCTAACTCTTCTTCAGACTCATTCGCCCTCTCTTCTTCTTCTTCACTTTGGTCTTCGTCATTGTTGTCATCATTTGGGATAGTTCATCTCAGATCCGGACAGCTTCCTGCTGGCAAACGCCACCGGCCTCAACCCCTCTGGGTACTCCTGGTACAGGACAGCTCCCAATCCCGTTAGACTGGCGTCCACATGAAGGACATAGGGCTTGTTGGGATCAGCAAACGCCAAGACGGGCGCGTGGGTGAGACAAGTGATGATCTGGTGGAATGCTGCAGTGCAGGCCAGGTCCCATCGCTCTCCGAAGGGTTCAGACTCCTTCAGGTAGACTTTCTTGGAGTCCTTCGCAGCTCTCTTTCCGTGCTGTTTTGGGGCGTATCCTTTTGTCAGCTCGGTCAGGGGCCTGACGATGGAGGAGTAGTTGGCGATGAACCGTCTGTAGTATCTGCAGAAGCCGAGGAAGGATCGCAGAGTCTTCAGGTCAGTAGGCTGGGGCCAGGTGGTGACTGTTTCGATCTTGGCTGGATCAGTGGCGACACCGTTAGCAGATACGATGTGCCCGAGATGGGTCTCGGTCAGACACCCGCACACATCACTGTTCACTAAACTTCAATTACATTTCTCTCACCGCAAAATAGCATATAACAACTCGACATCAAACTGCTCCGTTTTGCTCACACAAGGGACGAGAGACCTCTTTCTCTCAGTCCAGTCTGCTCATGCTGACGTTTTCCGCTGCCCTCTCAACCAATCACATTCAAGGTAAGGTAATCTCTCCACAGCCAACCAATCACAACAATGGTAAGTTTCAACACTAAAGCAAATGCATTTCACATCGGTAAACAACTGTTTTGCAGAACAATATCAACAATATAATATATTCATATTCAAAAGGTATACAAAATAACAAACATAGGCCAAACTCTTATCTAATAGTGCAATATAATATATCTAAGGCCTATAATTTAACCACAGGGTTACATGTATGTCTGTATGTATGTATGTATGTATGTATGTATGTATGTATGTATGTATGTATGTATGTATGTATATGTGTGTGGGTGTGTGTGTGTGTGTGTATGTATGTATATATATGTGTGTATATGTATATATATATATGTGTGTGTGTGTGTATATGTGTGTGTGTGTATGTATTTATGTATATATAATCTTTAGTATTTACTGTTAAATTTGTCCTCTTGCGCCAACATACCAAGACACATTCCTTGTAGTTTCTGAAGTACTAGGCAGTACATCTAATCCTGTTGTGACCTGATGTTACATGTGCCATATTCACCAGCATGTGTGCATGCCTGCGGGTGTAGGTCAATATGTTGGGACATGTCCTTTGCTTATGTGTGATGATGGATGGATATTACTATGATGACACATTTAACAGTGCCACACCTACCTGTCCTGTGGATTGTGAAACCTGAGGTGACGAACGCAGGCTGTCTTCACAACTCATGGATTCACAGTGGTATAGGGGCAGGGGTGTCGTCTTTAAGGGCACATCATTAGATAAACAGCAAGCCAAATTAGTGTGACTTAACGACTCACTAGGGGCAAGGGCTCAAGCCTTCAAAGACGTGTCTTCAACCCCTGGTCCTCTCAACACCAGCGAAGAAGTTATGACCCTCGCTCCCTTTACAGATAGATCGAGGCCCGGCCCATTTCCACCAGAACAAGGTAGACCGGGACAGAGAACTGGACTGCCCCCTTTCAGAAACGTCTTTAACAGTGTCAGTGATGGGGCATCTGGGTGGCGTAGTGGTCTATTCCGTTGCCTACCATCACGTGGATCGGCTGTTCGAATCCCCGTGTTACCTCCGGTTTGGTCGGGCGTCTCTACTGACAACATTGGCCGTGTCTGCGGGTGGGAAGCCGGATGTGGGTATGTGTCCTGGTCGCCGCACTAGCGCCTCCTCTGGGCAGTCGGGGCGCCTACTCGGGGAGGGAGAACTGGGTGGAATAGTGTGATCCTCCCACGCTCTACGTCCCTCTGGTGAAACTCCTCACTGTCAGGTGAAAAGAAGCGGCTAGTGACTCCACATGTATGGGAGGAGGCATGTGGTAGTCTGCAGCCCTCCCCGGACCAGCAGAGGGGGTGGAGCAGAGACCGGGACGGCTCAGAAGAGTGGGGTAATTGGCAAAGTACAATTGGGTAGAAAAAAAGGGGGGGGCAGTATCAGTGATACCAAACAACGGCAGAAAGGAGGGTGACGGAGGAGGCCAGTGTGAAATGGAGGAATGAGCTAGGGTGACAGAGGAGGCCAGTGTGAAATGGAGGGATGAGCTAGCCCCCCCTCCCACCCACACACCCACACACCCACACACCCACGCACGCACACCCAGAGACGCATTCATGTGACGAACACAAGCCGACTCCACCCCCCTCCCGAAGACAGCGCTGCCAATTACTGCTGCTTCACCGAGTCCGGCCATAGTCGGATCTGACGAGACCGAGGCGCGAACCCCGGTCCCCAGTGGGCAACTGCATCGACACAAAGCCGATGCTTAGACCGCTACACCACCGCAGACCGCATTTCAGATCAGTCATGAGTGGACGTCGACACCTCTGACGTCCTCATGACGTATAAGGCAACCCATGATGGAACGTGTACCTGGACAATCCTACACCGACCACTGCAGAGCTGCAGTATCTTGTAGCTAGCGTCACAGCGGTAGTAGTATAGAAGTTAAAGGCAAATCCTCGCACCAAGTATTGTCTTAGTGAATACATTTTACGGTCTAAACCACCACTGTGAGGTTTCACATCTCTGAACTCTGCATGGACACGTGTGGACATTCTGGGTGAGCAGTAAACTACAGAACCCAAACAGGTCTAAATGAAAGGGACATGTGGAGCCTTTGGATGCTGCAGCTGGTTTTGGATTGTGAGCCGGAGTCTTCAGAGACAGACAGGGGGACTGAGTCTTCAGACACAGACATGGGGACTGAGAATTCAGAGACAGACAGGGGGACTGAGTCTTCAGAGACAGACATGGGGACGGAGTCTTCAGAGACAGACAGGTGGACTGAGAATTCAGACAGACAGGGGGACTGAGTCTTCAGAGACAGGCAGGGCGACTGAGTCCCCAGCGACAGACAGGGGGACTGAGTTAAAATAGCGTCTGGCAGACTAGTTTGTAAATGAGGGAGCTGGTGCACCTCCTCTGGTTCTGATGACTGACGTGTGTGGGAGGAAATACGTTATAGAAACAAAACACAGTAGGCACCAAGGACTGCAAAGTCCCTCCTACACACCATAAAATGATGAGAATGACAAACAGTAAAGACGCAGTTACAGAAACACCGACATGTAGCAGGGAAGTACACCAACACACTGTCGCCTTCATCCAAATCTCTTGAAGTATTGTCTTGTGTATGGTACTATGAGCTTACTTTTAGATTCAATGTAGTAAGTAGTGACTATATAACATACATACACTGCATTACTTTACTGAAATATTGTTACATACATGTGTATGTAACAATATCTCAGCATTTATTACAGCATGCTATATAACTACATCAGAATTTACTACATCATGCTATATAACTGTATCAGCATTTACTACATCATGCTATATAACTACATCAGCATTTACTACATCAAGCTATATAACTACATCAGCATTTACTACATCAAGCTATATAACTATATCAGCATTTACTACATCGTGCTATATAACTATATCAGCATTTACTACATGATGCTATATAACTATATCTGCATTTACTACTGTCATGTGCATAAACGACAGGCAAGGGAGTCGCGATTAATAACGTGCTTTATTCAGCCCTCTGCTTCCAGTCCCCGACCCGGACAATCCCCAGAATGCCCCAGTACAGAACCGCGCTAAAACATATAGTTGCGTGCCCCTCCTCTTACATACACAGCATGCTGGGCACTGTAGTTCTCATCACAACTACATGCTACATAACTAAATCAGCGTTTACTACATACTATATAACAATATAAATACATAACTGTATCAGCATTTACTACATCATGCCATATAACTATATCAACATTTAATACATCATGCTACATAACTATAACAGCATCTACTACAGCATGCTATATAACTATGTCAGCATTAACTACATCATGCTATATAACTATATCAACATTTACTACATCATGCTATATAACTATGTCAGCATTTACTACATCATGCTATATAATTATATCAGCATTTACTACATGATGCTATATAACTATATCAGCATTTACTACATCGTGCTATATAACTATATCAGCATTTACTACATGCTCTATAACTATATACATATATAACTATATCAGCAATTACTACATCAAGCTATATAACTACATCAGCATTTACTACATCATGCTATATAACTATATCAGCATTTACTACATCAAGCTATATAACTATAACAGCATTCACTACATCATGCTATATAACTATATCAACATTTACTACATCATGCTATATAACTATATCAGCATTTACTACAGCATGCTATATAACTGTATCAGCATTTACTACATCATGCTATATAACTACATCAGCAATTACTACATCAAGCTATATAACTACATCAGCATTTACTACATCATGCTATATAACTACATCAGCATTTACTACATCAAGCTATACAACTATATCAGCATTTACTACATCATGCTATATAACTATCAGCATTTACTACATGATGCTATATAACTATATCTGCATTTACTACATGCTACATAACTAAATCAGCTTTTACTACATGCTATATAACAATATAAATACATAACTATATCAGCATTTACTACATCAAGCTATATAACTATATCAGCATTTACTACAGCATGCTATATAACTATACTAGGGGCTATGCCTCTCACCCAGCAGGACTGTGAGCTGGGGGCGTGGTTTACGTTCCCGGGCTCGCCGGTGCAGGGTTGTTCTTGCTGCAGTTGGTTTTTGGAGTTGAGGAATAAACATCAAACTCGCCTTGGTCTCCTGTGTTTTTCCTCATTCCTGCCACATTGGTGACCCCGACGTGATATGTTTGGAGCAGAAGAGGAGTGTGAATCCACTTCGGCCACGCCGCCCCAACTCTCACAGCCGGCCGTTCTCGCCGCGGCTGTGAAGCTCCCAGAGTTCTGGCAGAGCGACCTGGCCTCGTGGTTCCAGCATGTCGAGGCGCTGTTCCACCTGCGTGGAATCTCCGCGGACGACTCCAGATACCATTTGGTCGTCGCTGCGCTGGACCAGCAGTCCACACGCCGGGCCATGCAGCTGTTGCGCGCCCCAACACCATAAATACGTCGCCCTCAAACATCTTCTATCTGCCGCAGAGAGGGCAGATAGAATCCTTTCCCTATCCGGTTTGGGCGACGTGACGGCTGTGGATCTCATGGACAATATGCTGTCGCTGCTAGGCTCGGACGAAGGTGGGTTCCTTTTCCCGCACGTTTTCCTGCGCCAGCTCCCATCTCCTGTGCACGCGGCTTTGGCTAACTCCCCGTGTCTGGCCGCTGGTGACTGCCGAGGTTTGGCTGAGGAGGCCGATCGGGTCCTGCTGGCTACCAGACGGTTCTCTGCGCAGAGTGTGGCATCGGAGCCTCTGCAGCCGGCAGTGGTGGCTGAAGTGACTGCCCGGAGACGGCGCGGGAGCGGCCTCTGTTTCTTCCACCAGCGGTTCGGCGGCAAGGCGAGGCGCTGCGTCCCTCCGTGCAAATTTAAGGCGCCGGGAAACTCCCGGGCCAGCGCTCAGTAGCAGCTGTGGGCGCTGGCGGACGTAGTGAGCTGCTCTTCATTAAGGACACGATGTCAGGAAGACGGTTTCTGGTGGACTCAGGCTCGCAAAAGAGCCTACTCTCTCCTGCTAAGACAGACAGGTCGGCCGAAGGCGGCGGCCCACAGTTAAGTGCAGCTAACGGTTCGTCCATTGCGACGTTTGGCACAAGGTTGGTGACTGTTTGCTTCCACGGGCGCCATTTTGAGTGGGACTTTGTAGTCGCCGCCATTACTGTTCCTATTATCGGCGCGGATTTTCTGTGTGCTAATGGTCTGCTGGTTGATGTTGCAAACCGCTGTTTAATTGATGCTGTGTCTTTCGCCACTTTTCCGTGCGAGACAGGGGAAGCCGGGCCGTTAACACAGGCTAACTTTTTAGCATTAGGGGATGTTTTTCAGCGTTTGCTCGCGGATTTTCCATCGGCGACTACGCCTGCCTTTTCCACCGCGGTTACTAAACACGGGGTAGAACATTCCATTCCCACTCTGGGACCGCCAGTTTTTGCGCGCGCGCGGCGCCTCGACGCGGTAAAATTGGCTATAGCCAAGGAGGAGTTCGCCATCATGGAGCGTCTGGGTATAGTGAGGCGTTCCAACAGCCCGTGGGCCTCGCCGCTTCACATGGTGCCCAAGGCGGATGGGTCGTGGCGGCCTTGCGGCGATTTTCGCCGCCTGAACAACGTCACCGCCAATGACCGCTATCCCATCCAACACATACAGGACTTTTCCATACGCCTGGCGGGTACCACCATTTTCTCTAAGGTGGACCTGGTGCGCGGCTATCATCAGGTTCCCGTGCGCGCAGAGGACGTGCCCAAGACCGCAGTGATCACCCCGTTTGGGCTTTTTGAGATCATGCGCATGCCTTTCGGCTTGAGGAGGGCAGCGCAAACCTTTCAGAGGCTGATGGACTCGGTGTTGCGTGACCTTGATTTCGTGTTCGTTTATCTCGACGACATATTAGTGGCCAGTCCGTCAGCTGAAGAGCACCTGGCTCACCTGAAACAGGTCTTCCGTCGTCTGGACGAACACGGCCTGATAGTCAACCCGGCCAAGTGTCAGTTTGGACTGCCGGTGATTGACTTCTTGGGTCCCCGCATTTCGCCGCAAGGCGCGGTCCCGTTGCCTTCTAAGGTGCAAGCGGTGGCGGAATTTCCCCGCCCAGTCTCTGTTAAGGCATTGCAGGAATTCTTGGGCATGGTGAATTTCTATAACCGTTTCCTCCCTCGCACTGCCCACCTCCTTCAGCCACTTTACGAAGCCCTGCGGCTTAAGTAGGCTAACGACCCTGTCGACTGGACTACCGAACAGGTCCAGGCCTTTGACGGAGCTAAGTGCGCCCTGGCTAACGCTGCCCTCCTCGCCCATCCCACACCCACGGCGTCCATAGCTTTAACAACCGATGCGTCTGACATAGCCGTGGGGGCTGTGGTTGAACAGCGTGTGGCGAATGCGTGGCACCCACTCGCATTTTTTAGCCGCAAACTGCGGGATAGCGAGCGCAAGTACAGCGTTTTTGACCGGGAGTTGCTGGCACTGCACCTTGCAACCCGGCATTTCCGCTTCCTGCTGGAGGGTCGCCCATTCACGGCTTATGTGGATCATAAGCCGCTGACCTTTGCCATGTCCAAGGTGACTGAGCCGTGGTCTGCTCGTCAACAGCGCCACCTAGTGGCGATCTCCGAGTTCACAACGGATTTTCAGCATGTGGCCGGGAAGTCCAACCCTGTTGCTGATTGTCTGTCACGTGTGCTTGTGTGTCCTGTGCTATATAACTATGTCAGCATTTACTACATCATGCTATATAATTGTATCAGCATTTACTACATGATGCTATATAACTATATCAGCATTTACTACATCGTACTATATAACTATAGCAGAAATTACTACATGCTCTATAACTATATACATATATAAGTATATCAGCATTTACTACATCATGCTATATAACTATATCAGCATTTACTACATCATGCTATATAACTATATCAGCATTTACAACAGCATGCTATATAACTATATTAGCATTTACTACAGCATGCTATATAACTTTATCAGCATTTACTACATCATGCTATATAACTATATCAGCATTTACAACAGCATGCTATATAACCACATCAGCATTTACTACATCAAGCTATATAACTATATCAGCATTTACTACATCATGCTATATAACTATATCATCACTTACTACAGCATGCTATAAAACTATATCAGCATTTACTACATCAAGCTATATAACTATATCAGCATTTACTACAGCATGCTATATAACTGTATCAGCATTTACTACATCAATCTATATAACTATATCAGCATTTACTACATCAATCTATATAACTATATCAGCATTTACTACATCGCGCTATATAACTGTATCAGCATTTACTACATCAATCTATATAACTATATCAGCATTTACTACATCAATCTATATAACTATATCAGCATTTACTACATCAAGCTATATAACTATATCAGCATTTACTACAGCATGCTATATAACTGTATCAGCATTTACTACATCATGCTATATAACTATACCTGCATTTACTACAGCATGCTATATAACTATATCAGCATTTACTACAGCATGCTATATAACTATATCAGCATTTACTACATCATGCTATATAACTATATCAGCATTTACAACAGCATGCTATATAACCACATCAGCATTTACTACATCAAGCTATATAACTATATCAGCATTTACTACATCATGCTATATAACTATATCATCACTTACTACAGCATGCTATAAAACTATATCAGCATTTACTACATCAAGCTATATAACTATGTCAGCATTTACTACAGCATGCTATATAACTGTATCAGCATTTACTACATCAATCTATATAACTATATCAGCATTTACTACATCAATCTATATAACTATATCAGCATTTACTACATCAAGCTATATAACTATATCAGCATTTACTACAGCATGCTATATAACTGTATCAGCATTTACTACATCATGCTATATAACTATACCTGCATTTACTACAGCATGCTATATAACTATATCAGCATTTACTACAGCATGCTATATAACTATATCAGCATTTACTACATCAATCTATATAACTATATCAGCATTTACTACATCAATCTATATAACTATATCAGCATTTACTACATCGTGCTATATAACTATATCAGCATTTACTACATCATGCTATATAACTATAACAGCATTCACTACATCATGCTATATAACTATGTCAGCATTTACTACAGCATGCTATATAACTGTATCAGCATTTACTACATCATGCTATATAACTATATCAGCATTTACAACAGTATGCTATATAACTATATCGGCATTTACTACATCAAGCTATATAACTATTTCAGCATTTACTATAGGCATGCTATATAATATATTAGCATTTACTACATCATGCCATATAACTATATCAGCATTTACTACAGCATGCTATATAACTATATCCGTATTTACTACATCATGCTATATAACTATATCAGCATTTACTACATCATGCTATATAACTATATCAGTATATCAGCTGTTCCTCCATTAACGCTTTCTTCTTAGACACAGTTTTTGTGGGATACCGGGGCTCAGCTGTGGTTCCCTTCAGGGGGCCTCATTTGCAGGACTCCCTCACTGTGCTGTTCTGAAGGAAGCACTACTTGCTTACATATTGCCCTTAGTGAGCTGCTCACCTTGGGGCTGGAATAACACTTAAAGAAATTGTAAAATATGAAGTGATTGACATGCTATTGTTTTGTTGGCAGAGCAGAATGCACTTGTTGTCACTGTCCACCTGTTACTACTGTTCATAGCGGGAAAAGCTTTGCATGATGATGATGATCATGATGATGATGTTTTCTGAAATTCAAGAGCTTCTTTCTAAATTTTGGATTCTGCTGTGACTAATGCTCAATCCAGTGATGAGATGAACCCGGTGATGAGGAATAATGAGTTTGACATCATTATAGTAGTAAAAACTGAAGTTAGTAACTCCTTTCTGTAAACTGCAAAATAATGCAGATTGGAATTAATATTTGGTTAAATAGAACTTCCTGATTTTTTTCCCCTTTTCTCCCCAATTGTATTTGGCAACCCCCTCTGCTGATCCAGGGACGCTGGGTATATTGACATGGTTTGGACATGTGTGGAGGAGAGATGCTGGGTATATTGAGATGGTTTGGAAGTGTGTGGAGGAGAGATGCTGGGCATATTGAGATGGTTTGGACATGTGTGGAGGAGAGACGCTGGGTATATTGAGATGGTTTGGACATGTGTGGAGGAGAGATGCTGCGTATATTGAGATGGTTTGGACATGTGTAGAGGAGGAGAGATGCTGGGTATATTGAGATGGTTTGGACATGTGTGGAGGAGGAGAGATGCTGGGTATATTGAGATGGCTTGGACAGGTGTGGAGGAGGAGAAATGCTGGATATATTGAGATGGTTTGGACATGTGTGGAGGAGGACAGATAATGGGTATATTGATATGGTTTGGACATGTGTGGAGGAGAGATGCTGGGTATATTGAGATGATTTGGACATGTGTGGAGGAGAGATGCTGGGTATATTGAGATGGTTTGGACATGTGTGGAGGAGGAGAGACGCTGGGTATATTGAGATGGTTTGGACATGTGTGGAGGAGGAGGGATGCTGGGTATATTGAGATGGTTTGGACATGTGTGGAGGAGGAGGGATGCTGGGTATATTGAGATGGTTTGGACATGTGTGGAGGAGGAGGGATGCTGGGTATATTGAGATGGTTTGGACATGTGTGGCGGAGAGATGCTGGGTATATTAAGATTGTTTGGACATGTGTGGAGGAGAGATGCTGGGTATATTAAGATTGTTTGGACATGTGTGGAGGAGAGATGCTGGGTAGATTGAGATGGTTTGGACATGTGTGGAGGAGGAGGGATGCTGGGTATATAGAGATGGTTTGGACATGTGTGGCGGGGAAACACTGGGTATATTGAGATAGTTTGGACATGTGTGGAGGAGAGATGCTGGGTAGATTGAGATGCTTTGGACATGTGTGGAGGAGAGATGCTGGGTAGATTGAGATGGTTTGGACGTGTGTGGAGGAGAGACGCTGGGTATATTGAGATGATTTGGACATGTGTGGAGGAGAGACGCTGGGTAAATTCAGATGGTTTGGACATGTGTGGAGGAGAGATGCTGGGTATATTGAGATGTTTTTCGACGTGTGTGGAGGAGAGATGCTGGGTATATTGAGATGGTTTGGACATGTGTGGAAGAGAGATGCTGGGTATATTGAGATGGTTTGGACATGTGTGGAGGAGAGACGCTGGGTAGATTGAGATGGTTTGGACATGTGTGGAGGAGAGATGCTGGGTATATTGAGATGGTTTGGACATGTGTGGAGGAGGAGAGACGCTGGGTATATTGAGATGGTTTGGACAGGTGTGGAGGAGGAGAAATGCTGGATATATTGAGATGGTTTGGACATGTGTGGAGGAGGAGAGATGCTGGGGATATTGATATGGTTTGAACATGTGTGGAGGAGAGATGCTGGGTATATTGAGATGATTTGGACATGTGTGGAGGAGAGATGCTGGGTATATTGAGATGGTTTGGACATGTGTGGAGGAGAGACGCTGGGTAGATTGAGATGGTTTGGACATGTGTGGAGGAGAGATGCTGGGTATATTGAGATGGTTTGGACATGTGTGGAGGAGGAGAGACGCTGGGTATATTGAGATGGTTTGGACAGGTGTGGAGGAGGAGAAATGCTGGATATATTGAGATGGTTTGGACATGTGTGGAGGAGGAGAGATGCTGGGGATATTGATATGGTTTGAACATGTGTGGAGGAGAGATGCTGGGTATATTGAGATGATTTGGACATGTGTGGAGGAGAGATGCTGGGTATATTGAGATGGTTTGGACATGTGGAGGAGGGGAGACGCTGGGTATATTGAGATGGTTTGGACATGTGTGGAGGAGGAGGGATGCTGGGTATATTGAGATGGTTTGGACATGTGTGGCGGAGAAACACTGGGTATATTGAGCTGTTTGGACATGTGTGGAGGAGAGATGCTGGGTATATTAAGATTGTTTGGACATGTGTGGAGGAGAGATGCTGGGTATATTAAGATTGTTTGGACATGTGTGGAGGAGAGATGCTGGGTAGATTGAGATGGTTTGGACATGTGTGGAGGAGGAGGGATGCTGGGTATATTGAGATGGTTTGGACATGTGTGGCGGAGAAACACTGGGTATATTGAGATGGTTTGGACATGTGTGGAGGAGAGATGCTGGTAGATTGAGATGGTTTGGACATGTGTGGAGGAGAGATGCTGGGTAGATTGAGATGGTTTGGACTAGTGTGGAGGAGAGATGCTGGGTAAATTGAGATGGTTTGGACATGTGTGGAGGAGAGATGCTGGGTATATTGAGATGTTTTGGACGTGTGTGGAGGAGAGATGCTGGGTATATTGAGATGTTTTGGACGTGTGTGGAGGAGAGATGCTGGGTATATTGAGATGGTTTGGACATGTGTGGAGGAGGAGAGACGCTGGGTATATTGAGATGGTTTGGACATGTGTGGAGGAGAGATGCTGGGTATATTGAGATGGTTTGGACATGTGTGGAGGAGAGATGCTGGAAATATTGAGATGGTTTGGACATGTGTGGAGGAGAGATGCTGGGTAGATTGAGATGGTTTGGACGTCTGTGGAGGAGAGACGCTGGGTATATTGAGATGATTTGGACATGTGTGGAGGAGAGACGCTGGGTAAATTGAGATGGTTTGGACATGTCTGGAGGAGAGATGCTGGGTATATTGAGATGGTTTGGACGTGTGTGGAGGAGAGACGCTGGGTATATTGAGATGATTTGGACATGTGTGGAGGAGAGACGCTGGGTATATTGAGATGGTTTGGACATATGTGGAGGAGAGATGCTGGGTATATTGAGATGGTTTGGACGTGTTTGGAGGAGAGACGCTGGGTATATTGAGATGGTTTGGACGTATGGAGATGAGACGCTGGATATATTGAGCTGATTTGGACATGTGTGGAGGAGAGATGCTGGGTATATTGAGATGGTTTGGACGTGTCTGGAGGAGAGGTGCTGGGTATATTGAGATGGTTTGGACATGTGTGGAGGAGAGACGCTGGGTATATTGAGATGGTTTGGACATGTGTTGAGGAGAGATAATGGGTATATTGAGATGGTTTGGACATGTGTGGATGGGAGACGCTGGGTATATTGAGATGGTTTGGACATGTGTGGAGGAGAGACGCTGGGTATATTGAGATGGTTTGGACATGTGTGGAGGAGAGATGCTGGGTATATTGAGATGGTTTGGACATGTGTGGAGGAGAGACGCTGGGTATATTGAGATGGTTTGGACGTATGGAGATTAGACGCTGGATATATTGAGCTGATATGGACATGTGTGGAGGAGAGATGCTGGGTATATTGAGATGGTTTGGACGTGTCTGGAGGAGAGATGCTGGGTATATTGAGATGGTTTGGACATGTCTGGAGGAGAGACGCTGGGTATATTGAGATGGTTTGGACATGTGTGGAGGAGAGACGTTGGGTATATTGAGATGGTTTGGACATGTGTGGAGGAGAGATGCTGGGTATATTGAGATTGTGTGGACATGTGTGGAGTAGAGACGCTGGGTATATTGAGACTGTTTGGACATGTGTGTAGGAGAGATGCTGGGTATATTGAGATGGTTTGGACATGTGTGGAGGAGAGATGCTGGGTATATTGAGATGGTTTGGACATGTGTGGAGGAGAGATGCAGGGTATATTGAGATGGTGTGGACGTTTGGAGGAGAGACGCTGGGTATATTGAGATGGTTTGGACGTGTGGAGGAGAGATGCTAGGTATATTGAGATTGTGTGGACGTGTGGAGGAGAGATGCTGGGTATATTGAGATGGTTTGGACATGTGTGGAGGAGAGATGCTGGGTATATTAAGATTGTTTGGACATGTGTGGAGGAGAGATGCTGGGTAGATTGAGATGGTTTGGACATGTGTGGAGGAGGAGGGATGCTGGGTATATTGAGATGGTTTGGACATGTCTGGAGGAGAGATGCTGGGTATATTGAGATGGTTTGGACGTGTGTGGAGGAGAGACGCTGGGTATATTGAGATGATTTGGACATGTGTGGAGGAGAGACGCTGGGTAGATTGAGATGGTTTGGACTAGTGTGGAGGAGAGATGCTGGGTAAATTGAGATGGTTTGGACATGTGTGGAGGAGAGATGCTGGGTATATTGAGATGTTTTGGACGTGTGTGGAGGAGAGATGCTGGGTATATTGAGATGTTTTGGACGTGTGTGGAGGAGAGATGCTGGGTATATTGAGATGGTTTGGACATGTGTGGAGCAGAGATGCTGGGTATATTGAGATGTTTTGGACGTGTGTGGAGGAGAGATGCTGGGTATATTGAGATGTTTTGGACGTGTGTGGAGGAGAGATGCTGGGTATATTGAGATGATTTGGACATGTGTGGAGGAGAGACGCTGGGTAAATTGAGATGGTTTGGACATGTCTGGAGGAGAGATGCTGGGTATATTGAGATGATTTGGACATGTGTGGAGGAGAGACGCTGGGTATATTGAGATGGTTTGGACATATGTGGAGGAGAGACGCTGGGTATATTGAGATGATTTGGACATGTGTGGAGGAGAGACGCTGGGTAAATTGAGATGGTTTGGACATGTCTGGAGGAGAGATGCTGGGTATATTGAGATGATTTGGACATGTGTGGAGGAGAGACGCTGGGTATATTGAGATGGTTTGGACATATGTGGAGGAGAGATGCTGGGTATATTGAGATGGTTTGGACGTGTTTGGAGGAGAGACGCTGGGTATATTGAGATGGTTTGGACGTATGGAGATGAGACGCTGGATATATTGAGCTGATTTGGACATGTGTGGAGGAGAGATGCTGGGTATATTGAGATGGTTTGGACGTGTTTGGAGGAGAGACGCTGGGTATATTGAGATGGTTTGGACGTATGGAGATGAGACGCTGGATATATTGAGCTGATTTGGACATGTGTGGAGGAGAGATGCTGGGTATATTGAGATGGTTTGGACGTGTCTGGAGGAGAGGTGCTGGGTATATTGAGATGGTTTGGACATGTGTGGAGGAGAGACGCTGGGTATATTGAGATGGTTTGGACATGTGTTGAGGAGAGATAATGGGTATATTGAGATGGTTTGGACGTGTGTGGATGGGAGACGCTGGGTATATTGAGATGGTTTGGACATGTGTGGAGGAGAGACGCTGGGTATATTGAGATGGTTTGGACATGTGTGGAGGAGAGATGCTGGGTATATTGAGATGGTTTGGACATGTGTGGAGGAGAGACGCTGGGTATATTGAGATGGTTTGGACGTATGGAGATTAGACGCTGGATATATTGAGCTGATTTGGACATGTGTGGAGGAGAGATGCTGGGTATATTGAGATGGTTTGGACGTGTCTGGAGGAGAGATGCTGGGTATATTGAGATGGTTTGGACATGTCTGGAGGAGAGACGCTGGGTATATTGAGATGGTTTGGACATGTGTTGAGGAGAGATAATGGGTATATTGAGATGGTTTGGACGTGTGTGGATGGGAGACGCTGGGTATATTGAGATGGTTTGGACATGTGTGGAGGAGAGACGTTGGGTATATTGAGATGGTTTGGACATGTGTGGAGGAGAGATGCTGGGTATATTGAGATTGTGTGGACATGTGTGGAGTAGAGACGCTGGGTATATTGAGACTGTTTGGACATGTGTGTAGGAGAGATGCTGGGTATATTGAGATGGTTTGGACATGTGTGGAGGAGAGATGCTGGGTATATTGAGATGGTTTGGACATGTGTGGAGGAGAGATGCAGGGTATATTGAGATGGTTTGGACGTTTGGAGGAGAGACGCTGGGTACATTGAGATGGTTTGGACGTGTGGAGGAGAGATGCTAGGTATATTGAGATTGTGTGGACGTGTGGAGGAGAGATGCTGGGTATATTGAGATGGTTTGGACATGTGTGGAGGAGGAGGGATGCTGGGTATATTGAGATGGTTTGGACAAGTGTGGCGGAAAAAACTGGGTATATTGAGATGGTTTGGACATGTGTGGAGGAGAGACGCAGGGTAGATTGAGATGATTTGGACATGTGTGGAGGAGAGATGCTGGGTATATTGAGATGGTTTGGACATGTGTGGAGGAGAGATGCAGGGTATATTGAGATGGTGTGGACGTGTGGAGGAGAGACGCTGGGTATATTGAGATGGTTTGGATGTGTGGAGGAGAGATGCTAGGTATATTGAGATTGTGTGGACGTGTGGAGGAGAGATGCTGGGTATATTGAGATGGTTTGGACATGTGTGGAGGAGAGATGCTGGGTATATTAAGATTGTTTGGACATGTGTGGAGGAGAGATGCTGGGTAGATTGAGATGGTTTGGACATGGGTGGAGGAGGAGGGATGCTGGGTATATTGAGATGGTTTGGACATGTGTGGAGGAGAGACGCTGGGTAGATTGAGATGGTTTGGACATGTGTGGAGGAGAGATGCTGGGTATATTGAGATGATTTGGACATGTGTGGAGGAGAGACGCTGGGTATATTGAGATGATTTGGACGTGTGTGGAGGAGAGACGCTGGGTATATTGAGATGATTTGGACATGTGTGGAGGAGAGACGCTGGGTAAATTCAGATGGTTTGGACATGTGTGGAGGAGAGATGCTGGGTATATTGAGATGTTTTTCGACGTGTGTGGAGGAGAGATGCTGGGTATATTGAGATGGTTTGGACATGTGTGGAAGAGAGATGCTGGGTATATTGAGATGGTTTGGACATGTGTGGAGGAGAGACGCTGGGTAGATTGAGATGGTTTGGACATGTGTGGAGGAGAGATGCTGGGTATATTGAGATGGTTTGGACATGTGTGGAGGAGGAGAGACGCTGGGTATATTGAGATGGTTTGGACAGGTGTGGAGGAGGAGAAATGCTGGATATATTGAGATGGTTTGGACATGTGTGGAGGAGGAGAGATGCTGGGGATATTGATATGGTTTGAACATGTGTGGAGGAGAGATGCTGGGTATATTGAGATGATTTGGACATGTGTGGAGGAGAGATGCTGGGTATATTGAGATGGTTTGGACATGTGTGGAGGAGAGACGCTGGGTAGATTGAGATGGTTTGGACATGTGTGGAGGAGAGATGCTGGGTATATTGAGATGGTTTGGACATGTGTGGAGGAGGAGAGACGCTGGGTATATTGAGATGGTTTGGACAGGTGTGGAGGAGGAGAAATGCTGGATATATTGAGATGGTTTGGACATGTGTGGAGGAGGAGAGATGCTGGGGATATTGATATGGTTTGAACATGTGTGGAGGAGAGATGCTGGGTATATTGAGATGATTTGGACATGTGTGGAGGAGAGATGCTGGGTATATTGAGATGGTTTGGACATGTGGAGGAGGGGAGACGCTGGGTATATTGAGATGGTTTGGACATGTGTGGAGGAGGAGGGATGCTGGGTATATTGAGATGGTTTGGACATGTGTGGCGGAGAAACACTGGGTATATTGAGCTGTTTGGACATGTGTGGAGGAGAGATGCTGGGTATATTAAGATTGTTTGGACATGTGTGGAGGAGAGATGCTGGGTATATTAAGATTGTTTGGACATGTGTGGAGGAGAGATGCTGGGTAGATTGAGATGGTTTGGACATGTGTGGAGGAGGAGGGATGCTGGGTATATTGAGATGGTTTGGACATGTGTGGCGGAGAAACACTGGGTATATTGAGATGGTTTGGACATGTGTGGAGGAGAGATGCTGGTAGATTGAGATGGTTTGGACATGTGTGGAGGAGAGATGCTGGGTAGATTGAGATGGTTTGGACTAGTGTGGAGGAGAGATGCTGGGTAAATTGAGATGGTTTGGACATGTGTGGAGGAGAGATGCTGGGTATATTGAGATGTTTTGGACGTGTGTGGAGGAGAGATGCTGGGTATATTGAGATGTTTTGGACGTGTGTGGAGGAGAGATGCTGGGTATATTGAGATGGTTTGGACATGTGTGGAGGAGGAGAGACGCTGGGTATATTGAGATGGTTTGGACATGTGTGGAGGAGAGATGCTGGGTATATTGAGATGGTTTGGACATGTGTGGAGGAGAGATGCTGGAAATATTGAGATGGTTTGGACATGTGTGGAGGAGAGATGCTGGGTAGATTGAGATGGTTTGGACGTCTGTGGAGGAGAGACGCTGGGTATATTGAGATGATTTGGACATGTGTGGAGGAGAGACGCTGGGTAAATTGAGATGGTTTGGACATGTCTGGAGGAGAGATGCTGGGTATATTGAGATGGTTTGGACGTGTGTGGAGGAGAGACGCTGGGTATATTGAGATGATTTGGACATGTGTGGAGGAGAGACGCTGGGTATATTGAGATGGTTTGGACATATGTGGAGGAGAGATGCTGGGTATATTGAGATGGTTTGGACGTGTTTGGAGGAGAGACGCTGGGTATATTGAGATGGTTTGGACGTATGGAGATGAGACGCTGGATATATTGAGCTGATTTGGACATGTGTGGAGGAGAGATGCTGGGTATATTGAGATGGTTTGGACGTGTCTGGAGGAGAGGTGCTGGGTATATTGAGATGGTTTGGACATGTGTGGAGGAGAGACGCTGGGTATATTGAGATGGTTTGGACATGTGTTGAGGAGAGATAATGGGTATATTGAGATGGTTTGGACATGTGTGGATGGGAGACGCTGGGTATATTGAGATGGTTTGGACATGTGTGGAGGAGAGACGCTGGGTATATTGAGATGGTTTGGACATGTGTGGTAGAGAGATGCTGGGTATATTGAGATGGTTTGGACATGTGTGGAGGAGAGACGCTGGGTATATTGAGATGGTTTGGACGTATGGAGATTAGACGCTGGATATATTGAGCTGATATGGACATGTGTGGAGGAGAGATGCTGCGTATATTGAGATGGTTTGGACGTGTCTGGAGGAGAGATGCTGGGTATATTGAGATGGTTTGGACATGTCTGGAGGAGAGACGCTGGGTATATTGAGATGGTTTGGACATGTGTTGAGGAGAGATAATGGGTATATTGAGATGGTTTGGACGTGTGTGGATGGGAGACGCTGGGTATATTGAGATGGTTTGGACATGTGTGGAGGAGAGACGTTGGGTATATTGAGATGGTTTGGACATGTGTGGAGGAGAGATGCTGGGTATATTGAGATTGTGTGGACATGTGTGGAGTAGAGACGCTGGGTATATTGAGACTGTTTGGACATGTGTGTAGGAGAGATGCTGGGTATATTGAGATGGTTTGGACATGTGTGGAGGAGAGATGCTGGGTATATTGAGATGGTTTGGACATGTGTGGAGGAGAGATGCAGGGTATATTGAGATGGTGTGGACGTTTGGAGGAGAGACGCTGGGTATATTGAGATGGTTTGGACGTGTGGAGGAGAGATGCTAGGTATATTGAGATTGTGTGGACGTGTGGAGGAGAGATGCTGGGTATATTGAGATGGTTTGGACATGTGTGGAGGAGAGATGCTGGGTATATTAAGATTGTTTGGACATGTCTGGAGGAGAGATGCTGGGTATATTGAGATGGTTTGGACGTGTGTGGAGGAGAGACGCTGGGTATATTGAGATGATTTGGACATGTGTGGAGGAGAGACGCTGGGTAGATTGAGATGGTTTGGACTAGTGTGGAGGAGAGATGCTGGGTAAATTGAGATGGTTTGGACATGTGTGGAGGAGAGATGCTGGGTATATTGAGATGTTTTGGACGTGTGTGGAGGAGAGATGCTGGGTATATTGAGATGTTTTGGACGTGTGTGGAGGAGAGATGCTGGGTATATTGAGATGGTTTGGACATGTGTGGAGCAGAGATGCTGGGTATATTGAGATGTTTTGGACGTGTGTGGAGGAGAGATGCTGGGTATATTGAGATGTTTTGGACGTGTGTGGAGGAGAGATGCTGGGTATATTGAGATGGTTTGGACATGTGTGGAGGAGGAGAGACGCTGGGTATATTGAGATGGTTTGGACGTATGGAGATGAGACGCTGGGTATATTGAGATGGTTTGGACATGTGTGGAGGAGAGATGCTGGAAATATTGAGATGGTTTGGACATGTGTGGAGGAGAGATGCTGGGTAGATTGAGATGGTTTGGACGTCTGTGGAGGAGAGACGCTGGGTATATTGAGATGATTTGGACATGTGTGGAGGAGAGACGCTGGGTAAATTGAGATGGTTTGGACATGTCTGGAGGAGAGATGCTGGGTATATTGAGATGATTTGGACATGTGTGGAGGAGAGACGCTGGGTAAATTGAGATGGTTTGGACATGTGTGGAGGAGAGATGCTGGGTATATTGAGATGGTTTGGACGTGTGTGGAGGAGAGATGCTGGGTATATTGAGATGGTTTGGACGTATGGAGATGAGACCCTGGATATATTGAGCTGGTTTGGACATGTGTGGAGGAGAGATGCTGGGTATATTGAGATGGTTTGGACGTGTGTGGAGGAGATATGCTGGGTATATTGAGATGGTTTGGACATGTGTGGAGGAGGAGAGACGCTGGGTAGATTGAGATGGTTTGGACATGTGTGGAGGACAGATGCTGGGTATAATGAGATGGTTCTGATGTATGGAGAAGAGACACTGGATATATTGAGGTGGTTTGGACATGTGTGGAGGAGAGATGCTGGGTATATTGAGATGGTTTGGACATGTGTGGAGGAGAGATGCTGGGTATATTGAGATTGTGTGGATGTGTGGAGGAGAGATGCTGGGTATATTGAGATGGTTTGGGCATGTGTGGAGGACGAGCGACGCTGGGTATATTGAGATGGTTTGGACATGTGTGGAGGAGAGATGCTGGGTATATTGAGATGGTTTGGACATTTGTGGAGGAGAGATGCTGGGTATATTGAGATGGTTTGGACGTGTGTGGAGGAGAGATGCTGGGTCTATTGAGATGGTTTTACATGTGTGGAGGAGAGACGCTGGGTATATTGAGATGGTTTGGACATGTGTGGAAGAGAGACGCTCGGTATATTGAGATGGCTTGGACATGTGGTTAGGAGAGACGCTGGGTATTTTGAGATGGTTTGGACATGTGTGGAGGATAGACGCTGGGTATATTGAGATGGGTTGGACATGTGTGGAGAAGAGATGCTGGGTATATTGAGATTGTGTGGACATGTGTGGAGTAGAGACGCTGGGTATATTGAGATGGTTTGGACATGTGTGGAAGAGAGATAATGGGTATATTGAGATGGTTTGGACGTGTGTGGAGGGGAGACGCTGGGTATATTGAGATGGTTTGGACATGTGTGGAGGAGAGATGCTGGGTAGATTGAGATGGTTTGGACGTGTGTGGAGGAGAGATGCTGGGTATATTGAGATGGTTTGGACGTGTGTGGAGGGGAGACGCTGGGTATATTGAGATGGTTTGGACATGTGGAGGAGAGATGCTGGGTATATTGAGATGGTTTGGACGTGTGGAGGAGAGACGCTGCATATATTGAGATGGTTTGGACATGTGTGGAGGAGAGACGCTTGGTATATTGAGATGGTTTCGGACATATGTGGAGGAGAGATGCTGGGTATATTGAGATGGTTTGGACGTGTGGAGGAGAGATGCTGTGTATATTGAGGTGGTTTGGATGTGTGTGGAGGGGAGACGCTGGGTATATTGAGATGGTTTGGACATGTGTGCAGGAGAGACGCTCGGTATATTGAGATGGCTTGGACATGTGGTTAGGAGAGACGCTGGGTATTTTGAGATGGTTTGGACATGTGTGGAGGATAGACGCTGGGTATATTGAGATGGGTTGGACATGTGTGGAGGAGAGATGCTGGGTATATTGAGATTGTGTGGACATGTGTGGAGTAGAGACGCTGGGTATATTGAGATGGTTTGGACATGTGTGGAAGAGAGATAATGGGTATATTGAGATGGTTTGGACGTGTGTGGAGGGGAGATGCTGGGTATATTGAGATGGTTTGGACGTGTGGAGGAGAGACGCTTGATATATTGAGATGGTTTGGACATGTGTGGAGGACGAGCGACGCTGGGTATATTGAGATGGTTTGGACATGTGTGGAGGAGAGATGCTGGGTATATTGAGATGGTTTGGACATGTGTGGAGGACAGATGCTGGGTATATTGACACGGTTTGGACGTATGGAGATGAGACGCTGGATATATTGAGCTGATTTGGACATTTGTGGAGGAGAGATGCTGGGTATATTGAGATGGTTTGGACGTGTGTGGAGGAGAGATGATGGTATATTGAGGTGGTTTGGACGTGTGTGGAGGGGAGACGCTGGGTATATTGAGATGGTTTGGACATGTGTGCAGGAGAGATGCTGGTATATTGAGGTGGTTTGGACATGTGTGGGGGAGAGATGCTGGAAATATATTGAGATGGTTTGGACATGTGTGGAAGAGAGATAATGGGTATATTGAGATGGTTTGGACGTGTGTGGAGGGGAGACGCTGGGTATATTGAGATGGTTTGGACATGTGGAGGAGAGATGCTGGGTATATTGAGATGGTTTGGACGTGTGGAGGAGAGACGCTGCATATATTGAGATGGTTTGGACATGTGTGGAGGAGAGACGCTTGGTATATTGAGATGGTTTCGGACATATGTGGAGGAGAGATGCTGGGTATATTGAGATGGTTTGGACATGTGTGGAGGAGAGATGCTGGGTATATTGAGATGGTTTGGACATGTGTGGAGGACAGATTCTGGGTATATTGACACGGTTTGGACGTATGGAGATGAGACGCTGGATATATTGAGCTGATTTGGACATTTGTGGAGGAGAGATGCTGGATATATTGAGATGGTTTGGACGTGTGTGGAGGAGAGATGCTGGGTATATTGAGATGGTTTGGACGTGTGGAGGAGAGACGCTGGATATATTGAGATGGTTTGGACATGTGTGGAGGAGAGACGCTTGGTTATATTGAGATGGTTTCGGACATATGTGGAGGAGAGATGATGGGTATATTGAGATGGTTTGGACGTGCGGAGGAGAGATGCTAGGTATATTGAGGTGGTTTGGATGTGTGTGGAGGGGAGACGCTGGGTATATTGAGATGGTTTGGACATGTGTGCAGGAGAGACGCTCGGTATATTGAGATGGCTTGGACATGTGGTTAGGAGAGACGCTGGGTATTTTGAGATGGTTTGGACATGTGTGTAGGAGAGACCCTGGGTATATTGAGATGCTTTGGACATGTGTGGAGGATAGACGCTGGGTATATTGAGATGGTTTGGACATGTGTGGAGGAGAGATGCTGGGTATATTGAGATTGTGTGGACATGTGTGGAGTAGAGACGCTGGGTATATTGAGACTGTTTGGACATGTGTGTAGGAGAGATGCTTGGTATATTTAGATGTTTGGACATGTGTGGAGGAGAGACGCTGGGTATATTGAGATGGTTTGGACATGTGTGGAGGAGAGATGCTGAGTATATTGAGATGGTTTGAACATGTGTGGAGGAGAGATGCAGGGCATATTGAGATAGTGTGGACGTGTGGAGGAGAGATGCTGGGTATATTGAGATGGTTTGGACATGTGTGGAGGAGAGATGCTAGGTATATTGAGATTGTGTGGACGTGTGGAGGAGAGATGCTGGGTATATTGAGATGGTTTGGATATGTGTGGAGGAGAGATGCTGGGTATATTGAGATGGTTTGGACATGTATGGAGGAGGAGGGATGCTGAATGTATTGAGATGGTTTGGACATGTGTGGAGGAGAGACGCTGGGTATATTGAGATGGTTTGGACATGTGTGGAGGAGAGACGCTGGGTATATTGAGATGGTTTGGACATATGTGGAGGAGAGACGCTGGATATATTGAGATGGTTTGGACATGTGTGGAGGAGAGACGCTGGGTATATTGAGATGGTTTTGGACATATGTGGAGGAGGAGAGACGCTGGGTATATTGAGATGGTTTGGACGTGGGGAGGAGAGATGCTGGGTATATTGAGGTGGTTTGGACGTGTGTGGAGGGGAGACGCTGGGTATATTGAGATGGTTTGGACATGTGTGCAGGAGAGATGCTCGTATATTGAGGTGGTTTGGACATGTGTGGAGGAGAGACGCTGGATATATTGAGATGGTTTGGACATGTGTGGAGGAGAGACGCTGGGTATATTGAGATGGTTTCGACATGTGTGGAGGAGGAGAGATGCTGGGTATATTGAGATGGTTTGGACATGTGTGGAGGAGAGATGCTGGTATATTGAGGTGGTTTGGACATGTTCGGAGGAGAGACGCTCGATATATTGAGATGGTTTGGACGTGTGTGGAGGGGAGACGCTGGGTATATTGAGATGGTTTGGACGTATGGAGATGAGACGCTGGATATATTGAGCTGATTTGGACATTTGTGGAGGAGAGATGCTGGGTATATTGAGATGGTTTGGACGTGTGTGGAGGAGAGACGCTGGGTATATTGAGATGGTTTGGACATGTGTGGAAGAGAGATAATGGGTATATTGAGATGGTTTGGACGTGTGTGGAGGGGAGACGCTGGGTATATTGAGATGGTTTGGACATGTGGAGGAGAGATGCTGGGTATATTGAGATGGTTTGGACGTGTGGAGGAGAGACGCTGGATATATTGAGATGGTTTGGACATGTGTGCAGGAGAGACGCTCGGTATATTGAGATGGCTTGGACATGTGTGTAGTAGAGACGCTGGGTATTTTGAGATGGTTTGGACATGTGTGGAGGAGAGATGCTGGGTATATTGAGATTGTGTGGACATGTGTGGAGTAGAGACGCTGGGTATATTAAGACTGTTTGGACATGTGTGTAGGAGAGATGCTTGGTGTATTTAGATGTTTGGACATGTGTGGAGGAGAGACGCTGGGTATATTGAGATGGTTTGGACATATGTGGAGGAGAGACGCTGGGTATATTGAGATGGTTTGGACATGTGTGGAGGAGAGAAGCTGGATATATTGAGATGGTTTGGACATGTGTGGAGGAGAGACGCTGGGTATATTGAGATGGTTTGGACATATGTGGAGGAGAGAAGCTGGATATATTGAGATGGTTTGGACATGTGTGGAGGAGAGACGCTGGATATATTGAGATGGTTTGGACATGTGTGGAGGAGAGACGCTGGATATATTGAGAAGGTTTGGACATGTGTGGAGGAGAGACGCTGGGTATATTGAGATGGTTTGGAGATATGTGGAGGAGAGATGCTGGGTATATTGAGATGGTTTGGACATGTGTGGAGGAGAGATGCTGGTATATTGAGGTGGTTTGGACTTGTGTGGAGGAGAGACGCTCGATATATTGAGATGGTTTGGACGTGTGTGGAGGGGAGACGCTGGGTATATTGAGATGGTTTGGACATATGGAGATGAGACGCTGGATATATTGAGCTGATTTGGACATTTGTGGAGGAGAGATGCTGGGTATATTGAGATGGTTTGGACGTGTGTGGAGGAGAGACACTGGGTATATTGAGATGGTTTGGACATGTGTGGAAGAGAGATAATGGGTATATTGAGATGGTTTGGACGTGTTTCGAGGGGAGACGCTGGGTATATTGAGATGGTTTGGACATGTGGAGGAGAGATGCTGGGTATATTGAGATGGTTTGGACGTGTGGAGGAGAGACGCTGGATATATTGAGATGGTTTGGACATGTGTGGAGGAGAGACGCTTGGTATATTGAGATGGTTTCGGACATATGTGGAGGAGAGATGCTGGGTATATTGAGATGGTTTGGACGTGTGGAGGAGAGATGCTGGGTATATTGAGGTGGTTTGGACGTGTGTGGAGGGGAGACGCTGGGTATATTGAGATGGTTTCGGACATATGTGGAGGAGAGATGCTGGGTATATTGAGATGGTTTGGACGTGTGGAGGAGAGATGCTGGGTATATTGAGATGGTTTGGACATGTGTGCAGGAGAGACGCTCGGTATATTGAGATGGCTTGGACATGTGTGTAGGAGAGACGTTGGGTATTTTGAGATGGTTTGGACATGTGTGGAGGAGAGATGCTGGGTATATTGAGATTGTGTGGACATGTGTGGAGTAGAGACGCTGGGTATATTGAGACTGTTTGGACATGTGTGTAGGAGAGATGCTTGGTGTATTTAGATGTTTGGACATGTGTGGAGGAGAGACGCTGGGTATATTGAGATGGTTTGGACATGTGTGGAGGAGAGATGCTGACTATATTGAGATGGTTTGAACATGTGTGGAGGAGAGATGCAGGGTATATTGAGATGGTGTGGACGTGTGGAGGAGAGATGCTGGGTATATTGAGATGGTTTGGACATATGTGGAGGAGAGATGCTAGGTATATTGAGATTGTGTGGACGTGTGGAGGAGAGATGCTGGGTATATTGAGATGGTTTGGAAATGTGTGGAGGAGAGATGCTGGGTATATTGAGATGGTTTGGACATGTGTGGAGGACGAGCGACGCTGGGTATATTAAGATGGTTTGGACATGTATGGAGGAGGAGGGATGCTGATTGTATTGAGATGGTTTGGACATGTGTGGAAGAAGAGACGCTGGGTATATTGAGATGGTTTGGACAAGTTTGGAGGAGAGACGCTGGGTATATTGAGATGGTTTGGACATATGTGGAGGAGAGAAGCTGGATATATTGAGATGGTTTGGACATATGTGGAGGAGAGATGCTGGGTATATTGAGATGGTTTGGACATGTGTGGAGGAGAGATGCTGGGTATATTGAGGTGGTTTGGACATGTGTGGAGGAGAGACGCTGGGTATATTGAGATGGTTTGGACATATGTGGAGGAGAGACGCTGGATATATTGAGATGGTTTGGACATGTGTGGAGGAGAGACGCTGGGTATATTGAGATGGTTTGGACATATGTGGAGGAGAGATGCTGGGTATATTGAGATGGTTTGGACATGTGTGGAGGAGAGATGCTGGTATATTGAGGTGGTTTGGACATGTTCGGAGGAGAGACGCTCGATATATTGAGATGGTTTGGACGTGTGTGGAGGGGAGACGCTGGGTATATTGAGATGGTTTGGACGTATGGAGATGAGACGCTGGATATATTGAGCTGATTTGGACATTTGTGGAGGAGAGATGCTGGGTATATTGAGATGGTTTGGACGTGTGTGGAGGAGAGACGCTGGGTATATTGAGATGGTTTGGACATGTGTGGAAGAGAGATAATGGGTATATTGAGATGGTTTGGACGTGTGTGGAGGGGAGACGCTGGGTATATTGAGATGGTTTGGACATGTGGAGGAGAGATGCTGGGTATATTGAGATGGTTTGGACGTGTGGAGGAGAGACGCTGGATATATTGAGATGGTTTGGACATGTGTGCAGGAGAGACGCTCGGTATATTGAGATGGCTTGGACATGTGTGTAGGAGAGACGCTGGGTATTTTGAGATGGTTTGGACATGTGTGGAGTAGAGACGCTGGGTATATTAAGACTGTTTGGACATGTGTGTAGGAGAGATGCTTGGTGTATTTAGATGTTTGGACATGTGTGGAGGAGAGACGCTGGGTATATTGAGATGGTTTGGACATGTGTGGAGGAGAGACGCTGGGTATATTGAGATGGTTTGGACATATGTGGAGGAGAGAAGCTGGATATATTGAGATGGTTTGGACATGTGTGGAGGAGAGACGCTGGGTATATTGAGATGGTTTGGACATATGTGGAGGAGAGATGCTGGGTATATTGAGATGGTTTGGACATGTGTGGAGGAGAGATGCTGGGTATATTGAGGTGGTTTGGACGTGTGTGGAGGGGAGACGCTGGGTATATTGAAATGGTTTGGACATGTGTGCAGGAGAGATGCTGGTATATTGAGGTGGTTTGGACATGTGTGGAGGAGAGACGCTCGATATATTGAGATGGTTTGGACATGTGTGGAGGAGAGACGCTGGGTATATTGAGATGGTTTGGACGTGTGGAGGAGAGATGCTGGATATATTGAGATGGTTTGGACATGTGTGGAGGAGAGACGCTCGGTATATTGAGATGGCTTGGACATGTGTGTAGGAGAGACGCTGGGTATGTTGAGATGGTTTGGACATGTGTGGAGGAGAGAAGCTGGGTATATTGAGATAGTTTGGACATGTGTGGAGGAGAGATGCTGGGTATATTGAGATTGTGTGGACATGTGTGGAGTAGAGACGCTGGGTATATTGAGACTGTTTGGACATGTGTGTAGGAGAGATGCTTGGAATATTTACATGTTTGGACATGTGTGGAGGAGAGACGGTGGGTATATTGAGATGGTTTCGGACATATGTGGAGGAGAGATGCTGGTACACTGGCTTAACCTAACTCATTAGCATAATGAGATTAGCTCCTTCCCTTTGTAACTCATTAACATGAGATTAGCGCCTTCCTTCTGTAACTCATTATCATGGTTTAATGTAACTCATTAATATAATGAGATTAGCTACTTCCCTTTGTAACTCATTAACATAATGAGATTAGCTCCTTCCCTGTGTAACTCATTAACATAATAAGATTAGTGCCTTCCTTCTGTAACACATCAACATAATGATATTAACGCCTTCCTTCTGTAACTCATTAACATGTCTTAACGTAACTCATTAACATAATGAGATTAGGTACTTGTTACTGTAACTCATTAACATGTTTTAATTTAAGCCGTTAACATAATGAGATTAGCTCTTTACCTCTGTAACTCATTAACATAATGAGATTAGCGCCTTCCTTCTGTAACTCATTGCCCTGGTTTAACGTAACTTATTAACATAAGGACATTAGCTCCTTCCCTCTGTAACTCATTAACATAATGATATTAACCCCTCCCTTCGAAAGCTCATTAACATAATGGTATTAGCTCATTTCCTTCTGTACATAATGATATTGGTGCCTTCCTTCTGTAACTCATTAGCATAATGATATTAGCGTCTTCCTTCTTTAACTCATTAACATAACAAAATTAGCCCCTCCCCTCTGTAACTCATTAACATAATCACATTTTCTCCTGCCTTCTGTAACACATTAGCATAATGAGATTAGCGTCTTTCTACTGTAACTCAAAACAAAGGGCAGTTCTCTGTGCAGCCGGTAAGCTCAGCATCCCCAGCAACGGTAAATAAAAGCTGCATGTGTTTGGAGTTAGTGGCGTGCTCAGTCCTCTCTGTAGTTAAGTAATATATTTGTTGGGTGCTCTTTGGTCCAAGGTTAGTAGTTTCAGATGAGAAAAAGAGAACAAATCTCTCTGACCAAGGCACTCTGTGTAATTAAAATGTCTTTATTGGAACTTAGACATATCCAAAAAGGACCTAAAAATGCCCACGCGTAAATAAAAGCTATTGTTCTGTCTGTTACCCGGTCTTGCTGTGTGGTACATATGACTGTGAACAACAGACCAGGTCATGAGAGGGAAACTGACCAGATACCATGTGGTACATATGACTGTGAACAACAGACTTGGTCATGAGAGGGAAACTGACCAGATACCATGTGGTACATATGACTGTGAACAACAGACCAGGTCATGAGAGGAAAACTGACCAGATACCATGTGGTACATATGACTGTGAACAACAGACCTGGTCATGAGAGGAAAACTGACCAGATACCATGTGGTACATATGACTGTGAACAACAGACCTGGTCATGAGAGGGAAACTGACCAAATACCTTGTGGTACATATGACTGTGAAAAACAGACTTGGTCATGAGAGGGAAACTGATCGGATACCATGTGTTACATATGACAGTGAACAACAGACCTGGTTATGAGAGGGAAACTGACCAGATACCATGTGGTACATATGACTGTGAACAACAGACCTGGTCATGAGAGGAAAATTGACCAGATACCATGTGGTACATATGACTGTGAACAACAGACCTGTTCATGAGAGGGAAAATGACCAGATACCTTGTGGTAAATATGACTGTAAACAACAGACATGGTCATGAGAGGAAAACTGACCAGATACCATGTGGTACATTTCACTGTGAACAACAGACCTGTTCATGAGAGGGAAACTGACCAGATACCATGTGGTACATATGACTCTGAAAGACAGACCTGTTCATGAGAGGGAAAATGACCAGATACCATGTGGTACATATGACTGTGAACAACAGACTTGGTCATGAGAGGGAAACTGACCAGATACCATGTGTTACACATGACTGTGAACAACAGACCTGGTCATGAGAGGGAAAATGACCAGATACCATGTGGTACATATGACTTCGAACAACAGACCTGGTCATGAGAGGGAAACTGACCAGATACCATGTGGTACATATGACTGTGAACAACAGACCTGTTCATGAGAGGGAAACTGACCAGATACCATGTGGTACATATGACTCTGAAAGACAGACCTGTTCATGAGAGGGGAACTGACCAGATACCATGTGGTACATATGACTGTGAACAACAGACCTGGTCATGAGAGGGAAACTGACCAGATACCATGTGGTACATATGACTGTGAACAACAGACCTGGTCATGAGAGGAAAACTGAACAGATACCATGTGGTACATATGACTGTGAACAACAGACCTGGTCATGAGAGGGAAACTGACCAAATCCCATGTGGTACGTATGACTGTGAACAACAGACTTGGTCATGAGAGGGAAACTGACCAAATCCCATGTGGTACATATGACTGTAAACAACAGACCTGGTCATGAGAGGGAAACTGACCAGATACCATGTGGTACATATGACTGTGAACAACAGACCTGGTCATGAGAGGGAAAATGACCAGATACCATGTGGTACATATGACTTCGAACAACAGACCTGGTCATGAGAGGGAAACTGACCAGATACCTTGTGGTACATATGACTGTGAACAAGAGACTTGGTCATGACAGGGAAACTCACCAGATACCATGTGGTAGATGTGACTGTGAACAACAGACCTGGTCATGAGAGGAAAACTGACAAGATACCATGTGGTACATATGACTGTGAACAACAGAAATGGTTATGAGAGGAAAACTGACCAGATACCATGTGGTACATATGACTGTGAACAACAGACCCGGTCATGAGAGGGAAACTGACCAGATACCATGTGGTACATATGACAGTGAACAACAGACCTGGTCATGAGAGGGAAACTGACCAGATACCATGTGGTACATATGACTCCGAAAGACAGACCTGTTCATGAGAGGGAACTGACCAGATACCATGTGGTACATATGACTGTGAACAACAGACCTGGTCATGAGAGGAAAACTGACCAGATACCATGTGGTACATATAACTGTGAACAACAGACCTGGTCATGAGAGGGAAACTGACCAGATACCATGTGTTACATATGACTGTGAACAACAGACCTGGTCATGAGAGGGAAAATGACCAGATACCATGTGGTACATATGACTTCGAACAACAGACCTGGTCATGAGAGGGAAACTGACCAAATCCCATGTGGTACATATGACTGTGAACAACAGACTTGGTCATGACAGGGAAACTGACCAGATACCATGTGTTACATATGACTGTGAACAACAGACCTGGTCATGAGAGGGAAAATGACCAGATACCATGTGGTACATATGACTTCGAACAACAGACCTGGTCATGAGAGGGAAACTGACCAAATACCATGTGGTACATATGACTTCGAACAACAGACCTGGTCATGAGAGGGAAACTGACCAAATCCCATGTGGTACATATGACTGTGAACAACAGACTTGGTCATGAGAGGGAAACTGACCAGATACCATGTGTTACATATGACAGTGAACAACAGGCCTGGTTATGAGAGGGAAACTGACCAGATACCATGTGGTACATATGACTGTGAACAACAGACCTGGTCATGAGAGGAAAATTGACCGGATACCATGTGGTACATATGACTGTGAACAACAGACCTGTTCATGAGAGGGAAAATGACCAGATACCTTGTGGTAAATATGACTTTAAACAACAGACATGGTCATGAGAGGGAAACTGACCAGATACCATGTGGTACATATGACTGTGAACAACAGACTGGTCATGAGAGGGAAACTGACCAAATCCCATGTGGTACATATGACTGTGAACAACAGACCTGGTCATGAGAGGAAAACTGACCAGATACCATGTGGTACATATGACTGTGAACAACAGACCTGGTCATGAGAGGGAAACTGACCAGATATCATGTGGTACATATGACTGTGAACAACAGACTTTGTCATGAGAGGGAAACTGACCAGATACCATGTGGTACATATGACTTCGAACAACAGACCTGGTCATGAGAGGGAAACTGACCAGATACCATGTGGTATATATGACAGTGAACAACAGACCTGGTCATGAGAGGGAAACTGACCAGATACCATGTGGTACATATGACTCTGAAAGACAGACCTGTTCATGAGAGGGAAACTGACCAGATACCATGTGGTACATATGACTGTGAACAACAGACCTGGTCATGAGAGGGAAACTGACCAGATACCATGTGGTACATATGACTGTGAACAACAGACCTGGTCATGAGAGGAAAACTGACCAGATACCATGTGGTACATATGACTGTGAACAACAGACCTGGTCATGAGAGGGAAACTGACCAAATCCCATGTGGTACGTATGACTGTGAACAACAGACCTGGTCATGAGAGGGAAACTGACCAAATCCCATGTGGTACATATGACTGTGAACAACAGACCTGGTCATGAGAGGGAAACTGACCAGATACCATGTGGTACATATGACTGTGAACAACAGACCTGGTCATGAGAGTGAAAATGACCAGATACCATGTGGTACATATGACTGTGAACAACAGACCTGGTCATGAGAGGGAAACTGACCAAATCCCATGTGGTACGTATGACTGTGAACAACAGACCTGGTCATGAGAGGGAAACTGACCAAATCCCATGTGGTACATATGACTATGAACAACAGACCTGGTCATGAGAGGGAAACTGACCAGATACCATGTGGTACATATGACTGTGAACAACAGACCTGGTCATGAGAGGGAAAATGACCAGATACCATGTGGTACATATGACTATGAACAACAGACTTGGTCATGAGAGGGAAACTGACCAGATACCATGTGGTACATATGACTGTGAACAAGAGACTTGGTCATGACAGGGCAACTCACCAGATACCATGTGGTAGATGTGACTGTGAACAACAGACCTGGTCATGAGAGGAAAACTGACAAGATACCATGTGGTACATATGACTGTGAACAACAGAAATGGTTATGAGAGGAAAACTGACCAGATACCATGTGGTACATATGACAGTGAACAACAGACCTGGTCATGAGAGGGAAACTGACCAGATACCATGTGGTACATATGACTCCGAAAGACAGATCTGTTCATGAGAGGGAAACTGACCAGATACCATGTGGTACATATGACTGTGAACAACAGACCTGGTCATGCGAGGAAAACTGACCAGATACCATGTGGTACATATAACTGTGAACAACAGACCTGGTCATGAGAGGGAAACTGACCAGATACCATGTGTTACATATGACTGTGAACAACAGACCTGGTCATGAGAGGGAAAATGACCAGATACCATGTGGTACATATGACTTCGAACAACAGACCTGGTCATGAGAGGGAAACTGACCAAATCCCATGTGGTACATATGACTGTGAACAACAGACTTGGTCATGACAGGGAAACTGACCAGATACCATGTGTTACATATGACTGTGAACAACAGACCTGGTCATGAGAGGGAAAATGACCAGATACCATGTGGCACATATGACTTCGAACAACAGACCTGGTCATGAGAGGGAAACTGACCAAATACCATGTGGTACATATGACTTCGAACAACAGACCTGGTCATGACAGGGAAACTGACCAAATCCCATGTGGTACATATGACTGTGAACAACAGACTTGGTCATGAGAGGGAAACTGACCAGATACCATGTGTTACATATGACAGTGAACAACAGGCCTGGTTATGAGAGGGAAACTGACCAGATACCATGTGGTACATATGACTGTGAACAACAGACCTGGTCATGAGAGGAAAATTGACCAGATACCATGTGGTACATATGACTGTGAACAACAGACCTGTTCATGAGAGGGAAAATGACCAGATACCTTGTGGTAAATATGACTTTAAACAACAGACATGGTCATGAGAGGGAAACTGACCAGATACCATGTGGTACATATGACTGTGAACAACAGACCTGGTCATGAGAGGAAAACTGACCAGATACCATGTGGTACATATGACTGTGAACAACAGACCTGGTTATGAGAGGGAAAATGACCAGATATCTTGTGGTACATATGACTGTAAACAACAGACCTGGTCATGAGAGGAAAACTGACCAGATACCATGTGGTACATTTCACTGCAAACAACAGACCTGCTCATGAGAGGGAAACTGCACAGATACCATGTGGTACATATGACTGTGAACAACAGACCTGGTCATGAGAGGAAAACTGACAAGATACCATGTGGTACATATGACTGTGAATAACAGACCAGGTAATGAGAGGGAAAATGACCAGATACCTTGTGGTAAATATGACTTTAAACAACAGACATGGTCATGAGAGGGAAACTGACCAAATCCCATGTGGTACATATGACTGTGAGCAACAGACCTGGTCATGAGAGGAAAACTGACCAGATACCATGTGGTACATATGACTGTGAACAACAGACCTGGTTATGAGAGGGAAAATGACCAGATATCTTGTGGTACATATGACTGTAAACAACAGACCTGGTCATGAGAGGAAAACTGACCAGATACCATGTGGTACATTTCACTGCGAACAACAGACCTGCTCATGAGAGGGAAACTGCACAGATACCATGTGGTACATATGACTGTGAACAACAGACCTGGTCATGAGAGGAAAACTGACAAGATACCATGTGGTACATATGACTGTGAACAACAGAAATGGTTATGAGAGGAAAACTGACCAGATACCATGTGGTACATATGACTGTGAACAACAGACCTGGTCATGAGAGGGAAACTGACCAGATACCATGTGGTACATATGACAGTGAACAACAGACCTGGTCATGAGAGGGAAACTGACCAGATACCATGTGGTACATATGACTCCGAACGACAGACCTGTTCATGAGAGGGAAACTGACCAGATACCATGTGGTACATATGACTGTGAACAACAGACCTGGTCATGAGAGGAAAACTGACCAGATACCATGTGGTACATATAACTGTGAACAACAGACCTGGTCATGAGAGGGAAACTGACCAGATACCATGTGTTACATATGACTGTGAACAACAGACCTGGTCATGAGAGGGAAAATGACCAGATACCATGTGGTACATATGACTTCGAACAACAGACCTGGTCATGAGAGGGAAACTGACCAAATACCATGTGGTACATATGACTTCGAACAACAGACCTGGTCATGAGAGGGAAACTGACCAAATCCCATGTGGTACATATGACTGTGAACAACAGACTTGGTCATGAGAGGGAAACTGACCAGATACCATGTGTTACATATGACAGTGAACAATAGGCCTGGTTATGAGAGGGAAACTGACCAGATACCATGTGGTACATATGACTGTGAACAACAGACCTGGTCATGAGAGGAAAATTGACCAGATACCATGTGGTACATATGACTGTGAACAACAGACCTGTTCATGAGAGGGAAAATGACCAGATACCTTGTGGTAAATATGACTTTAAACAACAGACATGGTCATGAGAGGGAAACTGACCAGATACCATGTGGTACATATGACTCTGAAAGACAGACCTGTTCATGAGAGGGAAACTGACCAGATACCATGTGGTACATATGACTGTGAACAACAGACCTGGTCATGAGAGCGAAACTGACCAGATACCATGTGGTACATATGACTGTGAACAACAGACCTGGTCATGAGAGGAAAACTGACCAGATACCATGTGGTACATATGACTGTGAACAACAGACCTGGTCATGAGAGGGAAACTGACCAAATCCCATGTGGTGCGTATGACTGTGAACAACACACCTGGTCATGAGAGGGAAACTGACCAAATCCCATGTGGTACATATGACTGTGAACAACAGACCTGGTCATGAGAGGGAAACTGACCAGATACCATGTGGTACATATGACTGTGAACAACAGACCTGGTCATGAGAGTGAAAATGACCAGATACCATGTGGTACATATGACTATGAACAACAGACTTGGTCATGAGAGGGAAACTGACCAGATACCATGTGTTACATATGACTGTGAACAACAGACCTGGTCATGAGAGGGAAAATGACCAGATACCATGTGGTACATATGACTTCGAACAACAGACCTGGTCATGAGAGGGAAACTGACCAGATACCATGTGGTACATATGACTGTGAACAAGAGACTTGGTCATGACAGGGAAACTCACCAGATACCATGTGGTAGATGTGACTGTGAACAACAGACCTGGTCATGAGAGGAAAACTGACAAGATACCATGTGGTACATATGACTGTGAACAACAGAAATGGTTATGAGAGGAAAACTGACCAGATACCATGTGGTACATATGACTGTGAACAACAGACCTGGTCATGAGAGGGAAACTGACCAGATACCATGTGGTACATATGACAGTGAACAACAGACCTGGTCATGAGAGGGAAACTGACCAGATACCATGTGGTACATATGATTCCGAAAGACAGACCTGTTCATGAGAGGGAAACTGACCAGATACCATGTGGTACATATGACTGTGAACAACAGACCTGGTCATGAGAGGAAAACTGACCAGATACCATGTGGTACATATAACTGTGAACAACAGACCTGGTCATGAGAGGGAAACTGACCAGATACCATGTGTTACATATGACTTCGAACAACAGACCTGGTCATGAGAGGGAAACTGACCAAATCCCATGTGGTACATATGACTGTGAACAACAGACTTGGTCATGACAGGGAAACTGACCAGATACCATGTGTTACATATGACTGTGAACAACAGACCTGGTCATGAGAGGGAAAATGACCAGATACCATGTGGTACATATGACTTCGAACAACAGACCTGGTCATGAGAGGGAAACTGACCAAATCCCATGTGGTACATATGACTGTGAACAACAGACTTGGTCATGAGAGGGAAACTGACCAGATACCATGTGTTACATATGACAGTGAACAACAGGCCTGGTTATGAGAGGGAAACTGACCAGATACCATGTGGTACATATGACTGTGAACAACAGACCTGGTCATGAGAGGAAAATTGACCAGATACCATGTGGTACATATGACTGTGAACAACAGACCTGTTCATGAGAGGGAAAATGACCAGATACCATGTGGTACATATGACTGTGAACAACAGACCTGGTCATGAGAGGGAAACTGACCAAATCCCATGTGGTACATATGACTGTGAACAACAGACTTGGTCATGAGAGGGAAACTGACCAGATACCATGTGTTACATATGACAGTGAACAACAGGCCTGGTTATGAGAGGGAAACTGACCAGATACCATGTGGTACATATGACTGTGAACAACAGACCTGGTCATGAGAGGAAAATTGACCAGATACCATGTGGTACATATGACTGTGAACAACAGACCTGTTCATGAGAGGGAAACTGACCAGATACCATGTGGTACATATGACTGTGAACAACAGACTGGTCATGAGAGGGAAACTGACCAAATCCCATGTGGTACATATGACTGTGAACAACAGACCTGGTCATGAGAGGAAAACTGACCAGATACCATGTGGTACATATGACTGTGAACAACAGACCTGGTCATGAGAGGGAAACTGACCAGATATCATGTGGTACATATGACTGTGAACAACAGACTTGGTCATGAGAGGGAAACTGACCAGATACCATGTGGTACATATGACTTCGAACAACAGACCTGGTCATGAGAGGGAAACTGACCAGATACCATGTGGTACATATGACAGTGAACAACAGACCTGGTCATGAGAGGGAAACTGACCAGATACCATGTGGTACATATGACATTGAACAACAGACCTGGTCATGAGAGGGAAAATGACCAGATATCTTGTGGTACATATGACTGTAAACAACAGACCTGGTCATAAGAGGAAAACTGAGCAGATACCATGTAGTACATATGACTGTGAAGAACAGACCAGGTCATGAGAGGAAAACTGACCGGATACCATGTGGTACATATGACTGTGAATAACAGACCTGGTAATGAGAGGGAAACTGACCAGATACCATGCGGTACATATGACTGTTAATAACAGACCAGGTCATGAGAGGAAAACTGACCAGATACCATGTGGTACATATGACTGTGAACAACAGACCTGGTCATGAGAGGAAAACTGACCAGATACCATGTCGTAAATATGAATGTGAACAACAGACCTGGTCATGAGAGGGAAACTTACCGGATACCATGTTGTACATATGACTGTGAACAACAGACCTGTTCATGAGAGGGAAAATGACCAGATACCTTGTGGTAAATATGACTGTAAACAACAGACATGGTCATGAGAGGAAAACTGACCAGATACCATGTGGTACATTTCACTGTGAACAACAGACCTGTTCATGAGAGGGAAACTGACCAGATACCATGTGGTACATATGACTCTGAAAGACAGACCTGTTCATGAGAGGGAAAATGACCAGATACCATGTGGTACATATGACTGTGAACAACAGACTTGGTCATGAGAGGGAAACTGACCAGATACCATGTGTTACATATGACTGTGAACAACAGACCTGGTCATGAGAGGGAAAATGACCAGATACCATGTGGTACATATGACTTCGAACAACAGACCTGGTCATGAGAGGGAAACTGACCAAATCCCATGTGGTACATATGACTGTGAACAACAGACTTGGTCATGACAGGGAAACTGACCAGATACCATGTGTTACATATGACTGTGAACAACAGACCTGGTCATGAGAGGGAAAATGACCAGATACCATGTGGTACATATGACTTCGAACAACAGACCTGGTCATGAGAGGGAAACTGACCAAATCCCATGTGTTACATATGACAGTGAACAACAGGCCTGGTTATGAGAGGGAAACTGACCAGATACCATGTGGTACATATGACTGTGAACAACAGACCTGGTCATGAGAGGAAAATTGACCAGATACCATGTGGTACATATGACTGTGAACAACAGACCTGGTCATGAGAGGGAAACTGACCAGATACCATGTGGTACATATGACAGTGAACAACAGACCTGGTCATGAGAGGGAAAATGACCAGATATCTTGTGGTACATATGACTGTAAACAACAGACCTGGTCATAAGAGGAAAACTGAGCAGATACCATGTAGTACATATGACTGTGAACAACAGACCAGGTCATGAGAGGAAAACTGACCGGATACCATGTGGTACATATGACTGTGAATAACAGACCTGGTAATGAGAGGGAAACTGACCAGATACCATGCGGTACATATGACTGTTAATAACAGACCAGGTCATGAGAGGAAAACTGACCAGATACCATGTGGTACATATGACTGTGAACAACAGACCTGGTCATGAGAGGAAAACTGACCAGATACCATGTCGTACATATGACTGTGAACAACAGACCTGGTCATGAGAGGGAAACTGACCAAATCCCATGTGGTACATATGACTGTGAACAACAGACATGGTCATGAGAGGGAAACTTACCGGATACCATGTGGTACATATGACTGTGAACAACAGACCTGTTCATGAGAGGGAAAATGACCAGATACCTTGTGGTAAATATGACTGTAAACAACAGACATGGTCATGAGAGGAAAACTGACCAGATACCATGTGGTACATTTCACTGTGAACAACAGACCTGTTCATGAGAGGGAAACTGACCAGATACCATGTGGTACATATGACTCTGAAAGACAGACCTGTTCATGAGAGGGAAAATGACCAGATACCATGTGGTACATATGACTGTGAACAACAGACTTGGTCATGAGAGGGAAACTGACCGGATACCATGTGTTACATATGACTGTGAACAACAGACCTGGTCATGAGAGGGAAAATGACCAGATACCATGTGGTACATATGACTTCGAACAACAGACCTGGTCATGAGAGGGAAACTGACCAGATACCATGTGGTACATATGACTGTGAACAACAGACCTGTTCATGAGAGGGAAACTGACCAGATACCATGTGGTACATATGACTCTGAAAGACAGACCTGTTCATGAGAGGGAAACTGACCAGATACCATGTGGTACATATGACTGTGAACAACAGACCTGGTCATGAGAGGGAAACTGACCAGATACCATGTGGTACATATGACTGTGAACAACAGACCTGGTCATGAGAGGAAAACTGACCAGATACCATGTGGTACATATGACTGTGAACAACAGACCTGGTCATGAGAGGGAAACTGACCAAATCCCATGTGGGACGTATGACTGTGAACAACAGACCTGGTCATGACAGGGAAACTGACCAAATCCCATGTGGTACATATGACTGTGAACAACAGACCTGGTCATGAGAGGGAAACTGACCAGATACCATGTGGTACATATGACTGTGAACAACAGACCTGGTCATGAGAGGGAAAATGACCAGATACCATGTGGTACATATGACTATGAACAACAGACTTGGTCATGAGAGGGAAACTGACCAGATACCATGTGGTACATATGACTGTGAACAAGAGACTTGGTCGTGACAGGGAAACTCACCAGATACCATGTGGTAGATGTGACTGTGAACAACAGACCTGGTCATGAGAGGAAAACTGACAAGATACCATGTGGTACATATGACTGTGAACAACAGAAATGGTTATGAGAGGAAAACTGACCAGATACCATGTGGTACATATGACTGTGAACAACAGACCTGGTCATGAGAGGGAAACTGACCAGATACCATGTGGTACATATGACAGTGAACAACAGACCTGGTCATGAGAGGGAAACTGACCAGATACCATGTGGTACATATGACTCCGAAAGACAGACCTTTTCATGAGAGGGAAACTGACCAGATACCATGTGGTACATATGACTGTGAACAACAGACCTGGTCATGCGAGGAAAACTGACCAGATACCATGTGGTACATATAACTGTGAACAACAGACCTGGTCATGAGAGGGAAACTGACCAGATACCATGTGTTACATATGACTGTGAACAACAGACCTGGTCATGAGAGGGAAAATGACCAGATACCATGTGGTACATATGACTTCGAACAACAGACCTGGTCATGAGAGGGAAACTGACCAAATCCCATGTGGTACATATGACTGTGAACAACAGACTTGGTCATGACAGGGAAACTGACCAGATACCATGTGTTACATATGACTGTGAACAACAGACCTGGTCATGAGAGGGAAAATGACCAGATACCATGTGGCACATATGACTTCGAACAACAGACCTGGTCATGAGAGGGAAACTGACCAAATACCATGTGGTACATATGACTTCGAACAACAGACCTGGTCATGACAGGGAAACTGACCAAATCCCATGTGGTACATATGACTGTGAACAACAGACTTGGTCATGAGAGGGAAACTGACCAGATACCATGTGTTACATATGACAGTGAACAACAGGCCTGGTTATGAGAGGGAAACTGACCAGATACCATGTGGTACATATGACTGTGAACAACAGACCTGGTCATGAGAGGAAAATTGACCAGATACCATGTGGTACATATGACTGTGAACAACAGACCTATTCATGAGAGGGAAAATGACCAGATACCTTGTGGTAAATATGACTTTAAACAACAGACATGGTCATGAGAGGGAAACTGACCAGATACCATGTGGTACATATGACTGTGAACAACAGACCTGGTCATGAGAGGAAAACTGACCAAATCCCATGTGGTACATATGACTGTGAGCAACAGACCTGGTCATGAGAGGAAAACTGACCAGATACCATGTGGTACATATGACTGTGAGCAACAGACCTGGTCATGAGAGGAAAACTGACCAGATACCATGTGGTACATATGACTGTGAACAACAGACCTGGTTATGAGAGGGAAAATGACCAGATATCTTGTGGTACATATGACTGTAAACAACAGACCTGGTCATGAGAGGAAAACTGACCAGATACCATGTGGTACATTTCACTGCGAACAACAGACCTGCTCATGAGAGGGAAACTGCACAGATACCATGTGGTACATATGACTGTGAACAACAGACCTGGTCATGAGAGGAAAACTGACCAGATACCATGTGGTACATATGACTGTGAACAACAGACCTGGTTATGAGAGGGAAAATGACCAGATATCTTGTGGTACATATGACTGTAAACAACAGACCTGGTCATGAGAGGAAAACTGACCAGATACCATGTGGTACATTTCACTGCGAACAACAGACCTGCTCATGAGAGGGAAACTGCCCAGATACCATGTGGTACATATGACTGAACAACAGACCTGTTCATGAGAGGGAAACTGACCAGATACCATGTGGTACATATGACTCTGAAAGACACACCTGTTCATGAGAGGGAAACTGACCAGATACCATGTGGTACATATGACTGTGAACAACAGACTTGGTCATGAGAAGGAAACTGAGCAGATACCATGTGGTACATATGACTGTGAACAAGAAACTTCGTCATGACAGGGAAACTGACCAGATACCATCTGGTACATATGACTGTGAACAACAGACCTGGTCATGAGAGGGAAAATGACCAGATACCATGTGGTACATATGACTTCGAACAACAGACCTGGTCATGAGAGGGAAACTGACCAGATACCATGTGGTACATATGACTGTGAACAACAGATTGGGTCATGAGAGGGAAACTGAGCAGATACCATGTGGTACATATGACTGTGAACAACAGACCTGGTCATGAGAGGGAAACTGACCAGATACCATGTGGTACATATGACTTCGAACAACAGACCTGGTCATGAGAGGGAAACTGACCAGATACCATGTGGTACATATGACTGTGAACAAGAGACTTGGTCATGACAGGGAAACTCACCAGATACCATGTGGTAGATGTGACTGTGAACAACAGACCTGGTCATGAGAGGAAAACTGACAAGATACCATGTGGTACATATGACTGTGAACAACAGAAATGGTTATGAGAGGAAAACTGACCAGATACCATGTGGTACATATGACAGTGAACAACAGACCTGGTCATGAGAGGGAAACTGACCAGATACCATGTGGTACATATGACTCCGAAAGACAGATCTGTTCATGAGAGGGAAACTGACCAGATACCATGTGGTACATATGACTGTGAACAACAGACCTGGTCATGCGAGGAAAACTGACCAGATACCATGTGGTACATATAACTGTGAACAACAGACCTGGTCATGAGAGGGAAACTGACCAGATACCATGTGTTACATATGACTGTGAACAACAGACCTGGTCATGAGAGGGAAAATGACCAGATACCATGTGGTACATATGACTTCGAACAACAGACCTGGTCATGAGAGGGAAACTGACCAAATCCCATGTGGTACATATGACTGTGAACAACAGACTTGGTCATGACAGGGAAACTGACCAGATACCATGTGTTACATATGACTGTGAACAACAGACCTGGTCATGAGAGGGAAAATGACCAGATACCATGTGGCACATATGACTTCGAACAACAGACCTGGTCATGAGAGGGAAACTGACCAAATACCATGTGGTACATATGACTTCGAACAACAGACCTGGTCATGACAGGGAAACTGACCAAATCCCATGTGGTACATATGACTGTGAACAACAGACTTGGTCATGAGAGGGAAACTGACCAGATACCATGTGTTACATATGACAGTGAACAACAGGCCTGGTTATGAGAGGGAAACTGACCAGATACCATGTGGTACATATGACTGTGAACAACAGACCTGGTCATGAGAGGAAAATTGACCAGATACCATGTGGTACATATGACTGTGAACAACAGACCTGTTCATGAGAGGGAAAATGACCAGATACCTTGTGGTAAATATGACTTTAAACAACAGACATGGTCATGAGAGGGAAACTGACCAGATACCATGTGGTACATATGACTGTGAACAACAGACCTGGTCATGAGAGGAAAACTGACCAGATACCATGTGGTACATATGACTGTGAACAACAGACCTGGTTATGAGAGGGAAAATGACCAGATATCTTGTGGTACATATGACTGTAAACAACAGACCTGGTCATGAGAGGAAAACTGACCAGATACCATGTGGTACATTTCACTGCAAACAACAGACCTGCTCATGAGAGGGAAACTGCACAGATACCATGTGGTACATATGACTGTGAACAACAGACCTGGTCATGAGAGGAAAACTGACAAGATACCATGTGGTACATATGACTGTGAATAACAGACCAGGTAATGAGAGGGAAAATGACCAGATACCTTGTGGTAAATATGACTTTAAACAACAGACATGGTCATGAGAGGGAAACTGACCAAATCCCATGTGGTACATATGACTGTGAGCAACAGACCTGGTCATGAGAGGAAAACTGACCAGATACCATGTGGTACATATGACTGTGAACAACAGACCTGGTTATGAGAGGGAAAATGACCAGATATCTTGTGGTACATATGACTGTAAACAACAGACCTGGTCATGAGAGGAAAACTGACCAGATACCATGTGGTACATTTCACTGCGAACAACAGACCTGCTCATGAGAGGGAAACTGCACAGATACCATGTGGTACATATGACTGTGAACAACAGACCTGGTCATGAGAGGAAAACTGACAAGATACCATGTGGTACATATGACTGTGAACAACAGAAATGGTTATGAGAGGAAAACTGACCAGATACCATGTGGTACATATGACTGTGAACAACAGACCTGGTCATGAGAGGGAAACTGACCAGATACCATGTGCTACATATGACTCCGAACGACAGACCTGTTCATGAGAGGGAAACTGACCAGATACCATGTGGTACATATGACTGTGAACAACAGACCTGGTCATGAGAGGAAAACTGACCAGATACCATGTGGTACATATAACTGTGAACAACAGACCTGGTCATGAGAGGGAAACTGACCAGATACCATGTGTTACATATGACTGTGAACAACAGACCTGGTCATGAGAGGGAAAATGACCAGATACCATGTGGTACATATGACTTCGAACAACAGACCTGGTCATGAGAGGGAAACTAACCAAATCCCATGTGGTACATATGACTGTGAACAACAGACTTGGTCATGACAGGGAAACTGACCAGATACCATGTGTTACATATGACTGTGAACAACAGACCTGGTCATGAGAGGGAAAATGACCAGATACCATGTGGTATATATGACTGTGAACAACAGACCTGGTCATGAGAGGGAAACTGACCAAATACCATGTGGTACATATGACTTCGAACAACAGACCTGGTCATGAGAGGGAAACTGACCAAATCCCATGTGGTACATATGACTGTGAACAACAGACTTGGTCATGAGAGGGAAACTGACCAGATACCATGTGTTACATATGACAGTGAACAACAGGCCTGGTTATGAGAGGGAAACTGACCAGATACCATGTGGTACATATGACTGTGAACAACAGACCTGGTCATGAGAGGAAAATTGACCAGATACCATGTGGTACATATGACTGTGAACAACAGACCTGTTCATGAGAGGGAAAATGACCAGATACCTTGTGGTAAATATGACTTTAAACAACAGACATGGTCATGAGAGGGAAACTGACCAGATACCATGTGGTACATATGACTCTGAAAGACAGACCTGTTCATGAGAGGGAAACTGACCAGATACCATGTGGTACATATGACTGTGAACAACAGACCTGGTCATGAGAGCGAAACTGACCAGATACCATGTGGTACATATGACTGTGAACAACAGACCTGGTCATGAGAGGAAAACTGACCAGATACCATGTGGTACATATGACTGTGAACAACAGACCTGGTCATGAGAGGGAAACTGACCAAATCCCATGTGGTGCGTATGACTGTGAACAACACACCTGGTCATGAGAGGGAAACTGACCAAATCCCATGTGGTACATATGACTGTGAACAACAGACCTGGTCATGAGAGGGAAACTGACCAGATACCATGTGGTACATATGACTGTGAACAACAGACCTGGTCATGAGAGTGAAAATGACCAGATACCATGTGGTACATATGACTATGAACAACAGACTTGGTCATGAGAGGGAAACTGACCAGATACCATGTGTTACATATGACTGTGAACAACAGACCTGGTCATGAGAGGGAAAATGACCAGATACCATGTGGTACATATGACTTCGAACAACAGACCTGGTCATGAGAGGGAAACTGACCAGATACCATGTGGTACATATGACTGTGAACAAGAGACTTGGTCATGACAGGGAAACTCACCAGATACCATGTGGTAGATGTGACTGTGAACAACAGACCTGGTCATGAGAGGAAAACTGACAAGATACCATGTGGTACATATGACTGTGAACAACAGAAATGGTTATGAGAGGAAAACTGACCAGATACCATGTGGTACATATGACTGTGAACAACAGACCTGGTCATGAGAGGGAAACTGACCAGATACCATGTGGTACATATGACAGTGAACAACAGACCTGGTCATGAGAGGGAAACTGACCAGATACCATGTGGTACATATGATTCCGAAAGACAGACCTGTTCATGAGAGGGAAACTGACCAGATACCATGTGGTACATATGACTGTGAACAACAGACCTGGTCATGAGAGGAAAACTGACCAGATACCATGTGGTACATATAACTGTGAACAACAGACCTGGTCATGAGAGGGAAACTGACCAGATACCATGTGTTACATATGACTTCGAACAACAGACCTGGTCATGAGAGGGAAACTGACCAAATCCCATGTGGTACATATGACTGTGAACAACAGACTTGGTCATGACAGGGAAACTGACCAGATACCATGTGTTACATATGACAGTGAACAACAGGCCTGGTTATGAGAGGGAAACTGACCAGATACCATGTGGTACATATGACTGTGAACAACAGACCTGGTCATGAGAGGAAAATTGACCAGATACCATGTGGTACATATGACTGTGAACGACAGACCTGTTCATGAGAGGGAAAATGACCAGATACCATGTGGTACATATGACTGTGAACAACAGACCTGGTCATGAGAGGAAAATTGACCAGATACCATGTGGTACATATGACTGTGAACAACAGACCTGTTCATGAGAGGGAAACTGACCAGATACCATGTGGTACATATGACTGTGAACAACAGAGTGGTCATGAGAGGGAAACTGACCAAATCCCATGTGGTACATATGACTGTGAACAACAGACATGGTCATGAGAGGAAAACTGACCAGATACCATGTGGTACATATGACTGTGAACAACAGACCTGGTCATGAGAGGGAAACTGACCAGATATCATGTGGTACATATGACTGTGAACAACAGACTTGGTCATGAGAGGGAAACTGACCAGATACCATGTGGTACATATGACTTCGAACAACAGACCTGGTCATGAGAGGGAAACTGACCAGATACCATGTGGTACATATGACAGTGAACAACAGACCTGGTCATGAGAGGGAAACTGACCAGATACCATGTGGTACATATGACATTGAACAACAGACCTGGTCATGAGAGGGAAAATGACCAGATATCTTGTGGTACATATGACTGTAAACAACAGACCTGGTCATAAGAGGAAAACTGACCAGATACCATGTAGTACATATGACTGTGAAGAACAGACCAGGTCATGAGAGGAAAACTGACCGGATACCATGTGGTACATATGACTGTGAATAACAGACCTGGTAATGAGAGGGAAACTGACCAGATACCATGCGGTACATATGACTGTTAATAACAGACCAGGTCATGAGAGGAAAACTGACCAGATACCATGTCGTACATATGACTGTGAACAACAGACCTGGTCATGAGAGGGAAACTGACCAAATCCCATGTGGTACATATGACTGTGAACAACAGACCTGTTCATGAGAGGGAAAATGACCAGATACCTTGTGGTACATATGACTGTGAACAACAGACCTGTTCATGAGAGGGAAACTTACCGGATACCATGTTGTACATATGACTGTGAACAACAGACCTGTTCATGAGAGGGAAAATGACCAGATACCTTGTGGTAAATATGACTGTAAACAACAGACATGGTCATGAGAGGAAAACTGACCAGATACCATGTGGTACATTTCACTGTGAACAACAGACCTGTTCATGAGAGGGAAACTGACCAGATACCATGTGGTACATATGACTCTGAAAGACAGACCTGTTCATGAGAGGGAAAATGACCAGATACCATGTGGTACATATGACTGTGAACAACAGACCTGGTCATGAGAGGGAAAATGACCAGATACCATGTGGTACATATGACTTCGAACAACAGACCTGGTCATGAGAGGGAAACTGACCAGATACCATGTGGTACATATGACTGTGAACAACAGACCTGTTCATGAGAGGGAAACTGACCAGATACCATGTGGTACATATGACTCTGAAAGACAGACCTGTTCATGAGAGGGAAACTGACCAGATACCATGTGGTACATATGACTGTGAACAACAGACCTGGTCATGAGAGGGAAACTGACCAGATACCATGTGGTACATATGACTGTGAACAACAGACCTGGTCATGAGAGGAAAACTGACCAGATACCATGTGGTACATATGACTGTGAACAACAGACCTGGTCATGAGAGGGAAACTGACCAAATCCCATGTGGGACGTATGACTGTGAACAACAGACCTGGTCATGAGAGGGAAACTGACCAAATCCCATGTGGTACATATGACTGTGAACAACAGACCTGGTCATGAGAGGGAAACTGACCAGATACCATGTGGTACATATGACTGTGAACAACAGACCTGGTCATGAGAGGGAAAATGACCAGATACCATGTGGTACATATGACTATGAAAAACAGACTTGGTCATGAGAGGGAAACTGACCAGATACCATGTGGTACATATGACTGTGAACAAGAGACTTGGTCATGACAGGGAAACTCACCAGATACCATGTGGTAGATGTGACTGTGAACAACAGACCTGGTCATGAGAGGAAAACTGACAAGATACCATGTGGTACATATGACTGTGAACAACAGAAATGGTTATGAGAGGAAAACTGACCAGATACCATGTGGTACATATGACTGTGAACAACAGACCTGGTCATGAGAGGGAAACTGACCAGATACCATGTGGTACATATGACAGTGAACAACAGACCTGGTCATGAGAGGGAAACTGACCAGATACCATGTGGTACATATGACTCCGAAAGACAGACCTTTTCATGAGAGGGAAACTGACCAGATACCATGTGGTACATATGACTGTGAACAACAGACCTGGTCATGCGAGGAAAACTGACCAGATACCATGTGGTACATATAACTGTGAACAACAGACCTGGTCATGAGAGGGAAACTGACCAGATACCATGTGTTACATATGACTGTGAACAACAGACCTGGTCATGAGAGGGAAAATGACCAGATACCATGTGGTACATATGACTTCGAACAACAGACCTGGTCATGAGAGGGAAACTGACCAAATCCCATGTGGTACATATGACTGTGAACAACAGACTTGGTCATGACAGGGAAACTGACCAGATACCATGTGTTACATATGACTGTGAACAACAGACCTGGTCATGAGAGGGAAAATGACCAGATACCATGTGGCACATATGACTTCGAACAACAGACCTGGTCATGAGAGGGAAACTGACCAAATACCATGTGGTACATATGACTTCGAACAACAGACCTGGTCATGACAGGGAAACTGACCAAATCCCATGTGGTACATATGACTGTGAACAACAGACTTGGTCATGAGAGGGAAACTGACCAGATACCATGTGGTACATATGACTGTGAACAACAGACCTGGTCATGAGAGGAAAACTGACCAAATCCCATGTGGTACATATGACTGTGAGCAACAGACCTGGTCATGAGAGGAAAACTGACCAGATACCATGTGGTACATATGACTGTGAGCAACAGACCTGGTCATGAGAGGAACACTGACCAGATACCATGTGGTACAACTGACTGTGAACAACAGACCTGGTTATGAGAGGGAAAATGACCAGATATCTTGTGGTACATATGACTGTAAACAACAGACCTGGTCATGAGAGGAAAACTGACCAGATACCATGTGGTACATTTCACTGCGAACAACAGACCTGCTCATGAGAGGGAAACTGCACAGATACCATGTGGTACATATGACTGTGAACAACAGACCTGGTCATGAGAGGAAAACTGACCAGATACCATGTGGTACATATGACTGTGAACAACAGACCTGGTTATGAGAGGGAAAATGACCAGATATCTTGTGGTACATATGACTGTAAACAACAGACCTGGTCATGAGAGGAAAACTGACCAGATACCATGTGGTACATTTCACTGCGAACAACAGACCTGCTCATGAGAGGGAAACTGCCCAGATACCATGTGGTACATATGACTGAACAACAGACCTGTTCATGAGAGGGAAACTGACCAGATACCATGTGGTACATATGACTCTGAAAGACACACCTGTTCATGAGAGGGAAACTGACCAGATACCATGTGGTACATATGACTGTGAACAACAGACTTGGTCATGAGAAGGAAACTGAGCAGATACCATGTGGTACATATGACTGTGAACAAGAAACTTCGTCATGACAGGGAAACTGACCAGATACCATCTGGTACATATGACTGTGAACAACAGACCTGGTCATGAGAGGGAAAATGACCAGATACCATGTGGTACATATGACTTCGAACAACAGACCTGGTCATGAGAGGGAAACTGACCAGATACCATGTGGTACATATGACTGTGAACAACAGATTGGGTCATGAGAGGGAAACTGAGCAGATACCATGTGGTACATATGACTGTGAACAACAGACCTGGTCATGAGAGGGAAACTGACCAGATACCATGTGGTACATATGACTTCGAACAACAGACCTGGTCATGAGAGGGAAAATGACCAGATATCTTGTGGTAAATATGACTGTAATCAACAGACCTGATCATGAGAGGAAAACTGACCAGATACCATGTGGTACATTTCACTGTTAACAAAAGACCTGGTCATGAGAGGGAAACTGACCAGATACCATGTGTTAATATGACAGTGAACAACAGACCTGGTCATGAGAGGGAAACTGACCAGATATCATGTGGTACATATGACTGTGAACAAGAGACTTGGTCATGAGAGGGAAACTGACCAGATACCATGTGGTACATATGACTTCGAACAACAGACCTGGTCATGAGAGGGAAACTGACCAGATACCATGTGGTACATATGACTGTGAACAACAGACCTGGTCATGAGAGGAAAACTGACCAGATACCATGTGGTACATATAACTGTGAACAACAGACCTGGTCATGAGAGGGAAACTGACCAGATACCATGTGTTACATATGACTGTGAACAACAGACCTGGTCATGAGAGGGAAAATGACCAGATACCATGTGGTACATATGACTTCGAACAACAGACCTGGTCATGAGAGGGAAACTGACCAAATCCCATGTGGTACATATGACTGTGAACAACAGACTTGGTCATGACAGGGAAACTGACCAGATACCATGTGTTACATATGACTGTGAACAACAGACCTGGTCATGAGAGGGAAAATGACCAGATACCATGTGGTACATATGACTTCGAACAACAGACCTGGTCATGAGAGGGAAACTGACCAAATCCCATGTGGTACATATGACTGTGAACAACAGACATGGTCATGAGAGGGAAACTTACCGGATACCATGTGGTACATATGACTGTGAACAACAGACCTGTTCATGAGAGGGAAAATGACCAGATACCTTGTGGTAAATATGACTGTAAACAACAGACATGGTCATGAGAGGAAAACTGACCAGATACCATGTGGTACATTTCACTGTGAACAACAGACCTGTTCATGAGAGGGAAACTGACCAGATACCATGTGGTACATATGACTCTGAAAGACAGACCTGTTCATGAGAGGGAAAATGACCAGATACCATGTGGTACATATGACTGTGAACAACAGACTTGGTCATGAGAGGGAAACTGACCAGATACCATGTGTTACATATGACTGTGAACAACAGACCTGGTCATGAGAGGGAAAATGACCAGATACCATGTGGTACATATGACTTCGAACAACAGACCTGGTCATGAGAGGGAAACTGACCAGATACCATGTGGTACATATGACTCTGAAAGACAGACCTGTTCATGAGAGGGAAAATGACCAGATACCATGTGGTACATATGACTGTGAACAACAGACCTGGTCATGAGAGGAAAACTGACCAGATACCCTGTGGTACATATGACTGTGAACAACAGACCTGGTCATGAGAGGGAAACTGACCAAATCCCATGTGGGACGTATGACTGTGAACAACAGACCTGGTCATGAGAGGGAAACTGACCAAATCCCATGTGGTACATATGACTGTGAACAACAGACCTGTTCATGAGAGGGAAACTGACCAGATACCATGTGGTACATATGACTGTGAACAACAGACCTGGTCTGGAGAGGGAAAATGACCAGATACCATGTGGTACATATGACTATGAACAACAGACTTGGTCATGAGAGGGAAACTGACCAGATACCATGTGGTACATATGACTGTGAACAAGAGACTTGGTCATGACAGGGAAACTCACCAGATACCATGTGGTAGATGTGACTGTGAACAACAGACCTGTTCATGAGAGGGAAACTGACCAGATACCATGTGGTACATATGACTGTGAACAAAAGACCTGGTTATGAGAGGAAAACTGACCAGATACCATGTGGTACATATGACTGTGAACAACAGACCTGGTCATGAGAGGGAAACTGACCAGATACCATGTGGTACATATGACTCCGAAAGACAGACCTTTTCATGAGAGGGAAACTGACCAGATACCATGTGGTACATATGACTGTGAACAACAGACCTGGTCATGCGAGGAAAACTGACCAGATACCATGTGGTACATATAACTGTGAACAACAGACCTGGTCATGAGAGGGAAAATGACCAGATACCATGTGGTACATATGACTTCGAACAACAGACCTGGTCATGAGAGGGAAACTGACCAAATCCCATGTGGTACATATGACTGTGAACAACAGACTTGGTCATGACAGGGAAACTGACCAGATACCATGTGTTACATATGACTGTGAACAACAGACCTGGTCATGAGAGGGAAAATGACCAGATACCATGTGGCACATATGACTTCGAACAACAGACCTGGTCATGAGAGGGAAACTGACCAAATACCATGTGGTACATATGACTTCGAACAACAGACCTGGTCATGACAGGGAAACTGACCAAATCCCATGTGGTACATATGACTGTGAACAACAGACTTGGTCATGAGAGGGAAACTGACCAGATACCATGTGTTACATATGACAGTGAACAACAGGCCTGGTTATGAGAGGGAAACTGACCAGATACCATGTGGTACATATGACTGTGAACAACAGACCTGGTCATGAGAGGAAAATTGACCAGATACCATGTGGTACATATGACTGTGAGCAACAGACCTGGTCATGAGAGGAAAACTGACCAAATCCCATGTGGTACATATGACTGTGAGCAACAGACCTGGTCATGAGAGGGAAAATGACCAGATACCTTGTGGTAAATATGACTTTAAACAACAGACATGGTCATGAGAGGGAAACTGACCAGATACCTTGTGGTAAATATGACTGTGAGCAACAGACCTGGTCATGAGAGGAAAACTGACCAAATCCCATGTGGTACATATGACAGTGAACAACAGACCTGGTCATGAGAGGGAAAATGACCAGATACCTTGTGGTAAATATGACTTTAAACAACAGACATGGTCATGAGAGGGAAACTGACCAGATACCTTGTGGTAAATATGACTTTAAACAACAGACATGGTCATGAGAGGGAAACTGACCAGATACCATGTGGTACATATGACTGTGAACAACAGACCTGGTCATGAGAGGAAAACTGACCAAATCCCATGTGGTACATATGACTGTGAACAACAGACCTGGTTATGAGAGGGAAAATGACCAGATATCTTGTGGTACATATGACTGTAAACAACAGACCTGGTCATGAGAGGAAAACTGACCAGATACCATGTGGTACATTTCACTGCGAACAACAGACCTGCTCATGAGAGGGAAACTGCACAGATACCATGTGGTACATATGACTGTGAACAACAGACCTGGTTATGAGAGGGAAAATGACCAGATACCATGTGGTACATATGACTCTGAAAGACACACCTGTTCATGAGAGGGAAACTGACCAGCTACCATGTGGTACATATGACTGTGAACAACAGACTTGGTCATGAGAAGGAAACTGAGCAGATACCATGTGGTACATATGACTGTGAACAAGAAACTTCGTCATGACAGGGAAACTGACCAGATACCATCTGGTACATATGACTGTGAACAACAGACCTGGTCATGAGAGGGAAAATGACCAGATACCATGTGGTACATATGACTTCGAACAACAGACCTGGTCATGAGAGGGAAACTGACCAGATACCATGTGGTACATATGACTGTGAACAACAGATTGGGTCATGAGAGGGAAACTGAGCAGATACCATGTGGTACATATGACTGTGAACAACAGACCTGGTCATGAGAGGGAAACTGACCAGATACCATGTGGTACATATGACTTCGAACAACAGACCTGGTCATGAGAGGGAAAATGACCAGATATCTTGTGGTAAATATGACTGTAATCAACAGACCTGATCATGAGAGGAAAACTGACCAGATACCATGTGGTACATTTCACTGTTAACAAAAGACCTGGTCATGAGAGGGAAACTGACCAGATACCATGTGTTAATATGACAGTGAACAACAGACCTGGTCATGAGAGGGAAACTGACCAGATATCATGTGGTACATATGACTGTGAACAAGAGACTTGGTCATGAGAGGGAAACTGACCAGATACCATGTGGTACATATGACTTCGAACAACAGACCTGGTCATGAGAGGGAAACTGACCAGATACCATGTGGTACATATGACTGTGAACAACAGACCTGGTCATGAGAGGAAAACTGACCAGATACCATGTGGTACATATAACTGTGAACAACAGACCTGGTCATGAGAGGGAAACTGACCAGATACCATGTGTTACATATGACAGTGAACAACAGACCTGGTCATGAGAGGGAAAATGACCAGATACCATGTGGTACATATGACTTCGAACAACAGACCTGGTCATGAGAGGGAAACTGACCAAATCCCATGTGGTACATATGACTGTGAACAACAGACTTGGTCATGAGAGGGAAACTGACCAGATACCATGTGTTACATATGACAGTGAACAACAGGCCTGGTTATGAGAGGGAAACTGACCAGATACCATGTGGTACATATGACTGTGAACAACAGACCTGGTCATGAGAGGAAAATTGACCAGATACCATGTGGTACATATGACTGTGAACAACAGACCTGTTCATGAGAGGGAAAATGACCAGATACCTTGTGGTAAATATAACTTTAAACAACAGACATGGTCATGAGAGGGAAACTGACCAGATACCATGTGGTACATATGACTGTGAACAACAGACTGGTCATGAGAGGGAAACTGACCAAATCCCATGTGGTACATATGACTGTGAACAACAGACCTGGTCATGAGAGGAAAACTGACCAGATACCATGTGGTACATATGACTGTGAACAACAGACCTGGTCATGAGAGGGAAACTGACCAGATATCATGTGGTACATATGACTGTGAACAACAGACTTGGTCATGAGAGGGAAACTGACCAGATACCATGTGGTACATATGACTTCGAACAACAGACCTGGTCATGAGAGGGAAACTGACCAGATACCATGTGGTACATATGACAGTGAACAACAGACCTGGTCATGAGAGGGAAAATGACCAGATATCTTGTGGTACATATGACTGTAAACAACAGACCTGGTCATAAGAGGAAAACTGAGCAGATACCATGTAGTACATATGACTGTGAACAACAGACCAGGTCATGAGAGGAAAACTGACCGGATACCATGTGGTACATATGACTGTTAATAACAGACCAGGTCATGAGAGGAAAACTGACCAGATACCATGTGGTACATATGACTGTGAACAACAGACCTGGTCATGAGAGGAAAACTGACCAGATACCATGTCGTACATATGACTGTGAACAACAGACCTGGTCATGAGAGGGAAACTGACCAAATCCCATGTGGTACATATGACTGTGAACAACAGACTTGGTCATGAGAGGGAAACTGACCAGATACCATGTGTTACATATGACTGTGAACAACAGACCTGGTCATGAGAGGGAAAATGACCAGATACCATGTGGTACATATGACTGTGAACAACAGACCTGGTCATGAGAGGGAAAATGACCAGATACCATGTGGTACATATGACTTCGAACAACAGACCTGGTCATGAGAGGGAAACTGACCAGATACCATGTGGTACATATGACTGTGAACAACAGACCTGTTCATGAGAGGGAAACTGACCAGATACCATGTGGTACATATGACTGTGAACAACAGACCTGGTCATGAGAGGGAAACTGACCAGATACCATGTGGTACATATGACTGTGAACAACAGACCTGGTCATGAGAGGAAAACTGACCAGATACCATGTGGTACATATGACTGTGAACAACAGACCTGGTCATGAGAGGGAAACTGACCAAATCCCATGTGGTACGTATGACTGTGAACAACAGACCTGGTCATGAGAGGGAAACTGACCAGATACCATGTGGTACATATGACTGTGAACAACAGACCTGGTCATGAGAGGGAAAATGACCAGATACCATGTGGTACATATGACTGTGAACAAGAGACTTGGTCATGACAGGGAAACTCACCAGATACCATGTGGTAGATGTGACTGTGAACAACAGACCTGGTCATGAGAGGAAAACTGACAAGATACCATGTGGTACATATGACTGTGAACAACAGACCTGGTCATGAGAGGAAAACTGACAAGATACCATGTGGTACATATGACTGTGAACAACAGAAATGGTTATGAGAGGAAAACTGACCAGATACCATGTGGTACATATGACTGTGAACAACAGACCTGGTCATGAGAGGGAAACTGACCAGATACCATGTGGTACATATGACAGTGAACAACAGACCTGGTCATGAGAGGGAAACTGACCAGATACCATGTGGTACATATGACTCCGAAAGACAGACCTGTTCATGAGAGGGAAACTGACCAGATACCATGTGGTACATATGACTGTGAACAACAGACCTGGTCATGCGAGGAAAACTGACCAGATACCATGTGGTACATATAACTGTGAACAACAGACCTGGTCATGAGAGGGAAACTGACCAGATACCATGTGTTACATATGACTGTGAACAACAGACCTGGTCATGAGAGGGAAAATGACCAGATACCATGTGGTACATATGACTTCGAACAACAGACCTGGTCATGAGAGGGAAACTGACCAAATCCCATGTGGTACATATGACTGTGAACAACAGACTTGGTCATGACAGGGAAACTGACCAGATACCATGTGTTACATGTGACTGTGAACAACAGACCTGGTCATGAGAGGGAAAATGACCAGATACCATGTGGCACATATGACTTCGAACAACAGACCTGGTCATGAGAGGGAAACTGACCAAATACCATGTGGTACATATGACTTCGAACAACAGACCTGGTCATGACAGGGAAACTGACCAAATCCCATGTGGTACATATGACTGTGAACAACAGACTTGGTCATGAGAGGGAAACTGACCAGATACCATGTGTTACATATGACAGTGAACAACAGGCCTGGTTATGAGAGGGAAACTGACCAGATACCATGTGGTACATATGACTGTGAACAACAGACCTGGTCATGAGAGGAAAATTGACCAGATACCATGTGGTACATATGACTGTGAACAACAGACCTGTTCATGAGAGGGAAAATGACCAGATACCTTGTGGTAAATATGACTTTAAACAACAGACATGGTCATGAGAGGGAAACTGACCAGATACCATGTGGTACATATGACTGTGAACAACAGACCTGGTCATGAGAGGAAAACTGACCAAATCCCATGTGGTACATATGACTGTGAGCAACAGACCTGGTCATGAGAGGAAAACTGACCAGATACCATGTGGTACATATGACTGTGAGCAACAGACCTGGTCATGACAGGAAAACTGACCAGATACCATGTGGTACATATGACTGTGAACAACAGACCTGGTCATGAGAGGGAAAATGACCAGATATCTTGTGGTACATATGACTGTAAACAACAGACCTGGTCATGAGAGGAAAACTGACCAGATACCATGTGGTACATATGACTTCGAACAACAGACCTGGTCATGAGAGGGAAACTGACCAGATACCATGTGGTACATATGACTGTGAACAACAGACCTGTTCATGAGAGGGAAACTGACCAGATACCATGTGGTACATATGACTCTGAAAGACAGACCTGTTCATGAGAGGGAAACTGACCAGATACCATGTGGTACATATGACTGTGAACAACAGACCTGGTCATGAGAGGGAAACTGACCAGATACCATGTGGTACATATGACTGTGAACAACAGACCTGGGTTGAGAGGAAAACTGACCAGATACCATGTGGTACATATGACTGTGAACAACAGACCTGGTCATGAGAGGGAAACTGACCAGATACCATGTGGTACATATGACTGTGAACAACAGACCTGGTCATGAGAGGGAAACTGACCAGATACCATGTGGTACATATGACTGTGAACAACAGACCTGGTCATGAGAGGGAAAATGACCAGATACCATGTGGTACATATGACTATGAACAACAGACTTGGTCATGAGAGGGAAACTGACCAGATACCATGTGGTACATATGACTGTGAACAAGAGACTTGGTCATGACAGGGAAACTCACCAGATACCATGTGTTACATATGACTGTGAACAACAGACCTGGTCATGAGAGGGAAAATGACCAGATACCATGTGGCACATATGACTTCGAACAACAGACCAGGTCATGAGAGGGAAACTGACCAAATACCATGTGGTACATATGACTTCGAACAACAGACCTGGTCATGACAGGGAAACTGACCAAATCCCATGTGGTACATATGACTGTGAACAACAGACTTGGTCATGAGAGGGAAACTGACCAGATACCATGTGTTACATATGACAGTGAACAACAGGTCTGGTTATGAGAGGGAAACTGACCAGATACCATGTGGTACATATGACTGTGAACAACAGACCTGGTCATGAGAGGAAAATTGACCAGATACCATGTGGTACATATGACTGTGAACAACAGACCTGTTCATGAGAGGGAAACTGACCAGATACCATGTGGTACATATGACTGTGAACAACAGACCTGGTCATGAGAGGAAAACTGACCAAATCCCATGTGGTACATATGACTGTGAGCAACAGACCTGGTCATGAGAGGAAAACTGACCAGATACCATGTGGTACATATGACTGTGAGCAACAGACCTGGTCATGACAGGAAAACTGACCAGATACCATGTGGTACATATGACTGTGAACAACAGACCTGGTTATGAGAGGGAAAATGACCAGATATCTTGTGGTACATATGACTGTAAACAACAGACCTGGTCATGAGAGGAAAACTGACCAGATACCATGTGGTACATTTCACTGCGAACAACAGACCTGCTCATGAGAGGGAAACTGCCCAGATACCATGTGGTACATATGACTGAACAACAGACCTGTTCATGAGAAGGAAACTGACCAGATACCATGTGGTACATATGACTCTGAAAGACACACCTGTTCATGAGAGGGAAACTGACCAGATACCATGTGGTACATATGACTGTGAACAACAGACTTGGTCATGAGAGGGAAACTGAGCAGATACCATGTGGTACATATGACTGTGAACAAGAAACTTCGTCATGGCAGGGAAACTGACCAGATACCATCTGGTACATATGACTGTGAACAACAGACCTGGTCATGAGAGGGAAAATGACCAGATACCATGTGGTACATATGACTTCGAACAACAGACCTGGTCATGAGAGGGAAACTGACCAGATACCATGTGGTACATATGACTGTGAACAACAGACCTGGGTTGAGAGGAAAACTGACCAGATACCATGTGGTACATATGACTGTGAACAACAGACCTGGTCATGAGAGGGAAACTGACCAGATACCATGTGGTACATATGACTGTGAACAACAGACCTGGTAATGAGAGGGAAACTGACCAAATCCCATGTGGTACGTATGAATGTGAACAACAGACCTGGTCATGAGAGGGAAACTGACCAAATCCCATGTGGTACATATGACTGTGAACAACAGACCTGGTCATGAGAGGGAAACTGACCAGATACCATGTGGTACATATGACTGTGAACAACAGACCTGGTCATGAGAGGGAAAATGACCAGATACCATGTGGTACATATGACTATGAACAACAGACTTGGTCATGAGAGGGAAACTGACCAGATACCATGTGGTACATATGACTGTGAACAAGAGACTTGGTCATGACAGGGAAACTCACCAGATACCATGTGTTACATATGACTGTGAACAACAGACCTGGTCATGAGAGGGAAAATGACCAGATACCATGTGGCACATATGACTTCGAACAACAGACCAGGTCATGAGAGGGAAACTGACCAAATACCATGTGGTACATATGACTTCGAACAACAGACCTGGTCATGACAGGGAAACTGACCAAATCCCATGTGGTACATATGACTGTGAACAACAGACTTGGTCATGAGAGGGAAACTGACCAGATACCATGTGTTACATATGACAGTGAACAACAGGTCTGGTTATGAGAGGGAAACTGACCAGATACCATGTGGTACATATGACTGTGAACAACAGACCTGGTCATGAGAGGAAAATTGACCAGATACCATGTGGTACATATGACTGTGAACAACAGACCTGTTCATGAGAGGGAAACTGACCAGATACCATGTGGTACATATGACTGTGAACAACAGACCTGGTCATGAGAGGAAAACTGACCAAATCCCATGTGGTACATATGACTGTGAGCAACAGACCTGGTCATGAGAGGAAAACTGACCAGATACCATGTGGTACATATGACTGTGAGCAACAGACCTGGTCATGACAGGAAAACTGACCAGATACCATGTGGTACATATGACTGTGAACAACAGACCTGGTTATGAGAGGGAAAATGACCAGATATCTTGTGGTACATATGACTGTAAACAACAGACCTGGTCATGAGAGGAAAACTGACCAGATACCATGTGGTACATTTCACTGCGAACAACAGACCTGCTCATGAGAGGGAAACTGCCCAGATACCATGTGGTACATATGACTGAACAACAGACCTGTTCATGAGAAGGAAACTGACCAGATACCATGTGGTACATATGACTCTGAAAGACACACCTGTTCATGAGAGGGAAACTGACCAGATACCATGTGGTACATATGACTGTGAACAACAGACTTGGTCATGAGAGGGAAACTGAGCAGATACCATGTGGTACATATGACTGTGAACAAGAAACTTCGTCATGGCAGGGAAACTGACCAGATACCATCTGGTACATATGACTGTGAACAACAGACCTGGTCATGAGAGGGAAAATGACCAGATACCATGTGGTACATATGACTTCGAACAACAGACCTGGTCATGAGAGGGAAACTGACCAGATACCATGTGGTACATATGACTGTGAACAACAGATTGGGTCATGAGAGGGAAACTGAGCAGATACCATGTGGTACATATGACTGTGAACAACAGACCTGGTCATGAGAGGGAAACTGACCAGATACCATGTGGTACATATGACTTCGAACAACAGACCTGGTCATGAGAGGGAAAATGACCAGATATCTTGTGGTAAATATGACTGTAATCAACAGACCTGATCATGAGAGGAAAACTGACCAGATACCATGTGGTACATTTCACTGTTAACAAAAGACCTGGTCATGAGAGGGAAACTGACCAGATACCATGTGTTAATATGACAGTGAACAACAGACCTGGTCATGAGAGGGAAACTGACCAGATATCATGTGGTACATATGACTGTGAACAACAGACTTGGTCATGAGAGGGAAACTGACCAGATACCATGTGGTACATATGACTTCGAACAACAGACCTGGTCATGAGAGGGAAACTGACCAGATACCATGTGGTACATATGACAGTGAACAACAGACCTGGTCATGAGAGGGAAACTGACCAGATACCATGTGGTACATATGACTCTGAAAGACAGACCTGTTCATGAGAGGGAAACTGACCAGATACCATGTGGTACATATGACTGTGAACAACAGACCTGGTCATGAGAGGGAAACTGACCAGATACCATGTGGTACATATGACTGTGAACAACAGACCTGGTCATGAGAGGAAAACTGACCAGATACCATGTGGTACATATGACTGTGAACAACAGACCTGGTCATGAGAGGGAAACTGACCAAATCCCATGTGGTACGTATGACTGTGAACAACAGACCTGGTCATGAGAGGGAAACTGACCAAATCCCATGTGGTACATATGACTGTGAACAACAGACCTGGTCATGACAGGAAAACTGACCAGATACCATGTGGTACATATGACTGTGAACAACAGACCTGGTTATGAGAGGGAAAATGACCAGATATCTTGTGGTACATATGACTGTAAACAACAGACCTGGTCATGAGAGGAAAACTGACCAGATACCATGTGGTACATTTCACTGCGAACAACAGACCTGCTCATGAGAGGGAAACTGCACAGATACCATGTGGTACATATGACTGTGAACAACAGACCTGGTCATGAGAGGAAAACTGACCAGATACCATGTGGTACATATGACTGTGAACAACAGACCTGGTTATGAGAGGGAAAATGACCAGATATCTTGTGGTACATATGACTGTAAACAACAGACCTGGTCATGAGAGGAAAACTGACCAGATACCATGTGGTACATTTCACTGCGAACAACAGACCTGCTCATGAGAGGGAAACTGCCCAGATACCATGTGGTACATATGACTGAACAACAGACCTGTTCATGAGAGGGAAACTGACCAGATACCATGTGGTACATATGACTGTGAACAACAGACTTGGTCATGAGAGGGAAACTGAGCAGATACCATGTGGTACATATGACTGTGAACAAGAAACTTCGTCATGGCAGGGAAACTGACCAGATACCATCTGGTACATATGACTGTGAACAACAGACCTGGTCATGAGAGGGAAAATGACCAGATACCATGTGGTACATATGACTTCGAACAACAGACCTGGTCATGAGAGGGAAACTGACCAGATACCATGTGGTACATATGACTGTGAACAACAGATTGGGTCATGAGAGGGAAACTGACCAGATACCATGTGGTACATATGACTGTGAACAACAGACCTGGTCATGAGAGGGAAACTGACCAGATACCATGTGGTACATATGACTGTGAACAACAGACCTGGTCATGAGAGGAAAACTGACCAGATACCATGTGGTACATATGACTGTGAACAACAGACCTGGTCATGAGAGGGAAACTGACCAAATCCCATGTGGTACGTATGACTGTGAACAACAGACCTGGTCATGAGAGGGAAACTGACCAAATCCCATGTGGTACATATGACTGTGAACAACAGACCTGGTCATGACAGGAAAACTGACCAGATACCATGTGGTACATATGACTGTGAACAACAGACCTGGTTATGAGAGGGAAAATGACCAGATATCTTGTGGTACATATGACTGTAAACAACAGACCTGGTCATGAGAGGAAAACTGACCAGATACCATGTGGTACATTTCACTGCGAACAACAGACCTGCTCATGAGAGGGAAACTGCCCAGATACCATGTGGTACATATGACTGAACAACAGACCTGTTCATGAGAAGGAAACTGACCAGATACCATGTGGTACATATGACTCTGAAAGACACACCTGTTCATGAGAGGGAAACTGACCAGATACCATGTGGTACATATGACTGTGAACAACAGACCTGGTCATGAGAGGAAAACTGACCAGATACCATGTCGTACATATGACTGTGAACAACAGACCTGGTCATGAGAGGGAAACTGACCAAATCCCATGTGGTACATATGACTGTGAACAACAGACCTGGTCATGAGAGGGAAACTTACCGGATACCATGTGGTACATATGACTGTGAACAACAGACCTGGTCATGAGAGGGAAAATGACCAGATACCTTGTGGTAAATATGACTGTAAACAACAGAAATGGTCACGAGAGGAAAACTGACCAGATACCATGTGGTACATTTCACTGTGAACAACAGACCTGTTCATGAGAGGGAAACTGACCAGATACCATGTGGTACATATGACTCTGAAAGACAGACCTGTTCATGAGAGGGAAAATGACCAGATACCATGTGGTACATATGACTGTGAACAACAGACTTGGTCATGAGAGGGAAACTGACCAGATACCATGTGGTACATATGACTTCGAACAACAGACCTGGTCATGAGAGGGAAACTGACCAGATACCATGTGGTACATATGACAGTGAACAACAGACCTGGTCATGAGAGGGAAACTGACCAGATACCATGTGGTACATATGACTCTGAAAGACAGACCTGTTCATGAGAGGGAAACTGACCAGATACCATGTGGTACATATGACTGTGAACAACAGACCTGGTCATGAGAGGGAAACTGACCAGATACCATGTGGTACATATGACTGTGAACAACAGACCTGGTCATGAGAGGAAAACTGACCAGATACCATGTGGTACATATGACTGTGAACAACAGACCTGGTCATGAGAGGGAAACTGACCAAATCCCATGTGGTACGTATGACTGTGAACAACAGACCTGGTCATGAGAGGGAAACTGACCAAATCCCATGTGGTACATATGACTGTGAACAACAGACCTGGTCATGAGAGGGAAACTGACCAGATACCATGTGGTACATATGACTGTGAGCAACAGACCTGGTCATGAGAGGAAAATTGACCAGATACCATGTGGTACATATGACTGTGAACAACAGACCTGTTCATGAGAGGGAAAATGACCAGATACCTTGTGGTAAATATGACTTTAAACAACAGACATGGTCATGAGAGGGAAACTGACCAGATACAATGTGGTACATATGACTGTGAACAACAGACTGGTCATGAGAGGGAAACTGACCAAATCCCATGTGGTACATATTATTGTGAACAACAGACCTGGTCATGAGAGGAAAACTGACCAGATACCATGTGGTACATATGACTGTGAACAACAGACCTGGTCATGAGAGGGAAACTGACCAGATATCATGTGGTACATATGACTGTGAACAACAGACTTGGTCATGAGAGGGAAACTGACCAGATACCATGTGTTACATATGACAGTGAACAACAGGCCTGGTTATGAGAGGGAAACTGACCAGATACCATGTGGTACATATGACTGTGAACAACAGACCTGGTCATGAGAGGAAAATTGACCAGATACCATGTGGTACATATGACTGTGAACAACAGACCTGTTCATGAGAGGGAAAATGACCAGATACCTTGTGGTAAATATGACTTTAAACAACAGACATGGTCATGAGAGGGAAACTGACCAGATACAATGTGGTACATATGACTGTGAACAACAGACTGGTCATGAGAGGGAAACTGACCAAATCCCATGTGGTACATATGACTGTGAACAACAGACCTGGTCATGAGAGGGAAACTGACCAGATACCATGTGGTACATATGACTGTGAACAAGAGACTTGGTCATGACAGGGAAACTCACCAGATACCATGTGGTAGATGTGACTGTGAACAACAGACCTGGTCATGAGAGGAAAACTGACAAGATACCATGTGGTACATATGACTGTGAACAACAGAAATGGTTATGAGAGGAAAACTGACCAGATACCATGTGGTACATATGACTGTGAACAACAGACCTGGTCATGAGAGGGAAACTGACCAGATACCATGTGGTACATATGACAGTGAACAACAGACCTGGTCATGAGAGGGAAACTGACCAGATACCATGTGGTACATATGACTGTGAACAACAGACCTGGTCATGAGAGGAAAACTGACCAGATACCATGTGGTACATATAACTGTGAACAACAGACCTGGTCATGAGAGGGAAACTGACCAGATACCATGTGTTACATATGACTGTGAACAACAGACCTGGTCATGAGAGGGAAAATGACCAGATACCATGTGGTACATATGACTGTGAATAACAGACCTGGTCATGAGAGGGAAACTGACCAAATCCCATGTGGTACATATGACTGTGAACAACAGACTTGGTCATGACAGGGAAACTGACCAGATACCATGTGTTACATATGACTGTGAACAACAGACCTGGTCATGAGAGGGAAACTGACCAAATACCATGTGGTACATATGACTTCGAACAACAGACCTGGTCATGAGAGGGAAACTGACCAAATCCCATGTGGTACATATGACTGTGAACAACAGACTTGGTCATGAGAGGGAAACTGACCAGATACCATGTGTTACATATGACAGTGAACAACAGGCCTGGTTATGAGAGGGAAACTGACCAGATACCATGTGGTCCATATGACTGTGAACAACAGACCTGGTCATGAGAGGGAAACTGACCAGATACCATGTGGTACATATGACTGTGAACAACAGACCTGGTCATGAGAGGAAAACTGACCAGATACCATGTGGTACATATGACTGTGAACAACAGACCTGGTCATGAGAGGGAAACTGACCAAATCCCATGTGGTACGTATGACTGTGAACAACAGACCTGGTCATGAGAGGGAAACTGACCAAATCCCATGTGGTACATATGACTGTGAACAACAGACCTGGTCATGAGAGGGAAACTGACCAGATACCATGTGTTACATATGACTGTGAACAACAGACCTGGTCATGAGAGGGAAAATGACCAGATACCATGTGGCACATATGACTTCGAACAACAGACCTGGTTATGAGAGGGATAATGACCAGATATCTTGTGGTACATATGACTGTAAACAACAGACCTGGTCATGAGAGGAAAACTGACCAGATACCATGTGGTACATTTCACTGCGAACAACAGACCTGCTCATGAGAGGGAAACTGACCAGATACCATGTGGTACATATGACTGTGAACAACAGACCTGGTCATGAGAGGAAAATTGACCAGATACCATGTGGTACATATGACTGTGAACAACAGACCTGTTCATGAGAGGGAAAATGACCAGATACCTTGTGGTAAATATGACTTTAAACAACAGACATGGTCATGAGAGGGAAACTGACCAGATACAATGTGGTACATATGACTGTGAACAACAGACTGGTCATGAGAGGGAAACTGACCAAATCCCATGTGGTACATATGACTGTGAACAACAGACTGGTCATGAGAGGGAAACTGACCAGATACCATGTGGTACATATGACTGTGAACAACAGACCTGGTCATGAGAGGAAAACTGACCAGATACCATGTGGTACATATGACTGTGAACAACAGACCTGGTCATGAGAGGGAAACTGACCAGATATCATGTGGTACATATGACTGTGAACAACAGACTTGGTCATGAGAGGGAAACTGACCAGATACCATGTGGTACATATGACTTCGAACAACAGACCTGGTCATGAGAGGGAAACTGACCAGATACCATGTGGTACATATGACAGTGAACAACAGACCTGGTCATGAGAGGGAAAATGACCAGATACCATGTGGTACATATGACTGTAAACAACAGAACTGGTCATAAGAGGAAAACTGAGCAGATACCATGTAGTACATATGACTGTGAACAACAGACCAGGTCATGAGAGGAAAACTGACCGGATACCATGTGGTACATATGACTGTGAATAACAGACCTGGTAATGAGAGGGAAACTGACCAGATACCATGCGGTACATATGACTGTTAATAACAGACCAGGTCATGAGAGGAAAACTGACCAGATACCATGTGGTACATATGACTGTGAATAACAGACCTGGTCATGAGAGGAAAACTGACCAGATACCATGTGTTACATTTCACTGTGAACAACAGACCTGTTCATGAGAGGGAAACTGACCAGATACCATGTGGTACATATGACTCTGAAAGACAGACCTGTTCATGAGAGGGAAAATGACCAGATACAATGTGGTACATATGACTGTGAACAACAGACTTGGTCATGAGAGGGAAACTGACCAGATACCATGTGTTACATATGACTGTGAACAACAGACCTGGTCATGAGAGGGAAAATGACCAGATACCATGTGGTACATATGACTTCGAACAACAGACCTGGTCATGAGAGGGAAACTGACCAGATACCATGTGGTACATATGACTGTGAACAACAGACCTGTTCATGAGAGGGAAACTGACCAGATACCATGTGGTACATATGACTCTGAAAGACAGACCTGTTCATGAGAGGGAAACTGACCAGATACCATGTGGTACATATGACTGTGAAAAACAGACCTGGTCATGAGAGGGAAACTGACCAGATACCATGTGGTACATATGACTGTGAACAACAGACCTGGTCATGAGAGGAAAACTGACCAGATACCATGTGGTACATATGACTGTGAACAACAGACCTGGTCATGAGAGGGAAACTGACCAGATACCATGTGGTACATATGACTGTGAACAACAGACCTGGTCATGAGAGGGAAAATGACCAGATACCATGTGGTACATATGACTATGAACAACAGACTTGGTCATGAGAGGGAAACTGACCAGATACCATGTGGTACATATGACTGTGAACAAGAGACTTGGTCATGACAGGGAAACTCACCAGATACCATGTGGTAGATGTGACTGTGAACAACAGACCTGGTCATGAGAGGAAAACTGACAAGATACCATGTGGTACATATGACTGTGAACAACAGAAATGGTTATGAGAGGAAAACTGACCAGATACCATGTGGTACATATGACTGTGAACAACAGACCTGGTCATGAGAGGGAAACTGACCAGATACCATGTGGTACATATGACAGTGAGCAACAGACCTGGTCATGAGAGGGAAACTGACCAGATACCATGTGGTACATATGACTCCGAAAGACAGACCTGTTCATGAGAGGGAAACTGACCAGATACCATGTGGTACATATGACTGTGAACAACAGACCTGGTCATGAGAGGGAAACTGACCAGATACCATGTGGTACATATGACTGTGAACAACAGACCTGGTCATGAGAGGAAAACTGACCAGATACCATGTGGTACATATGACTGTGAACAACAGACCTGGTCATGAGAGGGAAACTGACCAGATACCATGTGGTACATATGACTGTGAACAACAGACCTGGTCATGAGAGGAAAACTGACCAGATACCATGTGGTATATATGACTGTGAACAACAGACCTGGTCATGAGAGGGAAACTGACCAAATCCCATGTGGTACATATGACTGTGAACAACAGACCTGGTCATGAGAGGGAAACTGACCAGATACCATGTGGTACATATGACTGTGAACAACAGACCTGGTCATGAGAGTGAAAATGACCAGATACCATGTGGTACATATGACTATGAACAACAGACTTGGTCATGAGAGGGAAACTGACCAGATACCATGTGTTAAATATGACTGTGAACAACAGACCTGGTCATGAGAGGGAAAATGACCAGATACCATGTGGTACATATGACTTCGAACAACAGACCTGGTCATGAGAGGGAAACTGACCAGATACCATGTGGTACATATGACTGTGAACAAGAGACTTGGTCATGACAGGGAAACTCACCAGATACCATGTGGTAGATGTGACTGTGAACAACAGACCTGGTCATGAGAGGAAAACTGACAAGATACCATGTGGTACATATGACTGTGAACAACAGAAATGGTTATGAGAGGAAAACTGACCAGATACCATGTGGTACATATGACTGCGAACAACAGACCTGGTCATGAGAGGAAAACTGACCAGATACCATGTGGTACATATAACTGTGAACAACAGACCTGGTCATGAGAGGGAAACTGACCAGATACCATGTGTTACATATGGCTGTGAACAACAGACCTGGTCATGAGAGGGAAAATGACCAGATACCATGTGGTACATATGACTTCGAACAACAGACCTGGTCATGAGAGGGAAACTGACCAAATCCCATGTGGTACATATGACTGTGAACAACAGACTTGGTCATGACAGGGAAACTGACCAGATACCATGTGTTACATATGACTGTGAACAACAGACCTGGTCATGAGAGGGAAAATGACCAGATACCATGTGGTACATATGACTTCGAACAACAGACCTGGTCATGAGAGGGAAACTGACCAAATACCATGTGGTATATATGACTTCGAACAACAGACCTGGTCATGAGAGGGAAACTGACCAAATCCCATGTGGTACATATGACTGTGAACAACAGACTTGGTCATGAGAGGGAAACTGACCAGATACCATGTGTTACATATGACAGTGAACAACAGGCCTGGTCATGAGAGGGAAAATGACCAGATACCATGTGGTACATATGACTGTGAACAACAGACCTGGTCATGAGAGGAAAATTGACCAGATACCATGTGGTACATATGACTGTGAACAACAGACCTGTTCATGAGAGGGAAAATGACCAGATACCTTGTGGTAAATATGATTTTAAACAACAGACATGGTCATGAGAGGGAAACTGACCAGATACCATGTGGTACATATGACTGTGAACAACAGACTGGTCATGAGAGGGAAACTGACCAGATACCATGTGGTACATATGACTGTGAACAACAGACCTGGTCATGAGAGGAAAACTGACCAGATACCATGTGGTACATATGACTGTGAACAACAGACCTGGTCATGAGAGGGAAACTGACCAGATATCATGTGGTACATATGACTGTGAACAACAGACTTGGTCATGAGAGGGAAACTGACCAGATACCATGTGGTACATATGACTTCGAACAACAGACCTGGTCATGAGAGGGAAACTGACCAGATACCATGTGGTACATATGACAGTGAACAACAGACCTGGTCATGAGAGGGAAAATGACCAGATACCATGTGGTACATATGACTGTAAACAACAGAACTGGTCATAAGAGGAAAACTGAGCAGATACCATGTAGTACATATGACTGTGAACAACAGACCAGGTCATGAGAGGAAAACTGACCGGATACCATGTGGTACATATGACTGTGAATAACAGACCTGGTAATGAGAGGGAAACTGACCAGATACCATGCGGTACATATGACTGTTAATAACAGACCAGGTCATGAGAGGAAAACTGACCAGATACCATGTGTTACATTTCACTGTGAACAACAGACCTGTTCATGAGAGGGAAACTGACCAGATACCATGTGGTACATATGACTCTGAAAGACAGACCTGTTCATGAGAGGGAAAATGACCAGATACCATGTGGTACATATGACTGTGAACAACAGACTTGGTCATGAGAGGGAAACTGACCAGATACCATGTGTTACATATGACTGTGAACAACAGACCTGGTCATGAGAGGGAAAATGACCAGATACCATGTGGTACATATGACTTCGAACAACAGACCTGGTCATGAGAGGGAAACTGACCAGATACCATGTGGTACATATGACTGTGAACAACAGACCTGTTCATGAGAGGGAAACTGACCAGATACCATGTGGTACATATGACTCTGAAAGACAGACCTGTTCATGAGAGGGAAACTGACCAGATACCATGTGGTACATATGACTGTGAACAACAGACTTGGTCATGACAGGGAAACTGACCAGATACCATGTGTTACATATGACTGTGAACAACAGACCTGGTCATGAGAGGGAAAATGACCAGATACCATGTGGTACATATGACTTCGAACAACAGACCTGGTCATGAGAGGGAAACTGACCAAATACCATGTGGTAAATATGACTTTAAACAACAGACATGGTCATGAGAGGGAAACTGACCAGATACAATGTGGTACATATGACTGTGAACAACAGACTGGTCATGAGAGGGAAACTGACCAAATCCCATGTGGTACATATGACTGTGAACAACAGACCTGGTCATGAGAGGAAAACTGACCAGATACCATGTGGTACATATGACTGTGAACAACAGACCTGGTCATGAGAGGGAAACTGACCAGATATCATGTGGTACATATGACTGTGAACAACAGACTTGGTCATGAGAGGGAAACTGACCAGATACCATGTGGTACATATGACAGTGAACAACAGACCTGGTCATGAGAGGGAAACTGACCAGATACCATGTGGTACATATGACAGTGAACAACAGACCTGGTCATGAGAGGGAAACTGACCAGATACCATGTGGTACATATGACTCTGAAAGACAGACCTGTTCATGAGAGGGAAACTGACCAGATACCATGTGGTACATATGACTGTGAACAACAGACCTGGTCATGAGAGGGAAACTGACCAGATACCATGTGGTACATATGACTGTGAACAACAGACCTGGTCATGAGAGGGAAACTGACCAAATCCCATGTGGTACATATGACTGTGAACAACAGACCTGGTCATGAGAGGGAAACTGACCAGATACCATGTGGTACATATGACTGTGAACAACAGACCTGGTCATGAGAGTGAAAATGACCAGATACCATGTGGTACATATGACTATGAACAACAGACTTGGTCATGAGAGGGAAACTGACCAGATACCATGTGTTAAATATGACTGTGAACAACAGACCTGGGCATGAGAGGGAAAATGACCAGATACCATGTGGTACATATGACTTCGAACAACAGACCTGGTCATGAGAGGGAAACTGACCAGATACCATGTGGTACATATGACTGTGAACAAGAGACTTGGTCATGACAGGGAAACTCACCAGATACCATGTGGTAGATGTGACTGTGAACAACAGACCTGGTCATGAGAGGAAAACTGACACGATACCATGTGGTACATATGACTGTGAACAACAGAAATGGTTATGAGAGGAAAACTGACCAGATACCATGTGGTAAATATGACTGTGAACAACAGACCTGGTCATGAGAGGGAAACTGACCAGATACCATGTGGTACATATGACAGTGAACAACAGACCTGGTCATGAGAGGGAAACTGACCAGATACCATGTGGTACATATGACTCCGAAAGACAGACCTGTTCATGAGAGGGAAACTGACCAGATACCATGTGGTACATATGACTGTGAACAACAGACCTGGTCATGAGAGGAAAACTGACCAGATACCATGTGGTACATATAACTGTGAACAACAGACCTGGTCATGAGAGGGAAACTGACCAGATACCATGTGTTACATATGGCTGTGAACAACAGACCTGGTCATGAGAGGGAAAATGACCAGATACCATGTGGTACATATGACTTCGAACAACAGACCTGGTCATGAGAGGGAAACTGACCAAATCCCATGTGGTACATATGACTGTGAACAACAGACTTGGTCATGACAGGGAAACTGACCAGATACCATGTGTTACATATGACTGTGAACAACAGACCTGGTCATGAGAGGGAAAATGACCAGATACCATGTGGTACATATGACTTCGAACAACAGACCTGGTCATGAGAGGGAAACTGACCAAATACCATGTGGTACATATGACTTCGAACAACAGACCTGGTCATGAGAGGGAAACTGACCAAATCCCATGTGGTACATATGACTGTGAACATCAGACTTGGTCATGAGAGGGAAACTGACCAGATACCATGTGTTACATATGACAGTGAACAACAGGCCTGGTTATGAGAGGGAAACTGACCAGATACCATGTGGTACATATGACTGTGAACAACAGACCTGGTCATGAGAGGAAAATTGACCAGATACCATGTGGTACATATGACTGTTAACAACAGACCTGTTCATGAGAGGGAAAATGACCAGATACCTTGTGGTAAATATGATTTTAAACAACAGACATGGTCATGAGAGGGAAACTGACCAGATACCATGTGGTACATATGACTGTGAACAACAGACTGGTCATGAGAGGGAAACTGACCAGATACCATGTGGTACATATGACTGTGAACAACAGACCTGGTCATGAGAGGAAAACTGACCAGATACCATGTGGTACATATGACTGTGAACAACAGACCTGGTCATGAGAGGGAAACTGACCAGATATCATGTGGTACATATGACTGTGAACAACAGACTTGGTCATGAGAGGGAAACTGACCAGATACCATGTGGTACATATGACTTCGAACAACAGACCTGGTCATGAGAGGGAAACTGACCAGATACCATGTGGTACATATGACAGTGAACAACAGACCTGGTCATGAGAGGGAAAATGACCAGATACCATGTGGTACATATGACTGTAAACAACAGAACTGGTCATAAGAGGAAAACTGAGCAGATACCATGTAGTACATATGACTGTGAACAACAGACCAGGTCATGAGAGGAAAACTGACCGGATACCATGTGGTACATATGACTGTGAATAACAGACCTGGTAATGAGAGGGAAACTGACCAGATACCATGCGGTACATATGACTGTTAATAACAGACCAGGTCATGAGAGGAAAACTGACCAGATACCATGTGGTACATATGACTGTGAATAACAGACCTGGTCATGAGAGGAAAACTGACCAGATACCATGTGTTACATTTCACTGTGAACAACAGACCTGTTCATGAGAGGGAAACTGACCAGATACCATGTGGTACATATGACTCTGAAAGACAGACCTGTTCATGAGAGGGAAAATGACCAGATACAATGTGGTACATATGACTGTGAACAACAGACTTGGTCATGAGAGGGAAACTGACCAGATACCATGTGTTACATATGACTGTGAACAACAGACCTGGTCATGAGAGGGAAAATGACCAGATACCATGTGGTACATATGACTTCGAACAACAGACCTGGTCATGAGAGGGAAACTGACCAGATACCATGTGGTACATATGACTGTGAACAACAGACCTGTTCATGAGAGGGAAACTGACCAGATACCATGTGGTACATATGACTCTGAAAGACAGACCTGTTCATGAGAGGGAAACTGACCAGATACCATGTGGTACATATGACTGTGAAAAACAGACCTGGTCATGAGAGGGAAACTGACCAGATACCATGTGGTACATATGACTGTGAACAACAGACCTGGTCATGAGAGGAAAACTGACCAGATACCATGTGGTACATATGACTGTGAACAACAGACCTGGTCATGAGAGGGAAACTGACCAGATACCATGTGGTACATATGACTGTGAACAACAGACCTGGTCATGAGAGGGAAAATGACCAGATACCATGTGGTACATATGACTATGAACAACAGACTTGGTCATGAGAGGGAAACTGACCAGATACCATGTGGTACATATGACTGTGAACAAGAGACTTGGTCATGACAGGGAAACTCACCAGATACCATGTGGTAGATGTGACTGTGAACAACAGACCTGGTCATGAGAGGAAAACTGACAAGATACCATGTGGTACATATGACTGTGAACAACAGAAATGGTTATGAGAGGAAAACTGACCAGATACCATGTGGTACATATGACTGTGAACAACAGACCTGGTCATGAGAGGGAAACTGACCAGATACCATGTGGTACATATGACTCCGAAAGACAGACCTGTTCATGAGAGGGAAACTGACCAGATACCATGTGGTACATATGACTGTGAACAACAGACCTGGTCATGAGAGGGAAACTGACCAGATACCATGTGGTACATATGACTGTGAACAACAGACCTGGTCATGAGAGGAAAACTGACCAGATACCATGTGGTACATATGACTGTGAACAACAGACCTGGTCATGAGAGGGAAACTGACCAGATACCATGTGGTACATATGACTGTGAACAACAGACCTGGTCATGAGAGGAAAACTGACCAGATACCATGTGGTATATATGACTGTGAACAACAGACCTGGTCATGAGAGGGAAACTGACCAAATCCCATGTGGTACATATGACTGTGAACAACAGACCTGGTCATGAGAGGGAAACTGACCAGATACCATGTGGTACATATGACTGTGAACAACAGACCTGGTCATGAGAGTGAAAATGACCAGATACCATGTGGTACATATGACTATGAACAACAGACTTGGTCATGAGAGGGAAACTGACCAGATACCATGTGTTAAATATGACTGTGAACAACAGACCTGGTCATGAGAGGGAAAATGACCAGATACCATGTGGTACATATGACTTCGAACAACAGACCTGGTCATGAGAGGGAAACTGACCAGATACCATGTGGTACATATGACTGTGAACAAGAGACTTGGTCATGACAGGGAAACTCACCAGATACCATGTGGTAGATGTGACTGTGAACAACAGACCTGGTCATGAGAGGAAAACTGACAAGATACCATGTGGTACATATGACTGTGAACAACAGAAATGGTTATGAGAGGAAAACTGACCAGATACCATGTGGTACATATGACTGTGAACAACAGACCTGGTCATGAGAGGAAAACTGACCAGATACCATGTGGTACATATAACTGTGAACAACAGACCTGGTCATGAGAGGGAAACTGACCAGATACCATGTGTTACATATGGCTGTGAACAACAGACCTGGTCATGAGAGGGAAAATGACCAGATACCATGTGGTACATATGACTTCGAACAACAGACCTGGTCATGAGAGGGAAACTGACCAAATCCCATGTGGTACATATGACTGTGAACAACAGACTTGGTCATGACAGGGAAACTGACCAGATACCATGTGTTACATATGACTGTGAACAACAGACCTGGTCATGAGAGGGAAAATGACCAGATACCATGTGGTACATATGACTTCGAACAACAGACCTGGTCATGAGAGGGAAACTGACCAAATACCATGTGGTATATATGACTTCGAACAACAGACCTGGTCATGAGAGGGAAACTGACCAAATCCCATGTGGTACATATGACTGTGAACAACAGACTTGGTCATGAGAGGGAAACTGACCAGATACCATGTGTTACATATGACAGTGAACAACAGGCCTGGTCATGAGAGGGAAAATGACCAGATACCATGTGGTACATATGACTGTGAACAACAGACCTGGTCATGAGAGGAAAATTGACCAGATACCATGTGGTACATATGACTGTGAACAACAGACCTGTTCATGAGAGGGAAAATGACCAGATACCTTGTGGTAAATATGATTTTAAACAACAGACATGGTCATGAGAGGGAAACTGACCAGATACCATGTGGTACATATGACTGTGAACAACAGACTGGTCATGAGAGGGAAACTGACCAGATACCATGTGGTACATATGACTGTGAACAACAGACCTGGTCATGAGAGGAAAACTGACCAGATACCATGTGGTACATATGACTGTGAACAACAGACCTGGTCATGAGAGGGAAACTGACCAGATATCATGTGGTACATATGACTGTGAACAACAGACTTGGTCATGAGAGGGAAACTGACCAGATACCATGTGGTACATATGACTTCGAACAACAGACCTGGTCATGAGAGGGAAACTGACCAGATACCATGTGGTACATATGACAGTGAACAACAGACCTGGTCATGAGAGGGAAAATGACCAGATACCATGTGGTACATATGACTGTAAACAACAGAACTGGTCATAAGAGGAAAACTGAGCAGATACCATGTAGTACATATGACTGTGAACAACAGACCAGGTCATGAGAGGAAAACTGACCGGATACCATGTGGTACATATGACTGTGAATAACAGACCTGGTAATGAGAGGGAAACTGACCAGATACCATGCGGTACATATGACTGTTAATAACAGACCAGGTCATGAGAGGAAAACTGACCAGATACCATGTGTTACATTTCACTGTGAACAACAGACCTGTTCATGAGAGGGAAACTGACCAGATACCATGTGGTACATATGACTCTGAAAGACAGACCTGTTCATGAGAGGGAAAATGACCAGATACCATGTGGTACATATGACTGTGAACAACAGACTTGGTCATGAGAGGGAAACTGACCAGATACCATGTGTTACATATGACTGTGAACAACAGACCTGGTCATGAGAGGGAAAATGACCAGATACCATGTGGTACATATGACTTCGAACAACAGACCTGGTCATGAGAGGGAAACTGACCAGATACCATGTGGTACATATGACTGTGAACAACAGACCTGTTCATGAGAGGGAAACTGACCAGATACCATGTGGTACATATGACTCTGAAAGACAGACCTGTTCATGAGAGGGAAACTGACCAGATACCATGTGGTACATATGACTGTGAACAACAGACTTGGTCATGACAGGGAAACTGACCAGATACCATGTGTTACATATGACTGTGAACAACAGACCTGGTCATGAGAGGGAAAATGACCAGATACCATGTGGTACATATGACTTCGAACAACAGACCTGGTCATGAGAGGGAAACTGACCAAATACCATGTGGTAAATATGACTTTAAACAACAGACATGGTCATGAGAGGGAAACTGACCAGATACCATGTGGTACATATGACTGTGAACAACAGACTGGTCATGAGAGGGAAACTGACCAAATCCCATGTGGTACATATGACTGTGAGCAACAGACCTGGTCATGAGAGGAAAACTGACCAGATACCATGTGGTACATATGACTGTGAACAACAGACCTGGTTATGAGAGGGAAAATGACCAGATATCTTGTGGTACATATAACTGTAAACAACAGACCTGGTCATGAGAGGAAAACTGACCAGATACCATGTGGTACATTTCACTGCGAACAACAGACCTGCTCATGAGAGGGAAACTGCACAGATACCATGTGGTACATATGACTGTGAACAACAGACCTGGTCATGAGAGGAAAACTGACCAGATACCATGTGGTACATATGACTGTGAACAACAGACCTGGTTATGAGAGGGAAAATGACCAGATATCTTGTGGTACATATGACTGTAAACAACAGACCTGGTCATGAGAGGAAAACTGACCAGATACCATGTGGTACATTTCACTGCGAACAACAGACCTGCTCATGAGAGGGAAACTGCCCAGATACCATGTGGTACATATGACTGAACAACAGACCTGTTCATGAGAGGGAAACTGACCAGATACCATGTGGTACATATGACTCTGAAAGACACACCTGTTCATGAGAGGGAAACTGACCAGATACCATGTGGTACATATGACTGTG